>NW_027176628.1:1047356-1062356 GCF_023349555.1 Cebidichthys violaceus | reverse complement strand
CCGTTGGTTCCTACTGACTTCTACCCGACATAGTGAAGGTGTGGTTTTTACCAGACAGAGTGACTGTGTGGTGTTTACCAGACATAGTGAAGGTGTGGTGTTTACCAGACATAGTGAAGGTGTGGTGTTTACCGGACATAGTGAAGGTGTGGTGTTTACCTGACATAGTGGAGGTGTGGTGTTTACCAGACATAGTGAAGGTGTGGTGTTTACCTGACATAGTGAAGGTGTGGTGTTTACCTGACATAGTGAAGGTGTGGTGTTTACCTGACATAGTGAAGGTGTGGTTTTTACCTGACATAGTGAAGGTGTGGTGTTTACCTGACATAGTGAAGGTGTGGTGTTTAGCTGACATAGTGAAGGTGTGGTGTTTACCAGACAGAGTGACTGTGTGGTGTTTACCAGTCATAGTGAAGGTGTGGTGTTTACCTGACATAGTGAAGGTGTGGTGTTTACCAGACAGAGTGACTGTGTGGTGTTTACCTGACATAGTGAAGGTGTGGTTTTTACCAGACATAGTGAAGGTGTGGTGTTTACCTGACATAGTGAAGGTGTGGTGTTTACCAGTCATAGTGAAGGTGTGGTGTTTACCAGTCATAGTGAAGGTGTGGTGTTTACCTGACATAGTGAAGGTGTGGTGTTTACCAGACAGAGTGACTGTGTGGTGTTTACCTGACATAGTGAAGGTGTGGTTTTTACCAGACATAGTGAAGGTGTGGTGTTTACCTGACATAGTGAAGGTGTGGTGTTTACCTGACATAGTGAAGGTGTGGTGTTTACCAGTCATAGTGAAGGTGTGGTGTTTACCAGTCATAGTGAAGGTGTGGTGTTTACCAGTCATAGTGAAGGTGTGGTGTTTACCTGACATAGTGAAGGTGTGGTGTTTACCTGACATAGTGAAGGTGTGGTGTTTACCAGTCATAGTGAAGGTGTGGTGTTTACCAGTCATAGTGAAGGTGTGGTGTTTACCTGACATAGTGAAGGTGTGGTGTTTACCTGACATAGTGAAGGTGTGGTGTTTACCTGACATAGTGAAAGTGTGGTTTTTACCAGACATAGTGAAGGTGTGGTGTTTACCTGACATAGTGAAGGTGTGGTGTTTACCAGTCATAGTGAAGGTGTGGTGTTTACCAGTCATAGTGAAGGTGTGGTGTTTACCTGACATAGTGAAGGTGTGGTGTTTACCTGACATAGTGAAGGTGTGGTGTTTACCTGACATAGTGAAGGTGTGGTGTTTACCTGACATAGTGAAGGTGTGGTGTTTACCTGACATAGTGACGGTGTGGTGTTTACCTGACATAGTGACGGTGTGGTGTTTACCTGACAGAGTGACTGTGTGGTGTTTACCTGACATAGTGAAGGTGTGGTGTTTACCTGACATAGTGAAGGTGTGGTGTTTACCTGACATAGTGAAGGTGTGGTGTTTACCAGACATAGTGAAGGTGTGGTGTTTACCTGACATAGTGAAGGTGTGGTGTTTACCTGACAGAGTGACTGTGTGGTGTTTACCTGACAGTAGGGTGAAGGTGACGGAGTAGATGCCGTTGTCCTTGGTGGCGCTGGTGCTCTCCGTGTAGGTGATGTCCACCTGGAACTTCACCGGCTTCTGGAACACCGTGGGACCGGCCGTGGACTTGTACTCCGCCCGGAAGCTGGTCTGAGAGATGACGCTGTGGCTCAGACTGGGGATCTGAGAGGGGGGAGGATGGAGGGAGACTCTGAGTCAGCATCAACAACAGACAAACATCTTGTGTGTGAGACGTGAGGGGAGGAGACGGCAGCAGGAGGTTGCATTGGAACACGTCACAGCGTTTCTGCAGAGTCAGCGCCGGAGACGAGAACAGACGCTGTACGGAGACGTGAAGTCAGACATTTCCACAGGTGACTGTGGAGAAGTTATGATTATGATTATATCACTGAAAGAAAGAATACAGTCGTCTGTAAAGGAACATTTCTGTGTTTGACTGACAGCTGAGACACAACGTGGTTTGAAAATCACTTATTTTGTTAGCATGAGTATCATTGTTCAGTCTAAACTGCTACAGTCTCACTAAATAATTATGTATAAATGGTCAATTAACAGTAATTTAAACGTTAAACAGTGAAATGATAATGAATGTTTCCTAATTATTAGCTATAATTGGTAACAGATGTTTATCTTACTTTGTAAATGGTTGATAAATATTAGATAAAGCATCTATAAACATTATTTGTGTGGTTATTATAATCATCAGCACCTTTATAAAAAACATCCACATAATGTGTCACAAACTGATCAATAATTATTACTAAAGTGTTTTAAAGGTTTACAAATCATCAACTAAAAGTGATTAAATAATACTTAATATAGTAAAATGTGTGCAGCAATAAACTGTTGATAATAATAATAAACAGTGAATGAATGTAATTGTTTTCGCCCCTTCAGCTATTAAATAAGATATCATTTATACATTATATATATATATATATATATAATATATAATTATTTCATATTACAAAAAATAATGATACAATGAGATAAATAACATCACATAGCTTATTATTAAACATGTAATTGTTTGTTAACATAAAATAACTATTAACTGAAGTTTAATTAAAGCTGAATTAACATTTATTAATGATTGTTATTAAAAAGATTCACCAGCCGAGGCGCATGTTGTTGTTGTTTCTTGATGAAACATATTCATAAGTCGAACAATAGTTCTTCACTGAGCTTTAAATATGAATATTTTAACCAGCAGAATAATTGTATTTATTATCTGGGGACAATTCTTTCATCCAGAACCCCCAAAACACAATGTTTAAATGTTTGAAAATGAAATATAATACATTAATAAATGTATGTTTTGGATATTGGTCCATACACTGTTGACATGTGGACAATAAAACAGTGACAGCAGCTGGTCTTCCTCGTTAAAGACATTTACATAATGGTGATTGTTTAATATTAAACATGCTTTTAGTGGCAGTGATCTATCGATATGAAAACATTCATGTTCTCTGTTGGAGGGAAAGCAGTCTGGCCTCGGCTCTCTACACTGGATTCATGAATATGTGAATATAATATATTATATTAATTTATATATTCATCTTAACGTGAGCCTGGAGAAGAAGAGAATGGACGACGGACGCCTGGACTCACGGAGAGGAAGGCGTGGACGATGTCGGCCTTTATGGAGCTGAGAGGTTTGTCTCTGATCACGATGAAGATCTGCTCCTCTTTCTCCAGGTTGATGAAGTTACCGAACCACGACTTCTTGGCCAGTCTGTGGGGGAGGGGAGCTCACGTCAGCTGGTTGGGCCACAACATTTAGACTAACACACGGTTTTAAAGGCAGCCTCGTTACTCACTCTGGAGAAGAGTCCGGAGTGAGACTGGACATGTCCTCCTGGGTGGGAACTGCGGAAGTAAGAGGTCAAAGATCACAGAGTTAGTGGTCTTCACACGTAACGCTCCTGTTCCTAGCTCGGATAAACACAGCAGATGAATCCAGATGGTCTCAGCACGGCTGCGTTCGGTTTGTCTGGAGGCATTTCAAAGCATTAACACCCCAATTAAAGCTGAAGGAATGTTCCACTTCCTGTGACGAGACGGTTCTCTGGTGGTGGACTCGGCAGGTGAGCCGTTAAACTCCATTAGGAGCCGACGGATGATTCCCCTGAGCTGCGAGCACGATGCATAAACACACAGATAAGAAAGAGGTAATATCTTAAAAGTCTTTTAATCTGAAAATCTACTCCACCTTGCATTTTCCTGCGGTGGAAGCGCGGCGAGCCCAGGAAGCTGTTCTTGATGGAGTTGAGGCGCGTCCTCCAGGGCATGCCGCCGATGGACGGGCTGGGCGGCGGCGTCGGGCTGGGCGTGCCGGCCGGGCTGTCCTTGGGCGTGTGCACCGGGGTGCCTTTGGGGGTGGGGAGAGGGCTCCCTCTGGGGGAGGGGTGGGGGGTCACCTGCGTGATGGGGACAGATTTGCCGTTGTGGTCAGGGTGGAGGTGGTGGTGGTGGTGGTGGTGGCGGCGGCGGGGCGACATAGGGAGCACGGGGGAGAGGGGGATGGACAGCTTGGGGGGGACGGTGAGGGGAGGGTGGCGTCTCACCCGGGGACTGTTGGGGGTGCAGGGCGTGGAGGGCTCAGATTTGGGGGCAGTGGGGTTCTGGGCCGTGCTGGGGAGCGGGTTGGACCGGGTGGTCTGCAGGGGCTTCTCGGACACTTTGGGCTTGGCGGGGAGGGTCTGCGTGCGGGGGTGCATGAGGGGGGACCCCATCTTTGGCTGGTAGGAGTTGGGCGTGCGCGGCCCCACCCCGTTGAGGCGGACCTCGGGGGAGCGGGTGGGGCTGCAGTTGGGGGACTGACACAGGTCTGGGGACTGGGGGGGGATGAAAAACCGCCTGGTGGGCTGCGATGGGCCATGCAGCCGTGACGCACGACGGCAGAGTCAGCCAATGAGAGAAGCCGAGAGGAACACCACATGTTCCCATTTTTAAAAAAAATTAAAAAAATAAAAAAAAAAACACAGCAGGGAAATTGTACAAAAGAAAAAGCAGCGTGTCGGATGGGTTGAGAGGTGGAGCAGGCAGGAAGTGGTGAGAGTGCAAGAAAGAAAGAAAAAAACAGAACATGCGATTAGCATAGTGATCAGCCAATCAGGAGGCAGCAGTGGAGCATTCATGAGCATCAACAGAAGGGATGCACCGACATCAACCCGCCTCCTCATGTCTATCAAACACTAAAGAAATCAAACAAGACATCACACTATATCTGATAGGACATGTCAGCTTTCTGCCTTTTATTACATTATTATGTCATTATTTTATTATTTAACAATTTAAAAAAAGATTTTGCAGCTTTTTCATGAACTAGTGATGACTAATAATATATATCTATATTCTCTACATATATATATATATATATATATTAGATATATTATCATATATTACAATATAAATATAATAAATATATATTTATGTACTTATATATTTAATATTTGTCTACGTCCAGCCGTTAGCCTTCACAATCTTCATGTAGCAGTAAACACTGAGTGTACTGTAAGAATGAACCTTTTAATTTGAAACAGGAAGTGTTAGATTACATTATGAATGACATCATTGTGGGCGTGTCTCTTGTACGTCGGTGCATCCCTGATTACCAGCGAGTGAACCAGCTCTAACACAAGCTAACGCAGCTTAGCTTCAGCCTCCTGGGACGGCGGGCCGGAGCCTCATGCACTGTGCTGATGCACGATGCTGTGGAATGAATGGTCGCTGATAGAACTCAGGTCAGAACAATGTGACACACACACCGCAGCACTCTCAACACAGCGGGGGGGGGGGGGGGGGGGGGGGCTCTCATGTCGGTTCAGGGAAGAGGTGTGTGTGTGTGTGTGTCAGAGACTCCACTTGTCTTCATAATGAAGGGCCTCATGCAACAACCACTCGTACAAACAGCTGCAATCCGCTCCAGCGGGTTAAAGAGACAGTGGGGATGTTCTGTAGTGTGGTTCTATGAGGTTCTTCTCCACAGTCAGAGTTCTACTGCAGCAGATGGAGCAAAGCAATGTTCTGCT
This sequence comes from Cebidichthys violaceus, assembly GCF_023349555.1. NCBI lineage: Eukaryota > Metazoa > Chordata > Actinopteri > Perciformes > Stichaeidae > Cebidichthys > Cebidichthys violaceus. The sequence continues at coordinate 1,056,791 of NW_027176628.1, read as the reverse complement.
GAGGTCGTATTCTGGACTCCAACTGAAGATGTTGAACCAGAGTCAACAACAGAGGTTCTACCTCTCAGGACACAGGAGCGGTTGCTCTACTGCTCCTCCATCTGTCAGTGTGTTTGTGTTGTGTTATCTCTGGAGAAGAACCTCATACTGCAACACCTAAACACATCGATGCTACATCTTTAAAATTTTGTTGGTTTTCAAGATGTTAAAAACAAACAAATGAACCAAAATAAAAGAATAAACCTGAACTGGATTCTGTCCCGTCGAGGTCGTGGAGCCCCTTGTTTTAGTCCATAACCTCGTGACTTGAGATCGCTAAAGATCAGCAGAACATCGCCGACAAAAGCTTCAGAGAGAAGTCTGTGAAGATGCGGCCACGCTGCGGGTCGACGGTTCTCTGAGCGATGGACCCGCTCTGTGCGGACCGTGAGTCCGGAGTCTGGATCTAAAGCTCCGCTCACATCGAGGTAAAAACGATTTCTCATACAGAAAACCAACAGATAATTAGACGTTGTTGTTTGTGTCACTGGGGAGTTCATCCTCTCACAGACGTGACACACTTAACGGTGAATGGCGCCGGTGGGAGGGGCACTGTGTGGACTCTGGACCTGTGTTCTGCTCTCATTATGTTTTATTAGACCCGTCTGTCTGCGGCGCCGCGATTAAAACTTCATTTTAAAAGCTGTTGGAGTCGGTGGATCTCTCTGCTCCCGTCAATAAAAAGTATACAACGCAATTAAAGAGGAGCACGACTGAAGCCGCCAGAACCACAAACTCCAGCTGAAGGTTGTCACGGAGGAGGATTCACTGATTCATCACACGATTCAGAGGTTCAGCAACAAGGGAAGAGTCATTACTTTAGTTCTTAGTTCTTTAGTCGCAGCTTGAGTTAAACCTGTGTTTAATGAAGACCACCTCAGATGAGTCTCTGATGACTTGTGGGTTCAGGCGGGACCCGACCGGAGGTCTCCTGGGTGAAAGTCCTGTTCCTGTGTGCTTTGACCCATTCGTCCACCTTCACTTTGTGGCTCTTTATTCTACGCGGGGACGGGAATCGTTAGGGTTCTATCGATACTCTCATTGGTTCATAGTGATCATTGATTAAAAGAATCCGTTGTATGTTAACAAATAGTCCATACAAGGCAATACAGGAAGTTCCAAAATCATTATTAGCATATTCTTATTATTAGGGATCCAAAACCCGAGTCTAATCAGAACCGGTTCTAAATGAGTAAAATCTGTTGGTATGGATGTGGTCCCTCGTTAACGGTTCTGCTTTCTTAGTTCCTGAGTGAGACGTCCTCGTCTCAAACGTCCTCTCTTTGTCTCTCTGTCTTTGTCTCTGCCTCTTTGTCTCTTTGTCTCTGTGTCTGTCTCTCTGTCTCGTTGTCTCTTTGTCTCTGCCTCTTTGTCTCTCTGTCTCTTTGTCTGTCTCTCTGTCTTTGTCGCTCTCTCTCTCTGTCTCTCTCTTTGTCTCTCTCTCTGTCTCTCTCTCTCTTTGTCTGTCTCTCTGTCTTTGTCTCTGTCTCTCTCTCTGTCTCTTTGTCTCTCTCTGTCTGTGTCTCTTTGTCTCTCTGTCTCTGTGTCTTTGTCTCTCTCTCTCTCTGTCTCTTTGTCTCTCTCTGTCTCTCTATCTCTCTGTCTCTTTGTCTCGCTCTCTGTGTCTCTCTATCTCTCTGTCTCTTTGTCTCTCTCTCGGTGTCTCTGTCTCTGTCTCTCTGTCTCTCTGTCTCCTCTCAGTACAGTGTGAGACTTTCATCATGATCACAGAGGAAACCTTTGACTCCAGTAGAGGCTGACAACGTATCTTAAAGGTTTTAGAACTTCTAGTGTTGCTGCTCAATAAAGACTATTTATTTACAAACAAGAATAATAAAGAAATGTGGATTACTTTATTAATTACTTGTCTTTTTCCCCTCACATAATATTCAAAAAGAACCGATTAGAGTACAGTTAAGAGTTTACTAGTAAGGATAAAATCCTGACGATGCTCATCATGACGGAGGTCTGTGATGAAGCTCGGCTGGGATTACAGCTGGAGCATCAGGAGGAAACCATTACATGTGTGGATCAGGAATGAAGTTGCTCGCGTGTCTTTCATGGTGAAAACACAGAAGGACACTTAAAGAAGTACTCATGTGGACATTCTCAACATAAGAGCATCTCGTCCAGCTAGCACGAGGCGCTAACGTAGCTCAGAGAGGCGGGCTCACGATGAAGGCCGCAGACGCGTGGCGTGAGCCGCCGCCGCCGAGCGAGCAAAGGAACGACAGCCGGTGAGGTGCATTGTGGGAAGAAACCCCCAAAATGGGGGGCGGACCGGGACACTTACCCTGGGACTGCTGAGAGGACTGGTGGACAGACCGGAGGACGCCCCGCTGATCGACCGCGATCTGCACAAACACACAGGAAGATGATCAACACACACACACACACACACACACACACACACACACACACACACACACACACACACACACTGCTCTACACAACTACACACAAGATGTACACACGAGGTCCCTGAACCTCGTGGAGTGTCTGTTTCAGCTTCTTCACGGTTCATTTCCGTTATTCTAACTACAGGAGACGTTACGGTTTTTAAAGTGTTTATTGCCTCCCTCTCTAGAACCTAACAGAACCACAGTTCAGGTTGATCTGGACCCAGAACGACTCTTTTGTCAGGTTCTCTGGTGAAGTCTTAAAGTCCGTCCAATGGAAAAAGACGCTGACGCAGAGATTCAATCTACAGATAAGATCTGGAGACCTTTGCTCTTCTTTTGATTTGATTGTCTGTAATAATAATAATAATAACAATAATAATGATACATGTATATATGTACGTATGAGGGGGATTTAATGTGTTAAAATTGTGCTAAATTATGAAAATTGAAGCGGAATATTTGAATAACTTTCTCTTTGGTGACTCCAGAGAGAAAGTGAACGGATCACCAGATGATGAGGTTCTTCATGAGTTAGCATTAAGCTAACACTCAAACTCAACAACATCCTGGAGTCAATATCTATAAATAGTTCAGACACGTCAGCATCACACACACACTCACACACACACACACACACACACACACTGAAAAATTCATTAGCATCGTTTCTTTTTTCTTCATGAGATTTTTCCATTTTTCATTTACGTATCATTAACTTTTCATATCTTCGTCCTCCTCTCTCTCATGTCTTTCTGGATCACCCCCCCCCCCACACACACTACACACTACACACACACACACACACACACACACACACACACACACACACACACACACACACACTCTTTAACCAATACCCACACAGCTGCTGATGTCATTGAAGACTTTGGGACTTAATTGCCCATAGACAATTTGGCTTTGTTGGAAGAGTAAAAATGAAAACAGTAAATCATAATTAAATATGCTTGAAGTCACACACACACACACACACACACACACACACACACACACACACACACACACACACACAGAGGAATCACATCACTGGCGTTAAATTAGCTCTCACAGCGTCGTCGTCTTTTTAGTCGGAGCTCATAAAAGTGTTCCGTGGTAACGGCGGCCATCTTGTTCCTTTTTTTCATTATTATTGCTTCTTTAACATCTCTCTCTTGTTTCTCACAATAACCCGTCATCGTGTTGGAACCACAGTTTAATGATGCGGCGCATGTTTCTGGATCCAGAGCGCTCCATGTACATGTCTACTGAAGCTAGCATGCTAACCAGCTAGCCGTCCTGTCCTGTAATACCACTTTGTACCTGAGAGGCGATAGTGAGTCACATTGTGTTTTTTTTAATTCTTTTTTTTTAGCTTCATCACTGAGTGTTAGTCAAGCCTCCTGTACTGCTGTACCACTGAGGAGGAGCGTCGATGACGAGGAGACCCTTCAGAGGTTAACAAAGCCGCTCATTAACCGTCACACCCGTCCAGGACCGCTGGCGCCCGGCGGACACTTCTCGGTTCATCAATGTTTTGTTAAGAGACGTCAGACGTCAGCAGCAGCCTTCATCTCGTAGATCTCCACCCAAATTAGATGGAGAGCGAGATCACCGGAGGAGCTCAGCCTCGCTTTTTTTACACCTCCTGTTTGTGCTCCATCTGCAATTAATTCATGCTAATCTCCATCCATCGATAACTCAGCTTCCCCGGCACAAGGTCAGCCAACAGGGAGGCTGCAGACGCATGACTGATACAACACACACACACGCACGCACGCACGCACGCACGCACTGACAATGAGGAGTGGAGATGGAAACAGAATAAAAAAAAGTTGACCTAAAAATCCTCTTTGGCCCTCGAGGGCTGGGGGGGGGGGGGGGGGGGGGGGGGGGGGCAGAGAGGAGGAAGTGTGCTACTTCTCTGATTTCACAGATCAGAAGATCTCCAGAACAGTGAGAAGGTTTGAGCTTCAGTGTGTTTGTTCTTTAACTCATCTTCAATATGAATGTTAAGACACGTCTGAACTCTGATGATACTCAACTCATATATATAGATATATACAAACATATACATACATACATACAGTATAACCATACAAACATATAAGTATACATATAAGTATACAAACATATAAGTATACATATAAGTATACACACATATATATATATATTATCATATACGTGTCATTGAGGCACTGATAAAAGTTGATCAAAGTTCAAATTTTGTATTTTCATGTCGGTGGTTTACATTAAAAAGACCTGTATCCTGTGTCTGTCTCTGTCTCGTCTCTGTCTGTGTCTCGTCTCTCTGTCTGTGTCTCTGTCTCCGTCTGTGTCTCCGTCTGTGTCTCGTCTCTGTCTCTGTCTCGTCTCTGTCTCGTCTCTGTCTGTGTCTCGTCTCTGTCTTGTCTCTGTCTGTGTCTCTGTCTGTCTCGTCTCTCTGTGTCTCATCTCTCTGTGTCTCGTCTCTGTATGTGTCTCTGTATGTGTCTCGTCTCTGTCTCGTCTCTGTCTGTGTCTCTGTCTGTGTCTCTGTCTCTGTCTGTATCTCTGTCTGTGTCTTTGTCTCTGTCTCTGTCTGTCTCTGTCTTTGTCTCTGTCTGTGTCTCTTTGTGTCTCTGTCTGTCTGTCTGTGTCTGTCTCTGTGTCTCTGTTCATAGTGTGAATGCAGCACTAGATAAAGTAAAGTTGTGTTTTAGTAAAGACACATTTGAAAGTGAAAGACAAAGACGCTGAAAGAAGGACAGTGAACTGATGGACTGTAAAAAGACACGACAAGCACAAACAGGAATCGGAGTCGACCAATACCTTTCCTCCTTGCTGCAGTTAGCGTTTGTGATATCCAAGCTTTTACTGAAAACAGATTTACTACAAACAAACAAACAAAGGGGGGGGGGGGACAGAAAAACCAAGAGACAGACAGAAAAGGTCGTCACATAGAGGAACCCTAAGTGTTCAGCATGCATCAGAAGAAACTAACTACACGAGTCACAGATTCATCACCAGAGAACGAAGAACAAGAAAACAAAGAGTCACACAAGAACTCAGTTCATGCACAGGAACCAGGAACCAGGAGGAGGAACCAGGAACCAGGAACCAGGAACCAGAAGGAACATTCAGGAGTCATGCTGGAGTCAGTGTGGAGTCCACTGGAACGTCTGCTGGTGACCATCGTCTACTAAACTAGACCTCAGGCTGTGTTCGTGATGAAGGTCTGACAACAACTGGAACCTTAACCGTAGTGTTGTGGTTCTTCTCTGCCTAAACCGAACTTTATATAGAGGTGTTTGTTTGTTTGTTTGTTTGTTTGTTTGTTTGTTAAGGAAGCAGATCGCTTGAGTCTGTTGACTATTTCAATAATAAGTAATATTTAACTCTTGAATTAAAGAGATTAAAGTAATACATTTATGATGAATACATGTGATATTCTCTGAGATTAAAGAAGCAAATGTATAAAAGAAAAAGGAGATACTCGTTCTAAATACTACGTTACCCATGAGCCTCAGCCACCGTCAGAGAAAGACTTAAAACAACATTTAAAACGTTGTTTTAATTTAGAAGGAAAGCTTTAGTCGTAGCTGAATTCATGTCTTTACTCCACCTCCTCCTCCTCCTCCTCAGGATGAAGAGCTGCACAGCTGAACTTCAACCTTCTGTTCTTCTCAAACAGAAAGACGTGACGACTCGTATCGGTGTGAATCAGATCTACTGCAGGGTTGAAGTGTGAACTGACTCTTCCTCACTGTGGAGGGTTGAAGAGATGAAGACCTTGACGGACGTCGGATCAGATTTGGACCTTTAACGGTTAAGTGAATAAACCCAAAACCCCTAATTGTTCTGCGCCTCCTTAACGAGCTGCTAATGGATCAATTAGCCTCGACTACAGATGATGAAACAAGCTGAAGTTCAGTCACAGAGCTGCAGAGTGTTGGATCAGATCAGAGGATGTAAATCTATACCGGTCCAGAAATATGACAGCTTCAGCTTCATGCTGTGACGTCATCCTCTCATCTGTTATTTGTGGTTATTGCCTTAAATATTTACTCTTGTTAATCAAACTCTGGCTTCACATTGTTCTGTTGTCTCACATTCATTCTTTACGTATTATTATAATATATATATATATATATATATATATATATAGATATATATCTATATATATATATTAACACGATGAAGCCATGAAAACAAAGCCTCAGTCCTTGAAGTAGTACATTGAACTGAAAGGCTTCATAACTACATCATGTTTACTTCATATCACAGCGAACCTTCTCTCGCTTTTCTAACCGTTATCTTCCATAAACTTTTAATAAGTTATTATTTACGTCGCTAAACTCGTCATCATGTCTGCGTGAGTCTCTCTGAACATGATGTCACTAAACATATGAAACATGAAAACCAACGACCGTCTGTTCATGTTGTGATAATAAGAGTCACTAATAACTCACAACAAAAGTAGACTTCAGATGAGTCACAAATAAACGACTCACTCACTCACTCACTCACTCATGACGCAGTGAACTACATCTGTTTACTGACTGAAGCATGAAGGGAACTCTGAGTTCAGCTCCTTGATCTACATCAACTGCTCCATAAATAAGAAGACGTTTACAGTAGAACATGTTCTTTCATAGACTTGTTCTTGAGGCACCAGCTTTTCACACACACACACACACACACACACACACACACACACACACACACACACACACACACACACCAGGTCTTCTCAAAGCTTCTCGTCCTCCTCTCTTGTTCACTTCGTCCTGTGTTCATGCGCTGTAGGATTGTCCTGCAGAGCTGACGGCGGCCGTCAGGCGTCTCAGTGATTTGTGACGCTGCGTCTTTAACCGCAGGTTCAGTGAAGGAGGATTTACAGCCGAGGACGAGCAGATGGGGGACGTGACTTCAGTTTCAATCTGAAACCTCCTTCCTTCACTGAACTGAACTGGACCTCCGTGTGTGTGTGTGTGTGTGTGTGTGTGTGTGTGTGTGTGTGTGTGTGTGCGTGTCGGTCCATGCTCGTCTCCGTCTCCGTCTCTCACCTCTGACCGTGGGTCGCCATGTCGATGGCCCGTCTCACCGGTACCGGGGACCCCCCCTCCGTGACGCACAGCACCTCCATGGACTTCCTCTCCGGCCGCCGCTTCCCGCAGCATGGGCGAGTCCACGCGCTTCCTGGGGGGGTCGGCTGAGCAGACAGGTGACTTTGTTATTGCTGCACGTTTGTCCTCACATCTCCAGGTTCTACAGGCTAACGTGTTGACGCTGTCAGCTCAGCACGTCAGCAGTAAACACAAAGCTGAGGACGTCTGCTCATGAACTTACCGATCTCGCTGCGGGGCGGCAGGTTCTGGTCCTCGTGGCTCGGGTACCTCTCCTTGCGGTCCAGCAGCAGGAAGTAGATCATCTTCTCCTGGTTCTCTCTGGAGGGAGGAGGAGACAGCTCATCGGTTAAGATGCTCCATCATCACCAGACACGCTAAACAGAAGCATTCATCAAACTGACGGCTCCTCTGCCATCCCGTATATTTCTCTGACAGCCCCCCCCCCCCCCCCCCCCCTCTAATCTTCCTCCTCCTCCTCCTCACTCACTCCTCAGACAGCAGGTCTTTGCTCAGCTTGTCCTTGTCCCTGAAGCAGCCCAGAGAGTGCATGCTCTCCAGGACGTCGGGGTCGATCTCCTCGGCTGCAGCCAGACTCCTGATGGCCACCTTCCTGGGGACGGGCTGCTCCGGCTCTGGCTCGTTCTTTCCGGCTCTGCAACACAAACATCTGGACTTAAGTTACAGAAACTCATTAAAAACAACAACATCTGGACTTAAGTTACAGATGTTTAGTTGAGCTTTCTTCAAATTCAGCTTTATTCTAGGAACTCCAGGTTCTAAAAAGTGAAGTGAAAGCTTCACGTGTTAAAGCTGCATTCTCTCTAGTGTCCACCAGGGGGCGACTCCTCTGGTTTATAGAAGTCTTGTCTAAAATGACCGTTTGGATCGGAGTTAAAGTTTTAATTTAATCTAGTAAAAAAAAAACTTTAACAGAGAGGTTTGAATTTAATATTTCCTTGTTTGAAAACTAGTTTTAAATCGTGATTTAATCCGGTTTTTAAAAAATGAATACTTGTCGGTGCAACTCGGCCTGATCAGTGATTTCAAATCAATCCCAGGAATAGTAGCTCCACCAGAGACCAGCGGTCCATTAAGGACTGGTCTCCAGATGTTTGAGCTCTAATGGAGCGTCTTCTTCTCTGAGAGGCTTCCATCACAGACGTGATGGCAGCGTTTATTATTCTGCATCAGCTGCGTTCATCATTCTCAGACAGGGAACACGGAACAAATGGCGGCTGTACTTACAGGTACCACGTATGCTTCTGGATCTGCTCCAACTGCAACACAAAGCAGAGGAGAGAAACTTTAAAGACAGAAGAAGAACGTCTCGTTCATGGTGATGCTTCTCATGTGATTGTGACGGATTAATGTGACAGTTATGAGCTGTCAAAATGTGCTCGTACATCCTGATATTTACATCATTTAAAGGTGTGGAGCAGCTGCTGATTGGCCCTTTAAAAGCTGTGACAGGTGACCTAACTGACCCTCTGAGATTCATAAGACGTGCAGACGAAACACAGCCTGTGTTATCTTTGTGGCGTTTCTATTCTGAAACAAATCCTGTGGGGCCGGGCCCTCCTCCCACCTCACCGACTACCGGCGGTGAGGTGGGAGGAGCTTTTAGTGAGGTGGGAGGAGCTTTTACCGTGAGCCTCTTGCCGGCGTCCACTTCGATCATCCCTCTCAGGAGGTTCTGACAGTCCGGAGGAATGAAGTGAGGCATGTGGAAAACCCCCAGCTTCACCTTCTCCAACAGATTCCTCAGGTTGTCGTCGTCGAACGGCAGAGCGCCCTGGAGGAGACGAGGAGACGAGGAGGCGAGGAGACGACATGATGATATTCATCTCACACTGCAGTGACTGTATGAGTACTGATTCATGTAATAGTGT
>NW_027176628.1:1009856-1042356 GCF_023349555.1 Cebidichthys violaceus | reverse complement strand
TGTTCCCAGGACACAGGTTTACAGACGTGACAACGAATCCTCCTCTTCAGAGTATCACCATCGTTTAGAGCAGTTATAAAGAGCGTCGTTCAGGACTCTGAACCGGAGTCTCTGGACCTGAGATCGACCCGTACTCACCCACAGCTGGTCTCCAGCAGACTGTCCCCGACCTGCAGAGACGCCATGCCAAAGTCTGCTATCCTGATGTTGTTCTTCTCGTCCAGCAACAAGTTCTCAGGCTTCAGATCTCTGTGGCTGGAGGAGGACAGGAAACACAAATGTTCAAATGTTCAAATCTGAATTAAAAACATCTGAAGGACAACAGGAAGGAGGAGAGAGGCTGAGGAGGAAAGAGGCTGAGGAGGAGAGAGGCTGAGGAGGAGAGAGGATGAGGAGGAAAGAGGCTGAAGAGGAAAGAGGCTGAGGAGGAGAGAGGCTGAGGAGGAGAGAGGCTGAAGACGAGAGAGGCTGAAGAGGAGAGAGGCTGAGGAGGAGAGAGGATGAGGAGGAGAGGGGCTGAGGAGGAGAGAGGCTGAGGAGGAGAGAGGCTGAAGAGGAGAGAGGCTGAAGTGGAGAGAGGCTGAGGAGGAGAGAGGATGAGGAGGAGAGGGGCTGAGGAGGAGAGAGGCTGAAGAGGAGAGAGGCTGAAGAGGTGAGAGGCTGAGGAGGAGAGAGGCTGAGGAGGAGAGGGGCTGAGGAGGAGAGAGGCTGAGGAGGAGAGAGGCTGAAGAGGAGAGAGGCTGAAGAGGAGAGAGGCTGAGGAGGAGAGAGGCTGAAGAGGAGAGAGGCTGAAGAGGAGAGAGGCTGAAGAGGAGAGAGGCTGAGGAGGAGAGAGGCTGAGGAGGAGAGAGGCTGAAGACGAGAGAGGCTGAAGAGGAGAGAGGCTGAGGAGGAGAGAGGCTGAAGAGGAGAGAGGATGAGGAGGAGAGAGGCTGAGGAGGAGAGAGAATGAGGAGGAGAGAGGCTGAAGAGGAGAGAGGCTGAGGAGGAGAGAGGCTGAAGAGGAGAGAGGCTGAGGAGGAGAGAGGCTGAGGAGGAGAGAGGATGAGGAGGAGAGAGGCTGAAGAGGAGAGAGGCTGAGGAGGAGAGAGGCTGAGGAGGAGAGAGGCTGAGGAGGAGAGAGGCTGAGGAGGAGAGGGGCTGAGGAGGAGAGAGGCTGAAGAGGAGAGAGGCTGAAGTGGAGAGAGGCTGAAGAGGTGAGAGGCTGAGGAGGAGAGAGGCTGAGGAGGAGAGGGGCTGAGGAGGAGAGAGGCTGAGGAGGAGAGAAGCTGAAGAGGAGAGAGGCTGAGGAGGAGAGAGGCTGAAGAGGAGAGAGGCTGAAGAGGAGAGAGGCTGAAGAGGAGAGAGGCTGAGGAGGAGAGAGGCTGAAGACGAGAGAGGCTGAAGACGAGAGAGGCTGAAGAGGAGAGAGGCTGAGGAGGAGAGAGGCTGAAGAGGAGAGAGGATGAGGAGGAGAGAGGCTGAGGAGGAGAGAGAATGAGGAGGAGAGAGGCTGAAGAGGAGAGAGGCTGAGGAGAGAGGCTGAAGAGGAGAGAGGCTGAGGAGGAGAGAGGCTGAGGAGGAGAGAGGATGAGGAGGAGAGAGGCTGAAGAGGAGAGAGGCTGAGGAGGAGAGAGGCTGAAGAGGAGAGAGGCTGAGGAGGAGAGAGGATGAGGAGGAGAGAGGATGAGGAGGAGAGAGGATGAGGAGGAGAGAGGATGAAGAGGAGAGAGGATGAGGAGGAGAGAGGATGAAGAGGAGAGAGGATGAAGAGGAGAGAGGATGAGGAGGAGAGAAGATGAAGAGGAGAGAGGCTGAGGAGGAGAGAGGCTGAGGAGGAGAGAGGCTGAAGAGGAGAGAGGATGAAAAGGAGAGAGGATGAGGAGGAGAGAGGATGAGGAGGAGAGAGGATGAAGAGGAGAGAGGATGAGGAGGAGAGAGGCTGAAGAGGAGAGAGGATGAAGAGGAGAGAGGCTGAATTTGTGTTTCCTGAACATCTATACTATTCATTTCTATATTCTCTGTGAGAGTGACTCACCATATGGAGTGGCTGTGGCAGAAGTCCAGCGCTGAGATGATCTGTCTGAAGAACTTGCGGGCCTCTTTGGGCGTTAGCCGGCCCTTCTTCACCAGGTAGTCGAACAGCTCCCCCCCGGAGACGTGCTCCAACACGAGGTACCTGCAGAGGAGGAGGACGGCAGAGGACGCAGGGCGGGACGGTCAGAGCAGGAAGAAGTGTTCAGGTCCTCTAGTATCAGAGGTTTGCACACCGCTCTACAAATCCTCCCAACTAGTTTTCACTCACCTCTAAACCACTGCAGCGTTTTAAGAACGATCAAAGACGTAACTGACTCGGATCAAAAACTACAACCACCAGTCCGCCGGCTGCTTCAGCACCACGGACAGCACCGCTGATTCAACACACTGATGTGTTCAGATAAAGGGTCAACGTGGGAGGACACCTCCAGGTGCATCAGACCAGAGGAAATAAAACACCGTGAGCTGAACGTTATTATTATATATTCATATATAATAAAATATTGGTAAAATATGTGCAAGTGACCGAAGGTTCTTTTTCACATTTCACCGACAGCATCGATATTTAATGATCCAGTCTCATGTCAGTACCTGCTGCCGTCAGAGGGACAGAATATTTCCATCTGAAACGTAGAATCTCCAGAGTTTAAAGAGTAGACTGGGTTTACTTAAACTGAGCAGGTGTACGGTTCCTCGGCTTCATCTTTCCTCAGAGTGGAGGAGGCCTTAATGAAGCGATTGAGTCATAAACCACAGAGTATTTGGCGACGTCGCGCTTAAGTTGCACCACAGTACATCGACGCTTAGCGTAAATCCTCGGGAAAATCCCCGACCGGCGCCGGTCTGTGTGTCTGTGTGTCTGTGGTTTAGACTGCGTCTCGGAGACATCTCTGATCCTCGCTCTCTCCTCGCTGCTCGCTGATTTATGAGCAGATTAAAGGATCTGCCGGAGCGTTTAGCTGTCAGAGCTATTTAAATTAGAAACGTGTTTGGCGTGTGATTTGTGAGCGGGACATTTTTTTATTTATTTATTTTTTTTTGCGTCCAAACGACGGGCGTCCGTCGCCGTCCTCCTCGCAAACATTAGGAAAACAAATTCCCGCTCCGTGTGACAGCGCTGCCTTTATCAATTATTGAAGAGCGCATTAAGCCGTGCCGCTGGAGCGCGGCCGCCACATGCGGCAGATTAATGTACGCCATAAAACGGGGAGGAGCATTAGAGCCACGCGGCTGCAGCGGGCAGGTTAAAGTGAGGGGGGGGGGGCAATAAAACATCTTCAACAGAACCACAGAGCTCAAACTGCTCTTTGAAGGAAATGTTGAATTGTTCTGCTGACGACGGCTCCGGGTCTTTAATATCGACGTGATTTCACATCTTTGTCGGCGCTGAAAGCTCAACTGAAGGTTTAACTCGACGAAATATGAACTATAATCGTGCAGATTGTTTTCATCCCTCAAAAGACAATAAAACAAGCCGTCGCTCAGCGAACAATCACAAACAGCTTATTCTTCCGTTCATTGCTGGTGAACCAGAGTCTGTCTATAAGAAGTGGATGCAGTTTTGAAGCCTCAAGTTCAGCGATTTGGCCGTCGCCATCTTGTTTTTTTTGCAACCAGTGAACAGGAAGTGACCATTTATGACCAACATTTCCTTTAAGCCAGGCAGCTCTAACATCAGCACTAAAGATGTAGATTAAAATATAACCGTAACTGACGGGAACGATCCCCAAAAACTGCAAAAATAATAACTCACAAGTTTAAAATGTTACTTTAAGTCGTAAAGACTAAATATTAAATAAAATATTAAATAAAATATCCTCGTGAAGCTCTTTTTTTACAGCATCGTTCCTGCATGTTGAATTAGTTTAAAGCCAGAGGAACATGTTCATGAGATGCATCTTAAAAGAGAAGAGTGGTGATGATGATGATGATGTACTTACAGGTATTTCTTGTTTTCGTAGACGTCGTGCAGCTTTAAGACGTGAGGATGCTCTATGAGTTTCAGAATGGCTATCTCCCGCTCCACCTGCAGAGGAACACAGAGACGTTCAGGACATCGTTCACATCGTTCAGGACATTGTTCAGGACATCGTTCAGGACATCGTTCACATCGTTCAGAACATTGTTTACATCGTTCAGGACATCGTTCACATCGTTCAGAACATCGTTTACATCGTTCAGGACATCGTTCACATCGTTCACCACATCGTTCAAGACATCGTTCACCACATCGTTCAAGACATCGTTCACCACATCGTTCAGGACATCGTTCACCACATCGTTCAGGACATCGTTGACATCGTTCAGGACATCGTTCACATCGTTCAGGACATCGTTCACATCGTTCAGGACAACGTTCACATCGTTCAGGACATCGTTCACATCGTTCAGGACATCGTTCAGCACATCGTTCAGAACATCGTTCACATCGTTCAGGACATCGTTCACATCGTTCAGGACATCGTTCATGTCGTAAAGTCATTCGTGTCATTTCACCTTCGTGTTGTTCGCTTTCTGCTGCAACAACAACGCAGAAATGTAATGTACTCATTTTACATGTTATTTCTAAAGTTAGTGCTGTAGTTTGATCCATCACAAGAAGCCAGCTCTATCAAATATATGTAATGTCTTAAGCACACATCTATGAGATCAATACATCAGAACCAGTTTAAATACAGTGAGACTGAAACATTTAACCTGTTTCACCTGGAAAATAATTTAAAAAAAGAACTCTTGAAGACCCTGACAAACTGGTGTCAAAAGGTCAATATTAGGTTAATGAAACTTGTCAAGAGCATAAAAAAAATGACATCGTGATTCCCAGGGCAACAGAGGAGGAGTTTCAAAATAAAGGAGGAGCTACAGCTGTTTAGCAGTTGTACTATTCAACACTTTCTCATCATAGTACTCAAAGTATTGGACATTGGATTGAGACTCTTCTGGACAAACAGATGCTGCCTGTGGTTTCTCTCCCGTGTGTTTCAGCATGAACATCATGCTGTATTGAAGAAGACTGTAAACTAGAGATTGAGACCATAAACTCATGTTTACAATGTTTACTGAGGGAATAAATTTCATTTCATTTTAGTCATTTAGTCATTTTAGACTAGACTTCTATACAACCAGAGGAGTCGCCCCCTGGTGGACACTAGAGAGAATGCAGCTTTAACACGTGAAGCTTTGACTTCACTCAACATCTACGGCTCTGGTCCTTTTATACCAGGTTGCCTGCTTATTACCACGCTGAATTAATGAAGCTGAACAGAGCGTCACTCTTAGGAGGACATAAATGTGAAGCATAGGAGTCATTGTCACCCTGTAGCCGCGACATCGACGTTAGCTTGTTGGAAATGTCAGATTAGTTTCTCCGTGTTGAGATAATCAATGAGGAGAAACACTCTGTATACCACAGGTGATCACGATGATCCTTTGATGACGCGTCCTATTGATGTCAGATTGTCATCGCTGCGGAGCTTTAAGCTGTGGAACACAAAGACGCCCTCAGTCGCCTGTCAATCAGCGCTCTCTGATGGCTCATTTTGAACTCATGAGTCATCCTCATGCTGCTCGGGGGGGTGGGGGTGGGGGTGGGGGTGGGGGGGGGGGGGGGGGGGGGGGGGTGGGGGGGTAGTATGTGACAGGTCTGAGAGGCCAGAAAATGAAACTTCACTTCCATCAAAGCCGCCAGGTCTTCAAAGGTCTGGCCTGGCGGGGCGATGGCGGCTGGCAGCAGATAAATAATTAAAGAACTCCCCTTCAATCTAGAGCCTAGACGTTTCTCAGACCAGACTGTCACACAGAAACCCATCATTCCATCTCTCTCTCTCTCTCTCTCTCTCTCTCTCTCTCTCTCTCTCTCTCTCTGCAAAAAGCTGAAGAGACAGGAGAAGAAATTCTGATAGCAGATTACAAAAGATCTGGAAGGATTTAAGAAGGGAAGGACAAGAAATAAGTAGTAATACAAGCGCTCCGACACGCTAATACTAGCCTAGAAAAATGAGGTGATATCGGTTTCACACCTTTGTGCATTTAGCCGGTTTTAAAGATCACTCAGAGACTCAGAGAAGTGGGATGAAGTTACACATCAAACATGTCGTCTTGTCGTCTTGTTGAGTGCCAGAATCGATATTGCGTACTCTCCCTAACTACAACATCGGAGAACCTTTTCAGAGATGGAGAGAAAAGGTTGCTGATAGTTTAGCTTAGCCTTCTGCTAACCTCCTCTGCTGCAACAAAGACAAACGCTAATGGAGAGATGGAGAGAAATGTTGCTAACAGGCTAAGCTAATAGAGAGATGGAGAGAAATGTTGCTAACAGGCTAAGCTAATGGAGAAATGGAGAGAAATGTTGCTAACAGGCTAAGCTAAAAGAGCGATGGAGAGAAATGTTGCTAACGAAATATTGCTAATAGGCTAAGCTAATAGAGAGATGTCCCTGGCTATGTAGCTATGTAGCTAGCGTGCTATTTCCACCATGCTGTAATGCTACGACGGTTAAAGCTCTCCTACGCTGTGGATGAAGCGTTCAGTTACTGAACTCATTTAGCAAACAGGACCAAAAATATCCCTGAATGAACACATTAAAAGAATAGCAGCCGACATACTTATTCATTTTGACCCGTGTTCATTTATCCTCACACACGTCTCCAGCAGGAAGCAGCTCGTATTTAATTACGGTATTAGTCAATCCGTCGCTTCCTGGCTTCAGACCGGTCCCAGGTGACGTCTGAGGACGGACGCAGGTGCAGAACATCAGCCCATCAGTTCTCACCAGCGAGACACGGCGGCGCTCACGCAGCGCAGCGTGGCAGAGGCTAATTAAACACGTGTAGCAGGTAAACAGACCTTCAGCCCTCCACGTGTGAGCGGCGACGCCGGCGTTTATTAAGCCTGATTAGGAGCCATATGGCTTTTTAATGTGTGGTAATAAAGTGTGTGTGTGTGTGTGTGTGTGTGTGTGGAGAGGAGGCTGGGGGAGGGATGGGAGGAACGTTTAGGTCCCACATCTGGAGGATGGCATGTAAGAAAAGGAGGCTCTCTCTTCAGGTCACCTCAGGTCTTAATGCTGTTTAACTCTCACCGGCACCGGTCCGGTCCGGTGACTCGTCTGGGTTCCTGTTAACTCGTCTGAACCGACGTCTCGTCAATCATCTCTGACTCATCCTCTCTGCTGAGCCGACATTACAAAGCGGCATTAATATATAAGCTTTGATGAAGTGAAGTCGTGCATAATGAGGACTACAACGAAACAATAAGTTTAGATCTGATACATTAATACTAGGACACTATTACTGAGGAATAGTTAAGGTATGGGATTGTTACCATGGAGCCACACTGTCACTAACTGCAGAAACATGATCTAATCATTGGGAAAACTAAGGACTTGAGAGAGAGAGAGAGGCAGACAGAAAGGTTTTACAATGTGTGTTTGAAGGATATAAAAACTGAATAAGCAGTAAAAACAGGTTTGAAAGATGATATAATAACAATGATAATAAACTACGTCTACAGCACCTTTAAAAACCACCATAACAAAGAGCTGAACAATCAAACACAACACATTAAATATACCAAAAGACAAGAGTAAACAAATAAAAACAAATACAAATGAACTGAAATGCTGTAAAACACAAAACAGACACTGAAGGAAGACAGCGTCTATAGAAGGTCTGAGTCGGTCTGGTGTCAATCATCAGGGTCTCAGAGGACTAGGTGAGTTCATTCAGCCTCTGGTCACCTTCTCCTCTCTGCAGACCCTGCTCCACCAACACACCACAAACACAGAGTCCGGTCCTCCGCTCAGACCTCCTTCACCACGTCCTCTCGGACGAGACGGGAGACTTAATCTCCCCTCTGGGTCTCTGGACCAGACGTGTCCAGAATACCTCCACAGAGACGCATCGAGACACAGTGATTCTAGGTCTCAACTTATCGGTCCGGATTCACCAGCAGACTATATACTTTAGAGTTCTCTCCATAATAATATATCTTCATCTTATCGTGTCTACTTTTACTTCTTAATTTAAACAATCGTATAGTATTCATAGTATTTGTTTATTTTATGTGTATTGTTTGATTGTTTACTTTAATGTGAAGCACTTTGGTTGCTTGAATTATGTTTTAGAAATGAATTAACGGACGATTTACTCGACTTTCTAGAGAATCGCTCATCTGAACAACAATGTGACTGACACGAGACCAGAGACCAGAACCCAGAGACCAGAGACACGAGACCAGAGACCAGAAGCCAGAGACACAAGACCAGAGACCAGAACCCAGAGACCAGAGACACAAGACCAGAGACCAGAAGCCAGAGACCAGAGACACAAGACCAGAGACCAGAGACCAGAGACCAGAACCCAGAGACCAGAGACACAAGACACAAGACCAGAGACAAGAGACAAGAATCCAGAGACCAGAGACACAAGACACAAGACCAGAGACAAGAGACAAGAACCCAGAGACCAGAGACACAAGACACAAGACCAGAGACAAGAGACAAGAACCCAGAGACCAGAGACACAAGAGCAGAGACCAGAGACAAGAGACCAGAGACCAGAACCCAGAGATCAGAGACCAGAACCCAGAGATCAGAGACCAGAGACCAGAACCCAGAGATCAGAGACCAGAACCCAGAGACCAGAGACACAAGACACAAGACCAGAGACAAGAGACAAGAATCCAGAGACCAGAGACACAAGACACAAGAGCAGAGACCAGAGACAAGAGACCAGAACCCAGAGATCAGAGACCAGAACCCAGAGATCAGAGATCAGAGACCAGAGACCAGAACCCAGAGACCAGAGACCAGAGATACGAGACCAGAGACCAGAGACACAAGACCAGAGACAAGAGACACAAGACCAGAGACCAGAGACACGAGACCCAGAGATCAGAGACCAGAGATACAAGACCAGAGACAAGAACCCAGAGACCAGAGACAGGAGACAGGAGACAAGAGACCAGAAACCAGAGACCAGAGACAAGAGACAAGAGACACCAAAGACCAGAGACAAGAGACACCAGAGACAAGAACCCAGAGACAAGAGACACGAGACCCAGAGACCCAGAGACCCGCCTCTCCGTGAATGAGCACATGCTCGGTTATAACAGTGGTTCTGGAGCCTGGTTGCATCTGTACCCGTCCTCAGGTCCCTGACAGACAGTTTACATGAGCTGCAGCTCAGACAGAACAGGAGCTCAGTAGTCCTGCAGTAGTTAGTTTGTCATCGGTGCTCTGGTCAGATGACGCACTGAGCCCGGTCACATGGTATTTGTGCACATTTTGTTTCCTTTCCGGACACGTCAGCGGCCGATGATTCGGAGCCGAGTGTGAAGCGGGACAGCTGGAGGAGGACTGATGGTGACCCCTCTGAGAGGAGCCGCCATACGGACGCTGACTCAGGACGGACGGCAGCAGGAAACAACTGAGTTCACGGTGAGTCAAGTTTGAGACGCACCGCTTCTAAACACAGGGACTGATTCACCGAAGAGAGACGGGCCGAACGGTGCTGATCAAATAAAACACAAGAGTCCAAGAGTCCACAGAGAGACAGACAGAGACAGAGAGAGAGACAGACAGAAAGAGAGAGAGAGAGAGAGAGAGAGAGACAGAGAGACAGACAGAGAGAGAGAGAGAGAGAGAGAGAGAGAGAGAGACAGAGACAGACAGAGAGACAGAGACAGAGAGACAGAGAGACGTCACATCACACAATGAAGCATCTAGCCATGAAATACACATTGGTGTTTATTAGAGAAAGTGATGTGATTAAAGGAACAGGCCACAGATTGAACAGATTGAACTGTTGAGTACAAAGTAGAACAGGCTGAATGGTGGATGTCCATTCTACTCGTATTTTATTGAGGAACAGGCTCTGAAATGTCCAGCTGTCTCCTTTAAGGAGGACGGCAGCTCGGATTCACAACAGGGACAATAGAGACCCGAAGACAAACAAAGAACAACAGTATAAGTTTCAAACGATGTACACAGCTTCTGTTCGCTATATTGTATTTGGACAAAAATATGATCAATGCATACGGACGGACAGAGGACATTGTGATTATGCTGCGGGACAGCTTTGAGATGTTCGGTCATATTTCATATTGATGAGTGGACCTGGAGAGCTTCATGTCCGTCCGAGCCCGATGGCGCCCCAGCTGTCATTCACATAATGTCGTCTATTCTGTAATTAATTCAGCTGACGTTCACTTCCCTGAATGTCAAATCCAGGACAGCGATCTCCAGTTAGAGTCCAGTGTTCTGGCCTGGTGGAGGGGCCGGTTTGATGCTCACACTGCCCGTTTAAGGGTCTCAGGTCTCCTGACTCATGACAACAACCTCCTCCAGATCGCTCCTCTTAATGAGGAGCGAGGACCGGCTCCAAATCCCCGTTTAATTGAAACGCGGTGCGGAGCCGAAGGGGCCACGAGGGGCGATAAATTGGAACATCCGCTCGGTAATCAAACCCCCGCCATCTGTTGCCATGACGTCCGGGGTAAGATCCTGGAAGAGCTCCGGTATCCAATCACGGGTAAGACGGGCAGCCGGCCAATCAAACGGACCGACGAGACGAAACACCCGGTCGCTTTAACGACGCTACGACTAATCCATCCAGAGGAAAAGGAAAGGAAAGAAGGTGACGGAGTGATGAACCAGGAGAGGAGGGAAGGAAAGGAAAGGAAAGAACGACAGAGGGAAGGAAACAATTCAATGAGAGAAAAATAGAATGGAAGGAAGAGAAAGAAAGAAGAGTTAAGGAAGGGGAAGTTCGATCAACTTAAATAAATGTACTATTGTTAGTACAAGATACAATACCAACTCAACTTTAAACAAGTATATATATATATACATATATACACACTATATATATATATATATATATATACATACAATATATATATATAAAAGTATATATATAACTAACTATAATTTACAGTGCAAGAAAAGGAAAAAGGGAGGAAGCGAAAGTAAAAGAAAGAAGAATGGGAAGGAAAGGAAATAAGATTAGAGGAGAGGAGTTAGAAGATGAGAGGGTGAAGAAAGGAAAGGAAATGAGACAAGAGGAGAGTAAGAAGGAAAGGAGAAGAAGGAAGAAAAGGAGAGGAGAGGAAAAAAGAAAAGATAGAAAAGAACCGTATGTATTGTGATGTCACGTTTGTGAAATGATGTTTTGAAGCTCAGTTCAGCGATTTTTTTCGTCGCCATCTTGGCTTTATACCAGGAATTGAACAGGAAGTGACCATATTTGGACTGAGGAGGAGTGGCGTAGAGACGCCGTATACGTCTCTGGTAGAGACCTGTCAATCACCGTGTAGCCCCGCCCCTAAACATGTGGAGACGAGTGTTTAACAGGTTCTCCTTTGGCCCATGCTGCACCCAGGCCTGTGGTTTTTTTCCCATAATCCTGCTGACAAGCAGACAAAGTAACCAAAGTGAAGAGCTCCTCGGCGGAGGAACGGCTGATGTGACGACAGATTAAGGTCAGCGGTGAATCATCGGGAGGTCAGACGCTCTCTTCTGCGGTGGATCGCAATCAGAATCCTTTCACTCGTCTGTCATCAGCTCCGTCGCCACTCTGTCACTCAGGGGGAACCGCATGGTGAGGAGGTCCAGAATGTCGACGAGGAGGAGCTGAAGGTCCAGGATGTACAAAGACACCAGAGAGACCAGGAGCATGGTGACAGTTTCTCTTCTGTCCCCCCACGAGGGAAGCCCCCTGCAACCTGGTTCTACAGGACTAAAAACCCGGAGTATCGATGCGGTCCAGAGTTACTGGTTCTGCTATTGGTACGTTCTTAGTTAAACAGTGAGACGTCCTCGTCTCAAACGTCCTCTCTCTCTCTCTCTCTCTCTCTCTCTCTCTCTGTCTCTTTGTCTCTCTCTCTCTCTCTCTCTCTGTCTCTCTCTCTTTGTCTCTCTCTCTCTCTTTTTGTCTCTTTGTCTCCTCTCAGTACAGCGTGAGACACATCGTGATCAGAGAGAAGAAAACGTTGTAGAACTCTGGTCGTCTCAAACACAATAAAACCCTCACAAGTGAGTTCATCACAACATGTGAACAACGAGCAGAACACCAGTCTGTTAGTGGAGCAGCCGTCAGGTAACGGTAGTGATGTCGTACGTACGGTCGTGACGTACGTTAGTGACGTCGTACGGTAGTGATGTCGTACGGTAGTGATGTCGTACGGTAGTGATGTCGTACGTACGGTAGTGACGTACGGTCGTGACGTACGTTCGTGATGTCGTACGGTAGTGATGTCGTACGGTAGTGATGTCGTACGTACGGTCGTGACGTACGGTCGTGACGTACGTTAGTGACGTCGTACGGTAGTGACGTACGGTCGTGACGTACGGTTGTGACGTACGGTCGTGACGTACGGTCGTGACGTACGGTCGTGACGTACGGTAGTGACGTCGTACGTACGGTAGTGACGTACGGTAGTGACGTACGGTTGTGACGTACGGTCGTGACGTACGGTCGTGACGTACGGTAGTGACGTCGTACGGTAGTGACGTTGTACGGTAGTGACGTACGGTCGTGACGTACGGTCGTGACGTACGTTAGTGACGTCGTACGGTAGTGACGTCGTACGGTAGTGACGTACGGTCGTGACGTACGGTCGTGACGTACGGTCGTGACGTACGGTCGTGACGTACGTTAGTGACGTCGTACGGTAGTGACGTACGGTCGTGACGTACGGTTGTGACGTACGGTCGTGACGTACGGTCGTGACGTACGGTAGTGACGTCGTACGTACGGTAGTGACGTACGGTAGTGACGTACGGTTGTGACGTACGGTTGTGACGTACGGTCGTGACGTACGGTAGTGACGTACGGTAGTGACGTCGTACGGTAGTGACGTTGTACGGTAGTGACGTACGGTCGTGACGTACGGTCGTGACGTACGTTAGTGACGTCGTACGGTAGTGACGTCGTACGGTAGTGACGTACGGTCGTGACGTACGGTCGTGACGTACGGTCGTGACGTACGTTAGTGACGTCGTACGGTAGTGACGTACGGTCGTGACGTACGGTCGTGACGTACGGTCGTGACGTACGGTCGTGACGTACGGTCGTGACGTATGGTAGTGACGTCGTACGTACGGTAGTGACGTACGGTTGTGACGTGCGGTCGTGACGTACGGTAGTGACGTCGTACGGTAGTGACGTCGTACGGTAGTGACGTACGGTCGTGACGTACGGTTGTGACGTACGGTCGTGACGTACGGTCGTGACGTCGTACGTACGGTCGTGACGTACGGTAGTGACGTACGTTAGTGACGTCGTACGGTTGTGACGTACGGTCATGACGTACGGTAGTGACGTCGTACGTACGGTCGTGACGTACGGTAGTGACGTACGTTAGTGACGTCGTACGGTAGTGACGTACGGTCGTGACGTACGGTTGTGACGTACGGTCGTGACGTACGGTCGTGACGTACGGTTGTGACGTACGGTCGTGACGTACGTTAGTGACGTCGTACGGTAGTGACGTACGGTCGTGACGTACGGTCGTGACGTACGGTTGTGACGTACGGTCGTGACGTACGGTCGTGACGTACGGTAGTGACGTCGTACGTACGGTAGTGACGTACGGTAGTGACGTACGGTAGTGACGTACGGTAGTGACGTACGATTGTGACGTACGGTAGTGACATCGTACGTAGGGTAGTGACGTACGGTAGTGACGTACGGTAGTGACGTACGGTAGTGACGTACGTACGGTAGTGACGTCGTACGTCGTACGGTAGTGACGTCGTACGTACGGTAGTGACGTACGTACGGTAGTGACGTCGTACGGTAGTGACGTCGTACGTACGGTAGTGACGTACGGTAGTGACGTACGGTAGTGACGTACGTACGGTAGTGACGTCGTACGTTGTACGGTAGTGACGTCGTACGTACGGTAGTGACGTACGTACGGTAGTGACGTCGTACGGTAGTGACGTCGTACGGTAGTGACGTCGTACGTACGGTAGTGACGTACGGTAGTGACGTCGTACGTACGGTAGTGACGTACGGTAGTGACGTCACTACCGTACGACATCACTAACGTACAACGTCGTACGTATGGTAGTGACGTCGTACGGACAAGTAAAGCACTAGTAACTACTAAATAATCATACAATCAAACCTTTAGTTTGAACCAATCAGAGCTCCTTGACTTCAAATTCATCATCACAAAATTCAAAACTGTAAATGTTCAAAGTGAAAAACAATATTATAGATGCTTTAATAAATGTAACATTTAAAAGCCTTTAAAAAAAATGATTTAGCTTTTCTACTTCAGAATTTAATCATAAAGTCATTCAAACTCAGAATAAATATGATGATTAATTATGATTTTACCCTGAAATGATGCTGAACATCGTACAGCGATTAGATTGATGAACAAGCTGCTCTTGATACCAGAAATGAAGGCCTGATCTCACACACACACACACACACACACACACACACACACACACACACACACACACACACACACACACACAGTTAAGTCTTTATTGACAACATTAACACGAGCAGCGACTCGTTGAGGAGATGAAATGAGTCCGGTCAGGCATCAGAGGTTCAGCTTCGACCTCTGAGGAGCTCAACACAATCTGCTGCACTTCAACTGGAAAACGATTTACTCACACTCACACACACACACACACACACACACACACACACACACACACACACACACACACACACACACACACACTTTTTATTATTTATTTTTCATGGGAGTTTATTTTGAAAGGACACTAAGCGTGTAATGAGCTTTGTCTCTAGAGAAGGTAGAGCGTCGTAGTTTAGAGCGTAGACCCTGACCAGGTGACGTGTTTGACGAGTTCTGAGTGAGAACGCGTTGGTGATAGAAATGCACCGTACTTGAATGAGTCCCGTCTGTTAGCGGCTAACGCTAGCAGCTAACGCTAGCAGCTCAGGCTCCTCTAATGAGGCTCTGTTGTAAATGCCAGGTTTGACATGTGGGTGATGCTGCGGTCAGCTGCAAGGTGTTGATCTCTGAGGTACTGATGTAAATGTCAGACTGCTCATCTCACCAGGAGTCTCTCACACACACACACACACACACACACACACACACACACACACTTTTTATTATTTATTTTTCATGGGAGTTTATTTTGAAAGGACACTAAGCGTGTAATGAGCTTTGTCTCTAGAGAAGGTAGAGCGTCGTAGTTTAGAGCGTAGACCCTGACCAGGTGACGTGTTTGACGAGTTCTGAGTGAGAACGCGTTGGTGATAGAAATGCACCGTACTTGAATGAGTCCCGTCTGTTAGCGGCTAACGCTAGCAGCTAACGCTAGCAGCTCAGGCTCCTCTAATGAGGCTCTGTTGTAAATGCCAGGTTTGACATGTGGGTGATGCTGCGGTCAGCTGCAAGGTGTTGATCTCTGAGGTACTGATGTAAATGTCAGACTGCTCATCTCACCAGGAGTCTCTCACACACACACACACACACACACACACACACACACACACACACACACACACACACACACACACACACACACAGTGTGAAGCTTGTAGACACAAGGTCGGACGCACTATAGCGTGTTTGCATAAATGTGTGTACATTAGCACATGACGTGTGTGTTGGAGACATGAATAAGAGAACGATGTTAACACGCGAGAGACGAGAGGACGACGGAGAGCAAACATGGCCGACAAATTTGCGTTTTGGAGATATATATATATATATATATATATATATATATATATATATATATATATATATATATATATATATATATATATATAGGTATACACGTGAATTTAACGGCTTTGGGCTCAATTAGTAGCGTTAAGGTTAATATTTTCAATAACGCTGTGAGTTTCCTTGTTCCGTTTACAGCATTTCTTCTTAGAATCTATTTCGCATCTAAGTATCACTGGGAGGCCATCGTCACTGAAGGATCCCTCGTCAAATCAATGTTGTGTTGAGTCAACCGGGGACCTGAACGACTCTTCATTCATATGCAGACCACCAAGAAATGTGTATTTATATGGAAATGTTTTCAGGATTTGTTCTTTTAAAAGGTTCCACGAGTAACAAGGGGAACGTAGATGTGTGGTTGTGAACAGAGTTTGGGATTAAAGGAGAAAGTTAACCTGCAGCTCTCTGCAAATGTCAAACAAAATGGGGTCTCTTCAAAACGCCAACTGAAAGCAAGGGGGGGGGGGGGGGGTACGTCATGTTTTAAACATGCAACTCCTCCACATCCCCTCTTCTGCTGTGTGTTTGTGTGTGTGTGGGGGGGGGGGGTTATTCATTATATCTGCAGGAGGCGGAGACTTCATTGTTTGAGAGCTCAACTCCAGCCAGTCGCTGCCTGTTGCCATGACAACGGGGGCCTTGGCATCTTCTAAAAATAAAGACCGAGGGCGCGAGAGATTAGAGGGAACCCCCCCCCCCCCCCCCCACACACACACACACACACACACACACACACACACACACACACACACACCAGACAGACAGAGGAGGGTTCGGCTGGCATGGAACACGCCGACGTCAGCAGACGGAGCTCCGATAGGAACCGAGGAGGAGACGAAGAGGAGCGTCCTGCCTCCTCTTCGTCTCCTTCTTCTCCTCTCAGAGACACAACAGACCCATTATTATCTGACGGAGGTGAAAAGTGATGATATGACAACGTGTGTGTGTGTGTGTGTGTGTGTGTGTGTGTGTGTGTTTTATTTAAACTGTGACCTCAGCTTCATGCACACAGCTACACACTCACGCTGGTTACCTGCACTGCATTCTGGGCTATTTCCTGCTCT
Source organism: Cebidichthys violaceus (assembly GCF_023349555.1). Taxonomy (NCBI): domain Eukaryota; kingdom Metazoa; phylum Chordata; class Actinopteri; order Perciformes; family Stichaeidae; genus Cebidichthys; species Cebidichthys violaceus. Next base: position 1,025,545 of record NW_027176628.1, on the reverse strand, counting down.
TGTTGTGTGATTCTGAAGGATGAAACATGATTCTGTCCACGAACAAACGTGGATTCATCCGCCGCTAAAAATAGTCCCCAAAACAAACGCTCTGTTTCCTCTTTGTTTGTTTGGTTTAAAGGTGTGCAGCTATTTTAGGAAACGACTGAGACTGTTTAGACAGTACTGTGTTTTATTGTGCTGTACAGTGTTGTACTATAGTACAGCACACACACACACACACACACACACACACACACACACACACACACACACACACACACGTCTTACCTTCATTAGAACAGACTCGCTGAGCTTTTCTCTGTTGACAATCTTTATGGCGACTTTCTGACACGTGACACAGTGGATGCCCAACTTCACCAGACCTGAAACACAGAGAGTCAGAGAAACACGTCACCGATCAGAGAACACAGAGACACTGAGCTCCAGCCAGAAGATCCAGGAGCTGAAGCCAATCCACACTGTTGAAGGTGAAACACGAATGAAGCTGGAAGAATCTGCAGCCAGTCAGGTTCATTACTGGCCTTTGAATCAATGATTATAAACTCAAAAGGTCTTTTCCTGAGCTTTCAACCACATCAACCGATTGTTTCACACAATCAAACTCTTCCTGGTTTAGATTTATATTACACTATAATCACTTAGACCTTAACGCAGCGGTTCTCAAACTGTTTCTGTCAAGCCCCACCGCCCCAACACAACGGTAACACAACGGTAACACAATGGTCCAATATCGAAATAACAACATTTTGTGACTCCTCCATCTGTGCTTTTTCAAATAATAGAATGAAGAAAATCACTTTCAAGTAAACCAGATTGCTCCATCAGACAAAAACAAACACAATGTTCAGTCACTCTGTTAGAACAATGCAGATAAAGTTCTATCTGTGCAAAAAACAACTAATATTTAGAGTTTTACACTGCGTATCTTTAAAACGGGGTTGCAGACTTGATCTCTGAACTCGTGCTCAATGTTGAGCTTAGATCTGTGTTCAGTTGTGATGAGAGGCAGGAGAGACGATCTCACGGAGGCAGGATGTGGTGAAGGGAAGCAGACCTCCCTGTTTACTCTCAGCTTTCTGTCTGAACACAAACCCGCGAAGCTGGAGGAGAGATGCGTTGCCAAACAATAAGAAACTACTTATGGAAGATGATACATCTCTTGAATGTTGAATCGGGAGTCCGCACGGCTGAATGTGAAGGGAAATTAGTGGAATATAAATTTTTCATGCCTCGTAAGGAGCTCAGTGCAAATACTGTCTTTATCGGATTTAGGGAGATTTTCGTGCACGAAATCGTAGTAATCGTCTCGTCTGTAGAGCCACTGGTTAGAGCAATATTTAACAGGATGTAAAGACACAAAACACCGACAGCGACCATGAATAGACAGACTTAAAACCACAAAGACAACAGACGTCTTTCTGTAGCTCTCATCGCGTTGAAGCACGGACTGTTGATGCTACACATGTATCTGTAACGCTTCCATCCGGACGTTATTTGTCAGTTTACAGAACATAAACCGCGCGGATGAAAATGCAATCGCCTCGCTCTCTCCAGACCTCCAGAGGGTCTTTTTCATCACGTCCTTGTGAGGAATCACCCGACGCGACTCTCGCGCCGCACAACAGGAAATGTCACCGCGCAGTACTTTTATCTTATTACGGCCACGACGGCTCCATCCGTCTCCATCAAAGCTCCGACACCACGGGAGAAGGTTTCTGCTTTGTACTGAAGGTCTGCTCACCGTAGAGTGTGGAAATGCCACTGCGCATATGCACCTCTTCATTACCCGGCGCTGCATATATATATTTATATAGGTATATTTCACAGGAGATGAGCGTCTCGCTATTTGGAAAGGTGATTTCCCTGCGGGGGTCTCGCTGGGGAACAAGGAGATCCAGCGGGGGGGGGGGGGGGGGGGGGGGGGGGTGTTTGGGCCGATATGGCAGCCTGGGGGCTCTTTCATGTCTCCAGTTAGGACCCCAAATAGCATCCTGGGCGACATTCATTGGGTCTCATTGATCTTGTTGTCAGAGCAGCTCGAGGGCGACTACGACTGCTCACCGCGAACACGGGGAAAAGAAGCCACCGTAAAGACTTCTCCGTGTGTTTGAGGCTCACACACGTCCACCTCCACCGGTTATGAGAGGGACGGTAGAGGTGTGACGAAGGGTGGAGTGAGCGGATCATCCTCAGAGGAAACCCACAAACGCAGAAACAGAAAGTTCATAGCAGGAAATGAAGAAAGACAAAAGGTTTATAGAGAATACTGGGTGTTAAGAGTCTATTTCTAGAGGCTGAACCATAGAAATAGAATTGGTGGTAATTTGACAAAGCTCAAAGAGACGGGTGGCTGGTTAGCTAGCTAGCTAGCTAGCTTGTCTTTCTCTGGAGCGGGGGGAGTTAGGAGGACCGCCGTTTATTTTCGGTAGTCTGTGTAGCATTAAAGCATGATTAAGTTAGCTAGCTAGATAACTAGCCAGCTGTCAGTTAGCTAGCTAGCTAGCTTGTTAGTTCCACCACACTTTAATGCTACACCGGACTACAGAAAACAAAGTTGTCACTCATCTGTTGATAGCAATGTTCTTTCCTACGCTGTGTGGATGAAACGTTAAGTTGTTGTATTTTAATTATTAACTCTGCTCTTCGTAACGTTTCTACTCCACTGATCTATTTAGTTTCTATTTCAAAAACCTCACGGAGTCTGAGACTTTGCCGTAAGTCGGTTAGTTTATGTGGAAGTTAGCCCGCTGCAACGGTCACAAAGTAAAACTCAACATAAAACCCGTTAAAGACTATTGTTCTTCAGGTGGGTCAATGAGTCCAGAGGCAGAGGAGGCCGATGTTCCTGTGTGGAGGGATGTATCTGTGTTCCCAAAAACTAAATACAAATAAATTTGATTATGAGCAAAAATGAAAAATGACCACCTGAACGTGACTGTAGATAAAAAAATCCGACTTTTAATATGTATGCGTGTACTTCATGTACTGTGTTGCGAGGTCGGGTTCCTTTAATGAAACAATGCGTGAAATTAGAAGGAATGTTTTTACATTGACGTTTACTGGTCGTCAGGTAACGAAACATCCTTTTAGGCAGAAGTCAGAAACAGTGACGGGAAGCAACTAGAGCTGCTACAATTACTTTTATTATCTGCTTTGTATTAATCAACCAATGCTTGAAATAAAATGTCTTCCATGAAAAGTAAAAAGGAAAAGTTGTCAATCCTCACGTCTCATTTATACTCCCTGTATCACTTCATTCATCAGTGTTTCCTGATTAATGACTTATTAAATGTATTAATTACACTCTTCATAACTTTCATATATCAGAGTCAACATTCACCATGAAGGAGCAGCAGAACACAGTAGTTCTGAATCGGTACCAGGACCGACCGGGTGGTTAGAATCAGCAGTGATTCTGCTGAACAAAAGAAATAAAAACCAGCAGCTGATAAAACAACGAGCGCACCGTCTGACTGCTCCGAGCCACAGGAGGGTAAGAAATAGAAACACAAAGCAAATTAAATAAAATGTGCGACCGGTGGAAACAGACTGAACAGCTCAGGTTCATCGATTTCTCTCCCCTCAATCGGCTCGCTCCTCTCTGCTGAACCGGATCGATAAGCTGCAGGACTTCTGAACTCTGCAGAGTTCTGGTCCTCCTCAAAACCTCTCGGTGCCTTTCACAATAAACGTTTAACTGAAGTCAAAGACTGTGAACACAATATGTTCTGAATATGGAAGAAGATTCTGTGGCTTTTTAATACTTGTATTGTTTCAAATGTTCCTAAAATCATTTACAGAACAATGCTGTAAAACCTAAATCATCCAGCGTCAATATCATTTACGTAAAAACAAGGTCTAATAAACGCCTCATTGGAGTCATTAAGCAGAGGCTTTGTGTTCTCTCCGAGTTTAAACAAACAGGAAGCGACACACCAGCTGATAACGAAGAGGCTCAGGGTTAATGGATGAACAGCAGCAGCTGGGAGGTTCTAATAGGTTAATGACATTAATGGCAGAATAAACTCTCTTTTTCTAATTAAATGAATGCCGTAGATGTTCTGAGATCTGTCTGTTATCTTACATCTGAAAGGCAGAACTACTGCTCCACCGTCCATCTTTGAACCTGCTGATCAAAGCTTCTCTCTGTTCCAAAGAGGTTCAATGTTAACGTTAATACTCATGCATCTGCCTGATGAAAACATTGTGTTGAGGCAAAACACAGATTCCACAGGAACAGATGTCCACCATGTTTGTTTGGAATAGCTGTAACTTAGTAACCAAGTTAGAAAGGTTTTTGAGTTATGGGCAGAAGAACTTTCTGGATTTTTTTAAAGGTTTTAACGAACTTTAATGTAACTGAAGTCTGGGTTGACGGTGGACAGTTGTAGTCCTTGGAGGGACGTACTGTAAAAGAGTCCTCTGTTGACTTAGCGTAGCATTCACAGTCTGTATAAGAAGTGGACGTAGTCATCGTGGACGGATGTTTTGAAGCCTCGAGTTCGGCATTTAGGCAGTCGCCATCTTGGGTTTTTTTTGCAACCAGAAGAGACACGAGAAGGTGGAGCTAAGTACGGACAACCCCCAGTACTGTCAATCACCGTGTAGCCCCGCCCCTAAAGCATCCCCTCTTTATGGTCTGTTTGACTCTAAATGGAGCATAATGTACTAAATGAACATCATGTTGTATTGAAGAAGACTGTAAACTAGAGATTGAGACCATAAACTCATGTTTACAATGTTTACTGAGGGAATAAATCAAGAGAGAAGTAGAGTCATTTTAGACTAGACTTCTATACAACCAGAGGAGTCGCCCCCTGGTGGACACTAGAGAGAATGCAGCTTTAACACTTTAAAGACTGACCGCTGTCTTCTTTATGAAACACATCACAACACACAGAGACGGACGGTGAACGTCAGTGTTTCCTCTCAGAGGAGCGGAGCCTGAAGAGAGCGCAGCTAGTCGACGGTTGATTAACGGCGACGGGTCAGCTGTTGTTTGGTGACCTTCGTCGCTCACACTCTTCCTCACACCTCCGCGTGACACACGGCGTTCTCCGTGTCGGCTCTGCTTCCGATCACTCCTCAAGCGTTTAAAACAAACCATTCACACATGACCTCAGACGGGTTGAGAGTCAAACGAGGTGATGAGAGACGAGCTGATGACATGATCCAGAATGAACCGAATGAGTCCAAGTGAATTCTAAAGTACAAGAATCATGAAGAACAGTCGATTCTTTTCTTAAGTAAATTTATTTTTTTAAGACAAAATAATCAAAATGAACCGATGAGAGCACTAGTATTGATAAAGTCTAATGATACCATCCCTGTCGAGAAGTAACCCGAAATTACACAAAATAAACAATAGATAACTTGATAACATGCAGTGAGGAAGACCTGGATGAAAGCTCTGGAAAAAGCTTGTAAGTGTCAGTTTACTTTTTATTAAAGTACATCTGGGGACATATTCATAAAGATGGTAGCGCTCATTAAGACAATTATTATAACTACGGCGCTTTCTAAGAAACTCCCGTTGATTGATTAAGAAAGGAGCTCGTCAGGAGGAGAAGAGGAGGACTTTAAAGAGTTTCTGAAAAAGAGGAGGAAATGGTGGAAGAACAAAGAGGGAGGAGAAATGAAACGCTTCATCGTGTTTTGAGGTAGACCTCATGAGAGATGAACGTTTCCACAGCACTGAGTCTCTCCTTTCCTATTTCCACTCCTAAACTCCTCATAGAAATGTGGAAGTTAGAATCTGTCGGAGAGGGTTCGCACAATATTTGTGTTACTGATAAAGTAGAGGCATTGCATCTCAATGGTTCAATAAAGGATACAAATACTAAACAGAAGCATGATGATGTTCCATCAACTAACTGAGTGGAGTCCAAACAGCGTCACACGCCGGGAGAGAACTCTCCTCCTCCTCTTCGTCGGCTCACTGAGTTTTGGCACAGAGAAGTCTTTTTTTAATCATGCGGCGCTCAGGGCTCCTGGACCTGCAGGGCCACAGTGAACCTCCCACACACACACACACACACACACACACACACACACACACACACACACACACACACACACACACACTGTGGAGAAAACCAGACGGTGGAGGCAGAAGTCAAGAGGCCTCTGCAGCCGAGTGGATGCAGTGGAAGGTGTTCCTCCTCTTCACCACAACTTGAAGTTAGTGTGAAAGCAGAGGAGGACGCAGACAGGAACCCAGCAGCTGACGGAGCTTTAAATAGAACCACGTTCTGAGTTCCACTCCTCTCTTCTCGCCTCACCAGCGACGGTTAAATACAGTCTGACTGTAACCAGGAACAACTGCTGATCAAAGGATCTCAAAGAGGTCTGATCCTCTTCAGCCGCTCAGGAGTCCTCAAGACCTCTTACATCTAAGACGTCAACACGAAGGAAACCCCAACGAGGTTCACTTCACCGCGGTGTTCAGCCGGAGAACGTTGAACCAGATTCTGTGTTTCTACACGAACAGGTTCACAGGACTCGGTTTGATCTTCTCACGGACGATGTCAGAGGACAACCGGAGCTCCTCGGCTCTCAGACCGACATGAAGGTTTCCTGATTGAACCGTCGGAACGAAAGATGAACGATCGGTTCACAAAATAGCGAAATAGCGAAACAGCTTCACAGCGAAACAATACATGAATAAAAGAGATGATTAATCTTCACACAGGCAGGAGGACGGTTCAGTTGAACCTTCAACTCACTCTCACATTTATTAAAAGCACAAATCCTCCTAAAGCTATTTGTGTTAACAGCTGTTTACAACTGTAGAGTCAGTATCTAGTACCAGGACTGCAAAGAGAAAAAGATCAGCAGGACCAAAGAATTAAAATAGAATAACAATAAATAATACATGTACAAACGTACATCTTTAAAAGTACTGTTTGGACTGATGTGATCAAAAACAGACCCGTGGAAAACCACCAGCTGATGTGTATACAGGGTCCAGACCCAAGGGCCCAACATGTAGACATGTAGAGAACAAGGAGACACAAAAGAACTACAAGGAGACAGAAAAGAACTACAAGGAGACACAAGAACTACAAGGAGACACAAAACAACTACAAGGAGACACAAAACAACTACAAGGAGACACAATAACTACAAGGAGACAGAAAAGAACTACAAGGAGACACAAAACAACTACAAATAGACACTTCAAAGAGATGCAAAGTTATAAAAAAAGGGACAAAACCACCACAAAGTATGTGTGTGTGTGTGTGTGTGTGTGTGTGTGTGTGTCTCGCTCATACATATTTAGGAGACATAGTGGGGTCTGTGTCCAGCGACACATCGTCTCATAATCGACACATCAATCCATCTGACGTGGAGTGAGTCACACTCAGAACATCTTCAAAGGATAACGACACAACCCAGAACACAGCAGAACCACCCAGGACACAAGATACACAGAACACAGTTCAGCCTTCGTCAGCATAAGAAGACATGCTCTCATCCTGACGGTGATGACGATGATGACGATGATGACGATGATGATGATAACGTTTTTTTCTTACCTGTTTTTCAAGTCAGCAAGTTTCAGCGCAGGAAGCAGCCGTCCAATCAGGAGCGAGCATGAGGAGAGAGAGAGCAGAGAAGAAGAGACCAGCGGTTAGTCTACCAGGCAACAGATGACGGAGACGCTCGGCTCCGACGGCCAATCGGCTGTCTGCATTTTGTGGGTTCGACTGCCGTGGAGTGTGTTTGAATAGCTTTCATTGTGCTGCTGTTAACACACACTGCTCATCCTGTGGAACAAGAGGATGTGTGTCAAGGTCAGCCCCCCCTCCCCCATCGCCACCCCCCCACCCCCCCATCACCCCCCAAACACCCCCCCCCCCCCCTTCTCAATCCCATTGAATACATTGAACATGAATTCCCTCCTCTCCAACAAAACCAGCTCCCCTTTTCTCTCCGTTAATGAGGTGATCAGCTCCTCCTCTCTTTTCCCCTCCGTCAGCGAGGAGAGAGAGAGGGGGGGGGGGGGGGGGGAGACGAGGGAGGCAGAGGAAGCGGGTCAGGCCTCTAGAGAGAGAGAGAGAGAGAGAGAGAGAGAGAGAGAGAGAGAGAGAGAGAGAGAGAGAGAGAGAGAGGAGGATCTCTAATCAACAACAGAACACAAACTACAGCAGAGAGACGTCAACACAAAGAGAGGACATCGACAGAAGCGTCCCACGTGTCCCACTAACTGTGAGACAACCAGTAGCTCACGTCTGCATGGAGACCCGATGGATTCATATCTATACGGCAGATTCATGTATTTCTGTTGATTGTCTGGAGACCCTTCAGAGGGACCCCAAAAACCTGGGAAATGGATTTACTGGAAGCATAAACACCATCTATTCACCACACATCTCAATGACGTCAGACGTTCTCACAGGACTGGGTTCCCTACCGCCATGCTTTTGGTAAAAGCACAAAATAACAGTTTAAATATAAATATCTCTATTTACTCTATAAACTATCATATTAGCTTTCCCTGAACTTCTTTCTTCATCTCCCGTCCAGCAGAGACCAGGACTTTATGTATGTCATGTATTTATCAGAGGACGCCGCAGAGACACGGAGATCTGTGAAGTCTAAGACTAAGACTGAGACTGAGACTCAGTTTAATGGCCTCGCTGCTATCAGAGGAAAAACATCTTAAAAATGGCAAAAACTTCCAGCTCTTCACTTTAATGAGTTCAGTTTTTATGTAACTAACGGGATTCAGGAGGAAGCAGCATCACACAGTAATTAACCCACAGGAGAGAGAGAGAGAGAGAGAGAGAGAGAGAGAGAGAGAGAGAGAGAGAGAGAGAGAGAGAGAGAGAGAGAGAGAGAGACAGAGAGAGAGAGAGAGAGAGAGAGAGACACACAGAGAGAGAGAGAGAGAGAGAGAAAGAGAAAGAGAGAGCAGGAGGGGAGATCCAAATCGGAGTAGGATGAGAGAAGTGAACGAGGAAAAGGGAGCCACATGATGAAAGGAGACGAAAGGAGGAGGAGACAATAAGGAGAGAGGCGTTGAAGCCGAAGACGTCCGTCCTCTGACGCAACCTGATCTCAGGGAAACCTGCTCGTCTTTGTGCTTTCACTGCCGAGGACGAGTCGACCTAAATCACACGATTCATCTGCTGGATGTTGAAGAGGGAAGAATCACAGAGAGGGTTGAGTGCCTTGCTCAAAGTCAAAGGAGAGTTGGGACTGGGAGGGATTTCAGCCAGCTGCCTTGTATTTATGAGCTAGTGCATCAGTAGATTCATCTGACAGACAGATTCAAAACCAGAATCTTTTCCTAAACCTAATTAAGAGGTTTTGTTGTCTAACAAATATTCAGAAAACTAGACTTCACAGTGAAGTATATTTTGAAAAGACATCGACTCAAGTTGCCGTCTTTAACAACGAGGAGTAACTTTTATATCACCATTGTATGAGGATACGGTGAAACGTAACACATGTATCTGTGAACGAGCTAAACGCCCTGGTACGTTTTTAAATGTACTGTTTTAAATGAAGCAGACGTTGTTGACTGTCGCAGGACCTAAATAAAAGTACGTTAAAGTCCTGTTTTCACATGGGTTGGTGTTGTCGATGAGATAAGAACCAAGTCTGAGACTTTAGTAAAAGCAACTTTTTAAAAAGGCTCAATTAAAACTGTAGCTTTATCAAACAAACAGGAGGTGGTGAGTTTGTTGGCGGATGAATCCACATGTGGTGCTCTAGTGAGTCAGAATAAACTCCAGCGTGATGATGATGATGATGATGGTGATGGTGATGAAGGAACAACACTGATGTGTTTCAATGGAGCTCTGATCAGGGTACTAGTTAGTAGAAACACTCACTGTTGGTTTGAGTCTTCATGGGATTTGTTGACTGTAGAAAAACACGAAATATCACCAAACACCCAAACAGTCGTGGTTGAGGCCTGTTGACTGTAGTATTATTAGTAGTATTAGTCCTGTTTGTAGTACTGTGTGATAGGAATCCTTTAAAAAAAAAACTCAGACTTTGGACATCTCAAGATAAATATTTAACAAGCTTTCCTTCTACCTCTCGTCTGTACCTGTTCACCCTCTGATCCTTTAGACCCAAGAACTGCCAAACCAGACTGGGACCATGTGGTCTCCTTTCATAGAGGTTTTTTTGTTTTTTTTAAGGAGGAATGTACCAAGTGTGGAGCAGGTGGAGGGGGTTTCAAGAAAATGCTGTGTGTTTGTTTTTGTGCGATGTCGCTGTGTTCTATCTTTGTAACATTTGTTTAGTTACCTGATGATTTTTCGATGTTATCCTTTTCTAAATTATTTAACTCAAAATGAACTCTGCAGTCTGATAAACTACCAACTTCTTTTCCTGAGAAGTTGGTCACAGAGATCTTTAGAGACGGTTTCTGTACCAGTTGTGTGGTTTATGACACACTTAAAGCATCATTTATATCACATTATCTCATAGTTTGAATGTAAATGTGGTGGAAAGTAAAACCTGTCCTTCAGTAACTGACTACAGCCACCTAGAAGAGAACAATAGAGTGAAGAAGCACGACTTTGTTTGCATTGTTTCTGATATTAAAGAGCTGATTTGAAGTTTTTTGGTCCTTCTAAACCGATAACGGTGTATCATCGGCGTAGCAGGAGAAGCTCTGGCTGAGCTGGCTGAGGACTGGTGGAGTTCACCGTGTGTGAGCCTCCAGCTACAACAAGACTCTTCTGATGAAGGAGTCACACGGAGGAGGCAACATGGCCGCCTGTCTCCTCCCCTCCACAAGCAGGTAGACGCACGTCGGTCCTCCGCTCAGCGTGACGCCACTTTGAATTCAACAGCGCTGATGAGTCGCTGATTTCAATTTAAGTCCTTCAAACCTCCCTCGACGTTCCCCATACGTTTGATTTCTGGTTTTCATTAGAGCGTCAATAACTCTCCATCCAGACGGTGATTTATTTCCTTCTTCCAGCTCCATCGCTCTGCCGGCCAATCGCATCTCAACTACCCTCGACACTAGTTCTGTGCTGCAACAACCCACGAACACTGGCCTCTCACGTTCATGCTTTAACTGGAAGTATCTGTGTCAGTTTACATCCATGTCTGTCCAAAACATCAATTTATCTGCTGGATGTCTGTGATACATTGTCATAATTAGCATTCTTGAATTATTTACTGTGTAAATCTGAGTCTAAATGGACGTTTGTGCCACATTTGAAGAATGAATCGTGTTTTAAACACACATTCATGAAATGAGTCTATCAGAAAGAGTGTTAATGTAGAACGATCTAAGTGATTTAACACAGAACCTGTTTGATTCAATGTATAACTTTAATAAAACCAACATGCCTGAATTCAACAGAATGAGAACTTTCCATGAACATCAGGGAAGTGAAACTTAGCAGAATGAGGAATCTGGGAATCTTTAGGGAAATTAAATTATTTCCATTATTTTTAGGGCAACAAAGGCGGAGTTTTAAGATAAAAGGCGGAGCAATGTCAGTGATAAAAAACGGACAATACTGAGAGTATTCTGTCATCTCATCTCAGTTCTCGACCCTAAAAACATGGCGCTGGGATCTCTGTCTCCACTGGTGTCACATTAACAACTAAAACTAAACCAATCCGTTGTTCTCTGTCCAGAACTCATCACAGAGACTCAGAGAGATGATCCACAGAGACCTGAACCCTGACATCATCTCACAGGGGCCAGAAGAGTTCATTTCATAACAATGCTAAACAGGAGAAGTCATAACTGAACATTTGAACCAAATAAAGATAAATCCACTCTGCTGACATAGAACACACTTTTTGGTGGAATAATTTGCCCTGAAGGGAAACTTTAGAGCCTCAAGTAGAAGATTTAACTAGAGAGCCTCTCTTCCTCTTTCTCTCTCTATCTCTCTTTGTCTCTCTGTGTCTCTCTTCCTCTCTCTGTCTGTCTGTCTGTCTGTCTTCCTCTCTCTCTCTCTCTCTCTCTCTTCATCTGTCTCTCTCCCTCCCTCTCTCTCCCTCTCTCTTTCTCTCTCTCTTCGTCTGTCGTCTTCCTCCCTCTCCCTCTCTCCCTCTCTCCCTCTCTCCCTCTCTCTCTCTCTCTCTCTCTCTCTCTCTCTCTCATAACTCAACACTTCCTGTGTAAATTAATTTCCATCGTGACTCTGACTCAGACTCAGACTCTGACTCTCCTGTCAGACCTCGGCTGCTAATGAGTTCTGACGCCTCTCACCAAAAAAGCAGCGATGTACTAATGAAGCTACGACACACGAGCGACCTCCACCTCCACTGATGATGATGAGGATGATGATGAGGATGAGGATGATGACGAAGGCGTCTCTGGAGGGGTCCGCTGGAGTTAATGAGAGCTTCACTCCGGGACACATCCTGCATCTCATCAGTGGTTCCACCACGAGAACGACGCGCAGAAAACAGTGAAAACGAAGGAGAAACCGTCATGAGTTTACCCGATATATATATATATCTAGCTCTAGATATAGATATAGATATATATATATATATATAGATCATAATACAAAATACACTACCAGACAATCATACACATCACGCATAACTTTGTTTTAACAGTTTTAACTGATTAAATCCAGATCAACAGTCGACTCATTGATCGTTTACCGTTAACGACTCATAACTAGAGAATAATATAACATGAAAACTGATTATTATCCTGCAGAGGAGTCATTTCAAACCAGATGTTGGCTTCACATCTGCTTTCTGTCCTTGTCTTTCTGTTGAAGACCGACGTCAGAGACCCAGCGGAGGTGAAAGACGCAGGAAGTTGCACTTGAACGCACCGTTGAGACTTTTATTTGGCGAAGGCAAAACTAACGCGTCTCCACACCAGCAGGTGGCGAAGTTCTCTATTAAAACAGGACGACCTGAAGACTGCAGGTTTACACACTGCTATGAATCATGGAACATTCTCTCAGCTCCATTCTACATGTGTAAATGTCAGAGATGACGATGAAAGCCCACTGTGCTGCCACTGTCCTCCCACTGTCCTCCCACTGTCTTCCCACTGTCCTCTCACTGTCTTCCCACTGTCCTCCCACTTTCTTCCCACTTTCTTCCCACTGTCTTCCCACTTCCCTTCTTCCTTTCCTCCCACTTTCCTCCCACTGTCTTCCCACTGTCCTCCCACTGTCTTCCCACTGTCTTCCCACTGTCTTCCCACTTTCCTCCCACTGTCTTCCCACTTTCCTTCCTCCTTTCCTACCACTGTCTTCCCACTTCCCTTCTTCCTTTCCTCCCACTTTCCTCCCACTGTCTTCCCACTTTCCTTCCTCCTTTCCTCCCACTGTCTTCCCACTTCCCTTCTTCCTTTCCTCCCACTTTCCTCCCACTTTCCTTCCTCCTTTCCTCCCACTGTCTTCCCACTTCCCTTCTTCCTTTCCTCCCACTTTCCTACCACTGTCTTCCCACTTTCCTTCCTCCTTTCCTCCCACTGTCTTCCGACTTTCCTTCCTCCTTTCCTCCCACTGTCTTCCCACTTTCCTTCCTCCTTTCCTCCCACTGTCCTCCCACCATCCTCCCGGTCTGTGGGTGTGTTTAGCCTCATGAGCGGGTCAGCTCCAGCATCATCCTTTAGTCAGCTTTGTGGCTCACTTCGCTGACTCGGCATGCTGCTGTCATTGACCCAAATACAGATCTACTGCCTGTCTGCCGGCCGCTGCGCTCTGATTGGCTGCGAGACGAGGCGACACGCGAGGGGGGAAGGAGGGGAAGGATGGAGGGAAGGAGGTGTACTTCCATCCTAAAGATGGGGCGAATGTTTGTGTCATCAATATATCTGAAGACCGTGTGCTCGATGAAAGTCTATCTGTAGACCTGTTAAATAACGTCACACGGTTACTTCCCATAATCCTTCAGTCCACAGAGCTTCCTGTCACATTACAGCAGACCACATCAACCAAATATGTTACAAGTGAGATTGGATCTGAAGGAAGCGCCGAGCCGCTCGCCTGCTCCTCAGAACGACGATTTCTGACAACGAGCTTTGATAGAAATCGGTCCAAAACCGTCAAGAAGTGGTCACACTTTTTACCCAGAAGTACCAGCTCCCTCACATCCACTCCTTCCTTCTTACCTTTCACAATAAAAGCCTGAGACATGCACACTGTAACTCTGATTCACGAACGGGAAACTCAATAAAACACCTCACAGCAGCTCAGTCCACTGGTTCCCAACCGGGTTTTCCCTCAAACTTAATCAGTTTTTATTGAATCAAGCTTCTTTAATTCTTCTGATTGTTGATCTGAGCATTTTTTTTTTGCATTTCCACTTTAGAGCAGACGGACTGTGAGCGTCTGTCTGACGTTCAGCCGGTTATCTTCAGCCGGGAGACGACTGTCAGAGAGCAACACACACACACACACACACACACACACACACACACACACACACACACACACACACACACACACACCTCAGAGGCTGATGATGCAGAGTGTGTGTTGTCACTCTGCAGCTCCCTGAGGCCACACAGACCTGCTCAGTCCAACAGCTGCTCAGAGTCCAGTATTCAGCTACCGTGTGTGTGTGTGTGTGTGTGTGTGTGTGTGTGTGTGTGAGTCAATGACAATGAACTGACTATCAACACCACCTCCTCTCCCTCCCTCTCTATTAGACACACACACACACACACACACACACACACACACACACACACACACACACACACACAGCACGACAGCATGTTCAGCTGAAACCTAGACCATCAGCAACGGAGCTCTACAGAGTGTCAATCGATATGACAGCACTCACTTAAGCATGCACACACACACACACACACACACACACACACACACACACACACACACACACGAGCCAGCATCAGTAACGAGCCTCTGGCCCAGCGCCAGCGGAGAGGAAGTGCTGCGATGAGACGGGAGGATGTTCAGACCTCTGTTTGATATCAACAGAATCACAACTGAACACGTTTTTAAACATGAAGAAAAAAGGGATTATTATTATTAGTAGTAGTGTAGATGTTCATATAATGATAATGTTTCAGTGTATATTTAATATTCCAGGCTGAGCTCACGTGTGTCGTCCTCTTTGTTTAAGCCTCCACGCTTCCTCTGGTAACCCCGTGTTTAACGTCACATTGCTATGAATTGTGGGTAAACACTCAGCTGAACTCCATGGGTTCTCTCTCGTCTCGTATTAGAGAAGATACATTAAGTCCAGTCTCTCTCTGTGTTTCTCCTCCTTTAATGTGTTTCAACATTTCAGAGTGCATTGAGAAAATCAAAAAGCAGCGAACGCACACACACACACACACACACACACACACACACACACACACACACACACACACACACTGTCTTTCTGCCTGCAGGTGGAGAGGTGATTCCTCCATGATGTCTTCAGAGACACTCAAACTATTTGTAGCTTCTCTTCACTCTCTCTCTCTCTCTGTCTGTCTCTCTCTCTCTCTCTCTCTCTCTCTCTCTCTCTCTGTGTCTCTCTGTCTCTCGTTCTCTTGACGTATCACACGTTCAAACACAGAGCTGAATGACTCTCTTTCCTCTCCATCATCACATTCTACCCTCCCCCTCTTTTGTTTTGTGAGACAAAAGCTGAAACCCCCCCCCCCCCCCTCTTCTTCTCCTCTTTACAGCCTCGATGATTTCTTTCATCGTCTCAATGAACGAGACAAGAGACATTTTGTGGAAGACTTAACGGACGAGAAC
>NW_027176628.1:992356-1004856 GCF_023349555.1 Cebidichthys violaceus | reverse complement strand
ACAAATGATTCACATTCTGGCTGCTGGGTTTCATTGTCTGCTGCTAGTCAGACCTCGTTATATATACATATATCTTTATATATAGTATTTCTCTATCATATTTGTGATACCTGTATGTCTTGTTCTTTATATTTACTGGTGTTATTATTGTTTCTCTGTTTTCGTCACACGTGGTATCGTTTCACTACGTTGTGTGTTTGTGTGTTGTGTTGTATGATTGTGGCTACAGAGGCGGTCCATCTCAACGGGTTGTTCCTAATGAATCGCGTTGATATATCACAGGTGGTTAAAGGTTAAACATGTATTCATCTCTTATCTGTTTATAATAATCTACTGATAGTAGTAATAACAGTAACAGTGTTTGTAATGTCTCCTCACCTTCTTCACACACATCGGATTCAGAAAACATGATTTTACACAGCGAGTGTGGAGAATGGAAGCGTGTCGATGTTTAGTGAGAGGACGTGGAGATAATAACGATAACTGATGTCTAATCTCAGACACCAATCAGGAGGAGGAGGAGGAGGAGGATGTGAGCTCTCTTCCTGCTCACCAATGAAATGACATTTAGCAGAACGTTATTGAGAGATAGACATCGCTCCATATTAGATGATGTGTTTGTGTCCATTAGAAACACTATTCTGTGTGAGACCAGCTCCCTCACTCTGCCTCACTCTGCTTCACTCTGTCTCACTCTGTCTCACTCTGCTTCACTCTGTCTCACTCTCCCTCACTCTGCCTCACTCTGCCTCACTCTGTCTCACTCTCCCTCACTCTGCCTCACTCTCCCTCACTCTGCCTCACTCTGCCTCACTCTCCCTCACTCTCCCTCACTCTGCCTCACTCTCCCTCACTCTCCCTCACTCTGCCTCACTCTGCCTCACTCTGCCTCACTGACAGCTTTGAGGAAGTCTCTGTTGTATCGGGTACAACATTCGTCTTAACCTACTTTACCAGCAATAATCTACATAAACGCTCCGAGGAGACGAGGAGAGGAGGAGAGGGACGGCAGGAGACAAATTACAGCCCCAAGGCTGAAGGGAAGTCTGTGTGTGTGTGTGTGTGTGTGTGTGTGTGTGTGTGTGTGTGTGTGTGTGTGTGTGTGTGTGTGTGTGTGAGGCGGCGGTAGATCAATAGAGATCCTGGTGGTGAGGTTCTGTGGACGGTTCTCTGGGTTGTCATTTAGACTCATTGACACGAATCACTCGGGCCGTTTCAGACGAGCGGTCGATCCCCGAGGCCCCTCACACTCAGAGACCCTCAGACTTAGAGGCCCCTCAGAGACCCTTCAGCTCAGAGGCCCCTCAGAGGCTCCTTTGTCTTCAGCTGAAGGTGAGAGAAGTGAAAGTGTTCTGAATGAGACTCACTGCAGAGAAGAGCTTCAGCCCCACGGACAGCTCCTCCTGATACTACTACTGATACTACTACTGATACTACTGATACTACTACTGATACTACTACTGATACTACCGATACTACTACTGATACTACTGATACTACTACTGATACTACTACTGATACTACTGATACTACTACTGATACTACTACTGATACTACCGATACTACTACTGATACTACTACTGATACTACTACTGATACTACTACTGATACTACTGATACTACTACTGATACTGTAGTACACAACTACTGGTACTGTAGTACAGTACTAATGGTACTATAATGTACTCACAGTACTAATACTACACTGGTACTGTAGAGTACTCACAGTACTAATACTACACTGACACATCGAGGCTTCTTCTGACAAATATCTACTGAACAGAATTGGGACGCGTCCCGTTTGGCTGCTAGAGCTTCTTTCATCTCCTCCATCAGACGCTGGAGCTCAGAGATGGAGCTTCTCCTCCTCCTGTCTTTGGGGGAATGAAATTGGCCGAGAGCCTCTAAAAACACGACACTTTAAATTCTTTGTGTGTTCATCAGAACCCCGTCGTGTTCCAGATAAACCCTCGTCGTTCCTCTCCTCCTTCCAGCCCACAGACACAAAGGGATTCCCCACAGTCTGAGTGGATCCACGGCAAAGTGGAGCACCGGTTCATCCGCAGAGTGATGGGGGGGGTTAGCGGGGAGACGTGCAGCATCTGTGTTTGGAGGGTGTTAAGCCGCCATCGCTCCATATATCCCTCCACCACTGGAGCGGCGGGTGGGAGGAGACGGGATGTGGTGGTGGGGGGGTGGGGGAGGGGTTCAGAGGGGGTTTGATCCCACTCCAATCCTTTCAGCACAAGCGCAGAAACCAAAGCAAATCCCCCAAACAGACGACGGATCCCGTCGCTCTGGCCTCCACATTTGATCCCCGACTCATACTGTACACAGCTGCTCCCCCCCCCCCCCTAAAAGAAGGTGGGACGCCGCACTCCATAATCCCGGGAAAGCCGGCTCTGTGGAAAGCGGCATGGAGGGATGAGTCTGGGTATTGAATCTGCAAGATCAAAAGATCTGTTGAGTCCAAGTGTGTCCTCTCACTCAGAAGATCCACACCGATGGTTCAGGGACGCACCGAGAGATGAGACCCTCGTCTGTCCTGTCAGCTCAACGTCATGGACAAACCCCAGGTCCTGAAGACACAAACGCTCCTTCAGTTTGAGCTTCTTTGACTTCCTCCATCTCTCTGTCAACACCTTCAAGTCATCAGAGTCTCTTCAAACACAAGGTCTGCAGAACAGAGCCGACACAACACTCCTCCACAACCAGACAACACACTTGTTGTACCGCCCCATGCGTCTACGAGAGGAGCAACGTTTACGGTCTGACAGTTCAGTGGGACCTTCAGCCTTTTAGCTCTGATACGACAAGTTCTGATAATGAAACTCAAATGGTTTCTGATACTTAAATGCAAAATATTTGTTTGTTTGTTTAACAAGAACCTGAATGCAGAATGAAGCTGAAAGAAACAGTTGCAGCCCAAAACAAAGACAGAAGTTCATTTTCAGTCGATGCAATAAAAGCGCTGAGGTTGGAGTCCCGTCCTGACTTCGGGTTTATTTGCAAACCGTCCATGTGGAGAAGCAGAGACAACGTTTAGACTGAAATAGAACTCCTCTGAAAGCTGACTCACTGTGACTCCGTCAGGATGTTTGGTGTCACAGCGATGCATTAACGAGTCTGTCCTCTGACGCCAACCGACAGCTGCACAGCTTCCTCTCACTCACGTCTCTGCTGACGTCTCACTCATGTCTCACTCGTGTCTCTGCTGACGTCTCACTCGTGTCTCTCTTGTGTCTCACTCTTGTCTCACTCACGTCTCTGCTGATGTCTCACTCGTGTCTCTGCTGATGTCTCACTCGTATCTCACTCTTGTCTCACTTGTGTCTCTCTCGTGTCTCACTCACGTCTCACTCATGTCTCTGCTGACGTCTCACTCATGTCTCTGCTGACGTCTCACTCGTGTCTCACTCGTGTCTCACTCGTGTCTCACTCGTGCCTCTCTTGTGCCTCTCTTGTGTCTCACTCACGTCTCACTCATGTCTCACTCACGTCTCACTCCCGTCTCACTCTTGTCTCACTCCTGTCTCACTCGCGTCTCACTCGTGTCTCTCTCGTGTCTCACTCACGTCTCACTCATGTCTCTGCTGACGTCTCACTCATGTCTCTGCTGACGTCTCACTCGTGCCTCTCTTGTGTCTCACTCTTGTCTCACTCACATCTCTGCTGATGTCTCACTCCTGTCTCACTCCTGTCTCACTCGCGTCTCACTCCTGTCTCACTCCTGTCTCACTCGCGTCTCACTCCTGTCTCACTCATGTCTCTGCTTACGTCACGGTGCCAAAGATGAAATATAAAGAAAGAAACCAGCAGTGCCTGCTTCCTGTTTTGCTCTTTTGCAGATGCACACTTCAGTGTCATCACTTGAGTGTTCATCCACACCGTCACACGATACAGACCACAGACACATGTAGGACACATGTAGGACACACGCAGACCGTTACTGGTGTTAATGCAGTCAGAAGCTGCACACACTGACTTTAAATGTGTTACAGAAACACAAGAAGCTGCCAGCCGGGCTGAACTTGAACTGGAAGTCATCCGGTGGAAAGGAAGACGCACTCATCCGTATATTATATTATCATTAAAATAACATTCAAATCCCTCTTTGGTAACCACTTGCGGTCCAATCAAAGCGTAATAAAAGGGTCGTTTATTGTTCTCATCTAGAGCACAGCTATGAAATCACTTTATTGAACATCTCAGGCGGAGCGGAAGAAAAGCTGCTTTTATTGCAGCCTAAAGCCTCGCCGTGATGAATGTCTTCCTGCTATGATCCGGGCCGTTTTGAATACTCCGTCCGTGCAGCGTGGAGATTAAAACTAGAATAAAGCGGACGTTTGATGTGAACCTGCTTCACATCAGCATGTGGGCTTTAAAGCAGGAGAACGTGCAGGAAGCAGCAGCAGCTGCAGGGGAACTCTGAGAATATGTTATCATTTATTCATTACAGATGTGCGACTGCAGGACGGCTGCTCGGCCCAGAGGGCGGAGATGATAATGATGAACAACACCGTGATATAACAAGGACTTTCTATGAAATACTGTGGAGGAGTACGCCGACACCTTTGCTAAATATGTTTGTTAACTGGACGAGAAGATCTATACTAGTGTAACCAGCACATGCAGTCCAATAAACGGCCAAAAGTATGTGGACGCCCACATACTACTTCCTGCTCCAACAGCCTCAATCACTTCTCTATGATGTTCACGTTGAGCACATTGTTATGTTGAAACAAACACTAACTAGTCAAAGCCAAAGCTTCACATGTTAAAGCTGCATTCTCTCTAGTGTCCACCAGGGGGCGACTCCTCTGGTTGTATAGAAGTCTAGTCTAAAATGACTCTACTTCTCTCTTGATTTATTCCCTCAGTAAACATTGTAAACATGAGTTTATGGTCTCAATCTCTAGTTTACAGTCTTCTTCAATACAGCATGATGTTCATTTAGTACATTATGCTCCATTTAGAGTCACACAGACCATAAAGAGGGGATGCTTTAGGGGCGGGGCTACACGCTGATTGACAGGTCTGGGAGTCGTCCGTGTTTTTAACTCTTTCACTGAGTTTTTACTTCATGAAAGTTAATAGTAACATGTTGGTCGCCTACTGTTTTATTCAGCGTTCGGTTGTATTTAGCTCCACCCTCTCGTGTCACTTCTGGTTGAATAAAGAATAAAAACAATAAAGATGATGATGGCAAAGAAAACAAGATGGCGAGGGCCAAAATGTCAAACTCCAGGCTCTTAAACTGTAGTCCACAAACCAATGAGTGACATCCACTTCTTATAAACAGTCTGTTGACACAAAGATACACTATTGTCTGAACTATCACTGTATGCTAGAGCTTTAAGATTCACCGGAACCAGAACTAAGAGGCCAAAAAACAGTAAAATCAGCGTGTGTGAGCATATACTTAAACTTTAAAAAAACATCTAATGCAAACTTTATATTTCTAATAATGAGCCAGATGAACCACATGTACAGATTGGTAGCATCTGTACATGTAATGATGGTGTGTGTGTGTGTGTGTGTGTGTGTGTGTGTGTGTGTGTGTGTGTGTGTGTGTGTGTGTGTGTAGACACACTGTCAGCCGTACAGTGTGTACTGACACGTTTGGCTTGGAGAGGATCCAGCTGTGAGGAGATGAGGAAACTCACCAGGGAGGTAAACATCATCTCAGCAGAAGCCTGCAGGCGGCTAACTGTCCATTAGGTTGTTCCCACTTCCTCTCGCTCTGTCAGCAGTTTCCTGTCGGCTGTAGCGTCTTCAATAAGTCAACATGTATACTGTGCTGCTACTCATCCACCGACTACGTCACTAAACGGTTTCACGTCTCAGAAACGTACTGATACACTGTTTTGTTTCCTTCTAATATTGTTATTTTATTTTAGTATTCTATTCTATTTTTTTGTATTTGTTAATTACTTTCTGGTACTATAGGCACAAGGGAATTGTACTACATGTTGTATGATTGCATGTGATTTCAATCCAAATAAATAAAAACAATTTAAAATAATAAATTATGCAACACGTGTTGATTTACACTCATTACATGAATAGTCTTTTCAAAATAAACTTCCTTCACAAGAAACAACGTAGTCAGATCTCGACAACACAACTACTTAGTTAGGTTTAGACAACTAAACTACTTAGTTAGGTTGAGACGACTAAACTACTTAGTTAGGTTTAGACAACAACACTACTTAGTTAGGTTGAGACAACTAAACTACTTAGTTAGGTTTAGACAACAACACTACTTAGTTAGGTTTAGACAACAACACTACTTAGTTAGGTTTAGACGACTAAACTACTTAGTTAGGTTGAGACGACTAAACTACTTAGTTAGGTTTAGACAACAACACTACTTAGTTAGGTTTAGACAACAACACTACTTAGTTAGGTTTAAACGACTAAACTACGTAGTTAGGTTTAGACAACAACACTACTTAGTTAGGTTTAGACAACTAAACTACTTAGTTAGGTTTAAACGACTAAACTACGTAGTTAGGTTTAGACAACAACACTACTTAGTTAGGTTTAGACAACTAAACTACTTAGTTAGGTTTAGACGACTAAACTACTTAGTTAGGTTTAGACAACTAAACTACTTAGTTAGGTTTAGACGACTAAACTACTTAGTTAGGTTTAGACAACAGAACTACTTAGTTAGGTTTAGGAAAAGATCATCCTCTGGGTTAAAATAACTAGGGATGTGTCGTTACTGACGTGACGAATAACTCGATGTTGACTTCTTGTTTCACTATCTTGTTGTTCACTTTGGAGGAAATCTACATATCGGTTAATTCCTGAAGACAGACGTGGGAGAGAGAACCTCATCGAGGCTCAAGGACCCGGTTTAAATGGATTTACATTTCCTGCTTGGTGTACTCAACAGTGACGTGTGATAAACAGTCTGCTCCCTGAGGTGTGACCTGCGTAATGTGAGGAGCTCTAATGACATCAGCGTAAAGGAGAGTGTGCACACACACACCCAGACATCTCAGCGTTTACCACCCGTCCTGAGTAAAGGAACTTGTTTCTCTTTGTTCTCTATCACTGGTTGATGTCTTGATGTTCAGGCCCTCACAGGTGTTTACCAGAGCGACGACATGTTGAACCGTCCGCTGACCGAGGAGTTCGATCGATGCTTTAGTGAAACTTTTATCATTCCACTCTGGTGGATGGATGAACGTTGCTTTGCCTCTAATGGCTGCTCCTAAATCACTGCCACGAGGGAGGACTGAGCCTCTCACACACACACACACACACACTAAGAGGAAAGAAGAAAGTCTCTCTCAGGTCGTCCACTTTCACCAAAACACATCAGTTCATATGTTATCAGCCTGCAAACATTCTCTTAAAGGGCCAGTGTGTAGCGTTTACAAAATGTATTAAATGTAACTGAATTATTGCTGCTGACACTCAAAACTAATCAATTATCAACTAGAACTTAACTACAAACGTAGTAGACCGGAAAGCGACGTATTCGTTTCTGGAAAGCGTTTGCTGACGTGAGCCGTTGATGCTCCTCGTGAGGACAAGAAGTCATTACACTTTCACCCATCACTTCTGAACGCAGCTTCCATCAGCTGGAGACCCATAAACCTCTCTGCATCGGCTGATGTGACGGCTGGGATCTGCTCCGTCTACACAGAGCGGGATTATGAATCTGTTGCGCCCAAAATAAATGGCTCGAAAATGTGTAACTGTAAACAACGAGACAAATTTTCATCCACTCAGCGTCGCGTGTCAGACGTAGATCCTCTTACTCCGACAGAGAGTGAATGGCAGCCTGAGCTCTGCTGAACGAGACGCGGAAATCCTATTATGAGAGAGTGAGTGTGTGTGTGTGTGTGTGTGTGTGTGTGTGTGTGTGTGTGTGTGTGTGTGTGTGTGTGTGTGTGTGTGTGTGTGAGCAGATGACCCACTGGAGAACATTGGAAATCCACGCACGACAGCATGCCAGCATTTACTTCAGTCTATCTGCTATAATGAGGACACAGAACTCAGACCAGTCGCCAGGAAAATAAATGTTGGCTTTGTAGGTTTTTGCAAACCACGGCTATATGTGAAGTTCTTGTATTTGGTGAGAGCAGTTGTTGTCGCACAACGAGCGACGTGCAGAGAAAGTGACGTAGTATAATAACAAGTGAGAGAGGCAGAGAGTCCACATTGTGACGGACGGGTCAAACAAACAGGACTTCAACCCAAGAGACCAAAAGTAAACTCTGACTTTCTGCTTTTTACGTTGTTTTACGTAACGTTGTTTTACGTAACGTTGTTTTACGTAACGTTGTTTTACGTAACGTTGTTGTACGTAGCGTTGTTGTACGTAGCGTTGTTGTACGTAGCGTTGTTTTACGTAGCGTTGTTTTACGTAACGTTGTTGTACGTAACGTTGTTTTACGTAACGTTGTTTTACGTAACGTTGTTTTACGTAACGTTGTTGTTTTACGTAACGTTGTTGTTTTACGTAACGTTGTTTTACGTAACGTTGTTGTTTTAAGTAACATTTTAAGTAACGGTGTTTTACATAACGTTGTTGTTTTACGTAACGTTGTTGTTTTAAGTAACATTTTAAGTAACGTTTTACGTAACGTTGTTTTTACAAAACGTTCTGTTGCATGATGTTGTTTTACGTAACGTTGTTTTACGTAACGTTGGTTTACGTAACGTTGGTTTACGTAACGTTGGTTTACGTAACATTGTTTCTCCTGACGTTGTTTTACGTAAGTTGCGTAACAAAGTCAGCTCAGTGCGGTTGTTGTTTAACTCAGGAGGCCGCTGTTGGTGTCCTGTGTGAAACCAAAAGAAAACGTTGACGTTACACTTATTAATAAGTAACGTTGTTTTACATAACTGTGCGTAAGAAAGAATGTTGCACGCTTGTTGTTAAACCCAGGAGACCGATAAAGTTAGCATTAATTTTACAATTTTTACATTACTTAATACGTTACGTAACGTGACGTAAGAAAGTCGGCTAGGTGCTGTCGTTGATTATTAACCACCGTGTTTGTTCTGACCATAACCAAGTAGTTCTGTTGCCTAAACCAAACCAAACGCTTCTCAACGTAAACCAAGTGGCCTTATGTGTTTCTGCAAGATCTACAGAACTACAGATATGAAACGTATTGATGAAAAACGTCGACATTCAAAGTATCCATGGTTTGCAGAAACACTTTCCTGGCGACTGGGTTTCAATAATCTATGTAATAAATAATAAAAGTTCCTCTCTGCTTAGAGTGTGGGACCCCCATCTCTCCCCCCCCCCCCCCCCACATAGCCTCAAAGAGATTCATAACGACTCACGATATGAAACATCTATATAGCCACAGGCTGCAACAGCCAATCAAAACAAAGGAGTCGAACCACAAGCACCTGAGACAACGACGACATCAATAATTGATAACAAGTGTCCCGAAATCAATGCAAATGTTATACAGTGCCCCCCCCCCCCCCCCATCAATATGAACTATCCAATAAAGGTGAACAAAAAAAATCTCATATAAATACAAACAATAAAAAATACTGAATTTACAATGCATGGTTTAGATTGTGCTCAACAACAGATGGACAGATGGACAGATTACCGCTGTCTCACTGCGTAGCACACGTCCATAGTCACACTGAGTCTACTGATTGTGAGTAAAGACATGGGGGAGTAAGGTCTCATGTTTAAGAGCTCTGGAGGAGGAATATTTGGACAGATCGATATAAAATAATGCTCCAATAACAGAATCATTTCATATCGCACCACTATTCACTCCATACTGTAAGAACACGGGGAGCATACAGTGTATCACATCCAGCACAAATCAGCTTTACATTGTGCTGCGCTATACAGTGACATACAGTTTATCAAAGTAAAGCGTTTATGAATCGATTCATCTGTAAAATAGTCGAGCAGGAAGTTGACTTTTGTGTTTGTTTCTTTCCTGTTTCGCCATGAAAATCTCCCGGAACACAAACAGATCCATAAAGAAATGTTTGGTTATTCTTTAGATCATTTAATGTTTGAGTTCTCTCATTTGAGTTGAGAAATGAATAGAAGAATTATTGCAACTTAAAGGTTCCCTTCTTCTTCTTCTTCTTCTTCTTCTTCTTCTTCTTCTTCGTAAAATGGATCATCTCATTTTTCAGAGGTACTGAATTACATCGCAGAAACT
The DNA here is from genome assembly GCF_023349555.1 of Cebidichthys violaceus. Classification (NCBI taxonomy): domain Eukaryota; kingdom Metazoa; phylum Chordata; class Actinopteri; order Perciformes; family Stichaeidae; genus Cebidichthys; species Cebidichthys violaceus. The sequence goes on along the minus strand of NW_027176628.1, from coordinate 994,681 downwards.
CAGTGAAACTTGAAACATTCACGATGCATACAAGCCTCCCGTCTTCTGAAATATGAAGAAGAAGAAGAGGAAGAAGAAGAATAGGAAGAAGAAGAATAGGAAGAAGAAGAAGAAGAAGAAGAAGAAGAAGAAGAAGAAGAGGAAGAAGAAGAGGATGATGAAGAAGAGAGAGACCAGCCTGAGACGCGCCACAAATGAAACCAACTCCAACAAGCAGCCATCCCAGAATAATCCTGTTTCAAAGAGCTTCGGTTAGTTACTTCCCAGATGTCCATCTGTACTAATAGTTCCAACATGGTGACAGCCGTGTAGATGGTGGAAGTCTCTCTCTGAGGCTGGACTGAATCCTCCATCAGGCCTGACAGTGAGGACCGAGCCTCTCGTCCTTCAGACACACTCCATCAAACCTCGCTGTCCCGACCGCTAAACCCTGACAAGTAGACGAGTGCCGAGAAATTCCTCCGTCTTCAACCCGTCTGCAGTTCCCTCACCCCTCAATCTCTCTCAGATCCATCCATCTCTGTCTCCGGCTGCGTCCTCCTTCAGCTCAGAGCCTCACAGTGTTGGTGGGACGGAGGAGACGTGATTGTCCATGAGAGAGACGAAATAACAGAGACACAAGCCTCTGTGGCGATCATAGACTGAATGTAAGAAGTGGACGTCTCTCATTGGTTTCTGGACTGATGTTTTCAAGCCTTTTGGTCGCCATCTTGGTTTTTTGCAAGCAGTGAACAGGAAGTGACCATATCTGGACTAAGGAGGAGTAACGTAGAGACGCCGTATACGTCTCTGGTAGAGACCTGTCAATCAGCGTGTAGCCCCGCCCCTAAATCATCCCCTGCTTTTCATAATGTACTAAATGAACATCATGCTGTATTGAAGAAGACTGTAAACTAGAGATTGAGACCATAAACTCATGTTTACAATGTTTACTGAGGGAATAAATCAAGAGAGAAGTAGAGTCATTTTAGACTAGACTTCTATACAACCAGAGGAGTCGCCCCCTGCTGGACACTAGAGAGAATGCAGCTTTAACACGTGAAGCGTCGGGCTTCCCTTTTCAGAACCGTTGGTTTCTGCCTGGTGGTACCAGGACAAGCGTTTCTGACAGACCTTCTGAACAAATGTCAATATAAAGTATTCAAACGTAGAGACATGTGTTTTCTTAGTGGAGGACAGAATCCTGGCCCGTGGTGTCCCGTCTCTTCCGGGTCGGTGTTGCCTGAGATGGGAGACATCCTCACAGTAAACAAAAGGACTCTGAATCAAAGCTACTTGAGGCCATTGAGCGCTCTGGAGAGTCTCTCTTTGTGTGAGCTGAAACCAAACAGCTTTCCCCGTTCAAAGGCCCGTATTGTGGGACAGATAGGACGCCGGCCAATTAGGCCTGACCTCCCATCGAGGAGCATCAATGGGCCACAAGGAGCCGTCTCTTCTGGCCGCCGGTGACTGCGGACTGAATGCAGACGGCAGCTGGCGGAGAGACGGACAGATGGGCAGCACACACCGTCAAATAAAACAGTTGTCCGAGATCAACCCGGCCGCTGAGCTCTTCACCAAATACTGAGATCGGCTGTGAAGCGCGGTCGCTTTCACTCTGGTCGTACGGTGAGATTCTCCTCAAACACTCACAGCGTCAGTCTCCAAGATTTAGCGTTTAAATAAATGTGTTTTAAAGTTCTCCTCCATCGCCGAACACAAAGGGTTAAAGACGGCTGAAAGACGAGAGAAGAGGAAGACGTCTCGGTGACAGCGGGAGAGAGAAAGAGACGGCGTTTCCCTCTTTGATTGATTCACGTGTCTGTGACCAGATGTAGCGCCCGACACCGAACATCTCCGGAGTGTGGTGACCTAAGAACACGAGGAGCATTGTGCAGAACACAAGCAGCACATATATCAACTGCATGTTTATATACAGTGTGTGCTTCACCAAAGTGATCGACAAGATTCAACTGAAAAGAAACTTGAAATATCTGTATTTCTGCTGCTGCATGAATTGCATGCTGGGATGCAGGAAGCTTGGCTAAAGAGGAGTGTGTGTGTGTGTGTGTGTGTGTGTGTGTGTAGGTGTGCTGTTTGAAGCAGGTCCTTCATAACACAGACACTCACACACCATGAGAGAGAGAGAGAGAGAGAGAGAGAGAGAGAGAGAGAGAGAGACACTCGGCGAGCTGCCGGTGTCACTTCCTGCCGTCTAATTGGCCGAGCCACGCTGCCAATCAAGCCTTAATGAATGATTGGGACCAATTAGAAACCATTACATCATCGGCCGGATCGGCTCTCAGACTTGGACGTCGTCACAAAGCTCTTCCTTCTCTCCTCTTC
>NW_027176628.1:979856-989856 GCF_023349555.1 Cebidichthys violaceus | reverse complement strand
TGTTTTAACATGTTAGCATGCTAATGTTAGCATTAAACCCCAAGTACAGCTTAGCCCCAAAAAACAGCTTGGACCCTGGTTTCAGTCAACATGAGCTTTCTGTTGACGCTCCTTCACGCCACTTCACTTCACTTCAATTCACTTCACTTCACGTCACTTCAGTAAAAAAGGTATTTAGTGAAAATGAAGGTGGTCGTTGCACAGAAACGCAAAAATACTGAAAGTAGTCGACGTTCATCAAGTCCTAATGTGGAAACAAACAACAGTCAGTGAGAGGAAGCAGCTTCTCCTCTTTGTTGACACATCAGCAGCTCGTTGAAGCGTTCGGTATTGAGGAGCTGATCCACGTTCATTGCATCCGTAGCATGCGTGCTAACGACGTGCTAATGACGCGCTAACATTCAAAGCGTGACGTTAGCGCGTAGAAGCCACCGTAGCGTATTTCATTTACGGCACTTTTTAGTGATTTTTTCAGAGATAATAACGTCTCGTGCCTCACATTACATCGTGATATTGGTTGTGTGTGAAGTGACACGTTAGGGTTCATCCTCTGGGGATCAGCATAACGTCACACAGACACCTCGCCGCCGCCAGCAGCTGAGAGAGATGTTTACCGTCAAATAATTTAGCATTGCATAATTAATTTACTACTCATCTATAACCTCTCTCATTTAATACCTGCAACAGCTGTCTCTCACACACACACACACACACACACACACACACACACACACACACACACACACACACACACACACAGTAATGTACAGTATTGCAGCCAAGGCTTCTTTTCTACCAACAACACTACGAGTAGGGCACAGTGTGTGTGTGTGTGTGTGTGTGTGTGTGTGTGTGTGTGTGTGTGAGATTACTGCAGAGAGGCTGCAGCCTGTTTCTGCTGTAATGCAGCACACTGCAGGTCACAGAGACACAGCGCTACCTGGAAATACTGCAACAGAGCGTGCATGCACACACACACACACACACACACACACACACGTTTGTCTTCCTGTACATGTAGGGACCATCACCGACATGATGCCTTTAGTTGAGTTTAGCACCACGACTAAATGCTCCACCGTCTCTCTACAATAAACCTAAACTTCATTCTTATCTTGGCCCTAAAAACCGTGGTCTTAAACCTCTAACAGTCCTTTGAAGTGTAGCCAAAATGTCCTCACAATGATGGTATAAAACTGGTCCTCACTAAGACAGCAATACGAGCCCTGCAAACACACGTCTGTGGATACACTACTGTAGCTGTGAGTTATGTTAAAGTGTGTATTCAGGAATTATGAAGATGTAGTGTGTCATTTACAGCCTCAACACACACACACACACACACACACACACACACACACACACACACACACAGGCATGGGAGCGGGGGTACCTACCAGCACCACCAGTAAAGTGAGTATAATGGCGTTTTCACACCCCCGCCCCTTAATCTCATTATGCCACATGATTGGATGTTTCACCTAGGGCTCCGGCAGCTCATCTGTATGCTGACGGACCATCCGTGTGGACCGGACGTTTGTTTCTGAGGCAGGATGGACCGGAGGAGCACCGGGTCATCGGACTCACGGATCGGATCAGAACACAATGAAACAGGGAGCAAAGATCTCTTTGTTATCTGATTATAGCAGCTGGTCTACAAGGATCCAGACTATATGCGGTGCTGCTAACGTTACTAGCTCTCCTCTTGATTAGTTGTTAACAATGAAACATGATCAGAGATCAGAGACTAGAACCACATGTTCTACTGAATACTGGAGGAGAACCATCGTCAGGAGAACTTTATTTACACTGTGATGGTTAACGTTAAACTTTATTTACACTGTGATGGTTAACATTAAAACTTCATTTACACTGTGATGGTTAACGTTAATCTGTGAGGGGGATCAGTACGGATCACAGATCGACAGCGGTCCGTTACACCACTAATCGGGACTAGTGGTGTTCTTTTAGAGCCCAGACCATCTGTTTGGACAGGACGCCTATTCTGAGGCAGGACCGGGTTCTTCCAGAGACTGGACCTCCTGTGTGGTCCACCATGTGGGCGGTCCGCCGGTGCAAAAAGGACATGAAACAGCAAAAAGGTGGAGCGATCGTAGCGCCTGCAGCCTGCTGCCTCTGTCCCTAGTGCTCATGGGTAATGCTGATGAGCAAATTGCAAAAAAAAACTCATTAAGGTTTCGTGTTGAAGTGGACTTTCCATCCGCGTCCTCTTCGCCGTAAAGCTCCAAAGTCAAATCGCTCGTTGCCAAAAGCACTCGGCCGTCCCATCATGCACCAGTCAGGAGTTTTAGCAGACGGTCGGAGGGGAGGGAGGGAGGGAGGGGGAGTTTATTTATCTAACACGAGATACCAGAAATTCCATATTGCTACGAAAATGAAGTGAGGGGTCGAACGTGGGCAGAAGGAAGTAAAACAGCTCTTCAGATGCTAATTTCCCCTGCTTCACTCCTGGACCCTTTAAGTGCTGACTCAGGGGGAAAAGTCCAGATTGCTTTTGGAAAAGGATGAGAGAGAGAGAGAGAGAGAGAGAGAGAGAGAGAGAGAGAGAGAGAGAGAGAGAGAGAGAGAGAGACGGGGGATTTATGCTCAATTTTATTAGGTTTTTGGCCGAGGCACCATGAGGGGCTTATCCATCCCCGCCTATTGATTGAGGCATTAAATCGCTCTCTTGTTGAACGTTGAAGCACGTGAAGACGAGCTGGTCGGGGCTATCGGACCCGACAGGAAGTAACATGGATTAAAACGGCGAGACGGCGGATCCACGGTGACCCGGCCCCTCGGCCACGGTGACCCGGGTTCAGACACGAATGAGACAGATGGTGTAAAAGTGATCGTTATCTTAAACGATCAGCAGAAGGACTAAAACACACCAGAGCCCGAGGTCACGTCTCTCCACGGCTTGTGGGTCTAAAACCCCAAAATATTCCATTTCCTGTAAGCTCCAGATCAACCTGGTATTCAAATAAAAGCCAAACAATCTTGCTACTGTATGTTTGTACATAAATAAAGTAGCTTTCAGGCTGAAAACGGCTCCTCTCCTCCTGACACCAGTAACTCAGTGATACCCAGCTGGACGTCTGTCCTGGTATCGTCTGTCGTTATCTGACAGCTACATCTCTTCAGCGTCTCTATCTTCAGCAGGTGTTGAAACGGGGTTGTTAAGTGTTGCTGATTGGGACCGATGGAGCCCAGCAGGATCTCTAAACCTCATCTCCCCTCCGTCCGATCCACACAGACGTCATCGAACGCCTACGCCCGAAAACAGCCGTAAACCGCCACAGCAGGCGGTGAAAACGACGCCCCCACGCGTTGACATCATCGACTTCATTGGTGCAAAACGTGTGCTGAGCATACCTAGCCGACGAAGCAATCACCGGCACTCACATGACAATTATCCAGCTGGGCATACGCGCGCTGCAGGAGCCGATTAAAGCCCAGACAAACACGTCATAAACATGACTGACTGGGGATGAGTTCAGGACACGAGTGTGTACGAACCGCAGAGGTGAGACATCACTCATCTAGCAGCAGACATAAAGAGAGGACAGAGGGGAGGAAGGAGGAGAGAAGGAGTCGAGAAGACAATAGAGAGCTGACAGGAAACGAGACGAGAGAGGTCCAAATCCACCTTAGGCCCCCGTAGGGATCCCACGAAACCACAAATGTAGTATTCAATACTAATACCAGTGAACTACACCACTCTCAATCAACAATTCAATACCAATACATCACATGTACTTCACCATCTCATCAATAATGTGTTATTAATCCCTGATGATCACCAACAACCTATTTTTACAAACTTTGTTAATTGTTAATTTTTTACTGAAAAGAGCTTGAACACATCGTAATGTAACTCAATGCAACCTCCTTTAACGTTAGCTGTTAGCTCCGTTAACTAGTCAAACAGGACTGTGCTGCCCACCAGTAACAGCTAACAGCTAACGTTAGCGTAGCTGTTAGCTCCGTTAACTAGCCTGTCAGAGATGTGTTCATAGGTTTGTTGATGCAAATGAGTCATTCAGCATGAAAAAAAACGTAAAAAAAATACAAATCGACTACAGAAATGGTCGTGGACTGGGAACAAAACAGCCCATAAGTTGACTCATAGACTAAGACGGAGCAGCGCTAACGACAACGAGTCTTTCAGCACAGATTTATCGTTCACAACGTAACATCGTCAGGGACATTTTCTATCGTCTCCTGGACGCCGTTAGTCCCGGGTCCTGATCCTGGTACGGATCCTGCATTAGGCCTTGAGAAGGCAGGTTTCAAGACACTTCCGCGTCGGCTTCACTCGTCAGAACCGCAGGTTGACTCCTGGTTGAGAATTCTTTAAAATTGTAATGTAGCCCACCTCAGGCTGTAAACTGAGCCGCTGTTTTATGGTGAAAACGATCATGTTTCTGGCAGGAAAAGAAATGAGACTCCCATAACAATCCCAGCACTAGGACATGTGAAGAAGCAACACACTGACATACACACACACTCACACACACACACACACACGCACACGCACACGCACACGCACACATACACATACACACACACACACACACACACACACACACACACACACACACACACACACACACACACACTTCTTCAGCTACCTGAATATTTCAGCAGCAGAACGCTGACTCGCTCTGGGAGACTTGTTAGTGACTGACAGCCAGAGGCAAGATGACAGCAATCCAAACTAACTCAACACCCGGGAACAAACGTGTGTGTGTGTGTGTGTGTGTGTGTGTGTGTGTGTGTGTGTGTGTGTGTGCGCTTCGGCTAATTGAATCACACTAACAGCATCTCTCTCTCTCTGTCGAGCTGCGCCAGATAAACAGACTCTGTTGTTCCTGTTGAGAGATCTTCTTTTTTATCTGATCTGAGAATGTTTCTTCCTCTTCTTTTTTTTTTTTTTGGGGGGGGGGGGGGGGGGGGGGGGGGGGGGGGGGGGGTTAAGGGATCACATCTTCACTTCCCTGATTCCTTCCACGAGGTCACGACACACACTGACACCACCGTCAGAGCTTTGTTTTACACTTCTGTCTGTCTCCGCCTGTCTTCATGCTCAATGTGGAAGCATGTGTTTAGACTCCTAATAATGAGTCACTGAAGCAGCAGGGAGTCAGAGAGAGAGATGAGCTTCAGCTCCACAACCTCACACTGAGGGGGGGGGGGAAAGAGTGAGAGAGAAAGAGTGAGAGAGAAAGAGAGAGAGTGTGTGAGAGAGAGAGAGAGAGAGAGAGAGAGAGAGAGAGGAAAGGGTGTAAATAAAACATAAGAGAGATGGAAATATATATATATATATATAGAGAGAGATAGAGAAATAATATAAAGATAGAGAGGTATAGATGGTGATGGTCTCTCTTTCTGTCTCTCTCTTTGTCTCTCTCTCTCTTTCTCTCTGTCTCTGTCTCTCTATTTCTCTGTCTCTCTCTCTTTTCCTCTCTCACTCTCACTCTCTCTCTGAGTGGAGGGAGTGGTGAGTTTACGGAGCGTGTTTGAGAGTGATTAATAGCGATTTTTCGATCTTTTTCTTCGTTATTTAACGTTGCATATGACAGTGTATTGTGGTGTGTAGGGCTCACGGTGTTTGTGTGAACACTTGGGGGGTTTTTAGGGCTTTTTTTGGTGGTGTCTGCAGCCAATCAGCACGCGCTGGTCGGCGTGCTGCACGCTGGCGGCTTCCTCTCAGCGACCCGGTGATAAAAGTCACTGTTTCCAATGTGCCACCGTTTATTAAAGCTGATAACCAGAGAGCTGTCCAGACATGGAAAGATCGTGTCCAAAGTAAAGAAGATGTCATCTGGGGCCAGGTCTCCACTTCTGAGGCACGTGGTGTCTCACAGGAGACAGCTCCTCATGATCCCCAAGAACAGGAGCAGACAGGTGGACCTCATGTTCACAGTCACGCCTGTCCTGGAAAAAACGGTTCTCATAAAGACCAGAACCAGAAAGGTTCTGAGGAGGGCAGAGGAGACAAACAAGATAGACAAGTGAGGTACAGGTGGGGAGGGAGAGTAATGGAGGACAGGTGGGGGCAGGCAGTGAGGTGGACATGGAGGGAGATGAGGAGCAGATCAAAGTCTCTCAGCGGAAGAGGAAAAAGGAAGGAAACAATGGAAACTCACAGGCAAAGAAAGTGGCAACGAAAGGAAGAAGAGGAGCAACTAAATCTGAGTCCAGTCGGGAGAAGGACCCTGAGTCCAGTCTGGAGAAGGACCCTGAGTCCAGTCTGGAGGAAGATCCTGAGTCCAGTCGGGAGAAGGACGCTGAGTCCAGGCTGGAGAAGGACCCTGAGTCCAGCCTGGAGGGGGACCCTGAGTCCAGTCTGGAGGGGACCCTGAGTCCAGTCTGGAGCAGGATTCTGCTGCTGACAGCGAGCTGGCAGCGATAGGAGCTCTAGAGACTACAGTGTGGAGAAGATAAAGGGGTTTCTGAGGAGAACTAAAAGTGTGAAAGGAGTTAACGTGGAGGATTACTTCTCTGACAAAGAGAAGCTCTCCAGCTCTCTCAGGTCACACATGAGGAGTAAAGACAGAGGAGGGATAACAGTGAAGGAAGACTACAGACTGAAGAAAATAGCTCAGAAGATAAATAAAGAGCTGAATAATGAAAGAGCTGATGGTGAACAAGGTCTCACAGCCTAAGTACAACTAAAGGACACGTTTTGTTTTGTTGGATTTTATTTATTTACATGAACAATATGCAGGATTCATTGAGAATCAGTGCGACAATGAAGCAAAATGTGTGTCTGGAGATGGACAAATATTCAACTGTGAAGATAAACGGACTTGAGTGTTTCTTTGCTTTTGATTTGCTTTGTTTCATTCTTGATGCCATGACAATGCTTTTTGTTCTTTCATGTTGTTTTAAGAAATAAAGGTTTCTAAAAATTAAAAAATCTCTCTCTCTCTCTCTCTCTCTCTCTCTCTCTCATTGTCTGAGGCCACAGAGGAGAGAGCATTCCTGCGGTTGCCATGGTAAGAGAAGAAGAGAAGAAGAAGAGAGATGTACTGTATAGAATAGAGGGGGTTTAGATGACCCCCCCATCAGACTGTTAGTCTACCAGCAGAGTTTAAACTCAGTGAGGACTTTGTTCACTAAATAATAATAATAAAGATTAAAGATGAATACATGAATGTTTAAAGTGAGCTCAACAATAGAGACGTCTCAATAACTCTACTTTATCTTCTTCTGCCTCTGTTGTTTATTTTAATGTTTCTCACATATAATACTGAATAATCATAAAACATCCTCATCATGCACACACACACACACATATATATATATATATATATATATGTGTGTGTGTGTGTGTGTGTGTGTGTGTGTGTGTGTGTGTGTGTGTGTGTGTGTGTGTGTGTATATTTCTGCATACATATGCAGTGAGAGTCATGGGAGTGTTTCCACCTGCAAACCTGCTGATAATGAAGCTGTATTTCAGCCTCCTAAAGGCAGCCATCTGTGCTGGGGCCACACCACCCCCACCACACACACACACACACACACACCACCCCCACCACACACACACACACACACACACACACACACACACACACACCGGAGCCGAGGGACTACAGTGTTTAGGATGTTCCACGTCAATAACATGACACTTTCATCATAGGAGAACACACACACACACACACACACACACACACACACACACACAACAGCTCATAGAGGAATAGAAAATGAACGATGTCATCGTCTTCACATCGTAGGATTCTTGGAGGATTTTGTTTGTGTGATTATAAATATCTTCACTTTGGTTAAAAAAACTGCATTCATTCATTCATTCATCCATTCATCGTCTTTAAACAAAGAACTTCACTCAGTCAGATGTCCACACTGATTTAAAGACAACTCTTCACACTCAATGTTTGTCCAGAAGAGGACCAGAGACTAGAGACCAGAGACCAGAGACAAGAGACCAGAGACAAAAGAGACCAGAGACAAAAGAGACCAGAGACCAGGGACCAGAGGACAGTTCTCATCCCTTCAACTTCCTGTTTCCCCACAAAGGGTTAAAACACGTTAAAGATGGCGGATGCTGCGCTGCAGAGATCACCAAGTGGTCCATTGTGAGGAGGAGAGAGATGAAACCATGACAACACTGTACGGAGTCATGGGGAAAAACACACACACACACACACACACACACACACACACACATATGAAGACACACACACACACACACACACACACACACACACACACACACACACACATGAAGGCATTGTTGGGCTTCATTACTGAGTGGGGAGAACAGACCCACAGTGGGTATTTTAAATAAATGACACCAGAGATGAACTTATTTATTATGATTCAGTCTTTTCATACGCTGACAGAGATGAGTCACTGAATATTTAATATAACAGTTAATATGATATCTAATACCACAAAGGTCCAGCTCCGTGTTTACATCTGGGCTCATCCATGTGGTCCTTCAGGGCCTCCTTACTTCCTGGTTCAGCGTGACGTGGATCACAGTCTGTGAACAGCTGGTTCTATATGAGCTGGAATTACACACTTGGATGTAATTTGGTTTTGTTGCGCTCCTTTATTAATAAAGTGAACCATCAAATCTGGTTCATGTCTCAAGATCCATTAGTCCACTCCCTCAGAGATCCCCTGTGTTTCCCTCACTCACACACACACACACACACACACACACACACACACACACACAGTAACAAAGAGTGTGGGCTCTCTCTTCACTTGCGGAGGAGGATTAATGAGATCCAGGCTTCCCTGACTGCCGGCTCAGCGGCACAGCCTTCAACAAGCAGAGCATCGGTCTTCATGAGCACCACAGCCACACACACACACACACACACACACACACACACACACAACCACACACACACACACACACACACACACACACACACACACACACACACACGCACACATACACACACACAGCCACACAGAAGAAACAAACTCTGCACATGGTTTCTGTCTCCACAGATATGCACTTAAACTAATTCACAAGCTTCAGACGCTCTGAGCTCCAGTCCGACTACAACGTTCAATCAGCTGTTCTACCTAAAATACAGCTGATGTGACATTTATATTCATACAGCATTCAGAGCTGAAATCTACCAAAAAATGAGCCGTACTTTGTAGATATTCCACACTTTATTTAGAGGAGAGGAGAGGAGAGAAGGAGAGGAGAGAAGGAGAGGAGAGAGGAGAGGCTGTACCATGTTAATAGTTTAATATTCATATTATAACATGTGGAGCCTCCATTTTTTCCCAACATTGGTATCTCTTGTTGACACTTGAATCATGTTGGATAGATTCCATTGTTTTCCAAGTTTTGTAAAATAAATGATCAGAACACATTATTATGGTAACTGTGTTACTATAAACAATAGACATGTTCTAGTTCTCTCTACTTCTAGTCATGACGGTTCTAGTTCTCTCTACTTCTAGTCATGACGGTTCTAGTTCTGTCTACTTCTACTCATGACGGTTCTAGTTCTGTCTACTTCTACTCATGACGGTTCTAGTTCTCTCTACTTCTACTCATGACGGTTCTAGTTCTCTCTACTTCTAGTCATGACGGTTCTAGTTCTGTCTACTTCTAGTCATGACGGTTCTAGTTCTCTCTACTTCTACTCATGACGGTTCTAGTTCTCTCTACTTCTACTCATGACGGTTCTAGTTCTCTCTACTTCTACTCATGACGGTTCTAGTTCTCTCTACTTCTACTCATGACGGTTCTAGTTCTCTCTACTTCTACTCATCATGGTTGTGTTTCCATAGAGCAGCAGGACTTTTATTTTGAAGTTAAAGTCAAAGCTACAGAGGATCATGTGAGACGAGCTGGTTGGGGAAGCGACAGAAAACAAAGTGTGAGAGTCTACAGGACCTGGACCTGGACCTGGACCATATAATGAATGCAGAACAAAGCCAGCGATCTGTGTGCACTCGTCTTCATTCCATCTGCTGAAATGGAGGCGTTGTGTAA
>NW_027176628.1:897356-974856 GCF_023349555.1 Cebidichthys violaceus | reverse complement strand
AGCAGATGCTTCACGTGTTAAAGCTGCATTCTCTCTAGTGTCCACCAGGGGGCGACTCCTCTGGTTGTATAGAAGTCTAGCCTAAAATGACTCTACTTCTCTCTTGATTTATTCCCTCAGTAAACATTGTAAACATGAGTTTATGGTCTCAATCTCTAGTTTACAGTCTTCTTCAATACAGCATGATGTTCATTTAGTACATTATGCTCCATTTAGAGTCAAACAAACCATAAAGCAGGGGATGCTTGAGGGGCGGGGCTACACAGTGATTGACAGGTCTCTACCAGAGACGTATACGGCGTCTCTACGTCACTCCTCCTCAGTCCAGATGTGGTCACTTCCTGTTCACTGGTTGCAAATAAACAAGATGGCGACGACAAATGACAAATCCAAGGTTTTAAAACCGTAGTCCATAAATCAATGAGAGACGTCACTCGTTGGTTTATGGACTGATGTTATGAAGCCTTACATGTTTACAATGTTTACTGAGGGAATAAATCAAGAGAGAAGTAGAGTCATTTTAGACTAGACTTCTATACAACCAGAGGAGTCGCCCCCTGGTGGACACTAGAGAGAATGCAGCTTTGACACATGAAGCTTTGACTTCACTTTTCAGAACTGGAGGTTGCCGCCTGCTTTGAACTCTAAGCCAAAGTTCTGCATCTACTACACCCCTGCAAGTGAACCCGTTGTTCACTGAAATGTCATTAAAATGACGGATTCCTCAGACGCGTTCTCTCTCTGTCTCTTTTTCTTTCAATCTTGATTCTTCCACCTCCTTCCCCGCAGACATAATGAGCTGTGTCTGAGGATGTCATTAGTGCCAGAAACAAACAGACTACATCTGTGTTTTACCCACTAAAACAAGACACACACACACACACACACACACACACACACACACACACATTAAACCCTCAACAGAAATGCTTCTATGAAGTGTTATCAGAATTTACTTTTTATTAGGCGGCACAGTGGAACTGCTTCTTACTTTGTCTACGTGAATGTGTGTGTGTGTGTGTGTGTGTGTGTGTGTGTGTGTGTGTGTATGTGTGTGTCAGTAGGTGTGTGTACTCAAACTGGTGACGCACATTTCTATATCACCGGATGAAGAGGGAGATATAAATACTGCAGGAATGGGCCACAGAATGCACCCTTCACATTTCAAGACATTTCTGGAGAAAGGAGCTCAGCCTGCAGTCTATTTCTGCATTAGTCAGCTCTATTGTGGCTGTCTTGCCAACGGCGCAGGATAATGCACACACACACACACACACACACACACACACACCCACACACACTCACACACACACACACTCACATCTCTTACGACAGCGGACTGATAAAAGCGTGAATCACTGAGATGAAACCAGGACAGAAGATTTGTATCAAACTTCGTGTGAGGAAATGTTCAGCGTCAGTTTTTAGAAGAAATGTCTTTTTAAATGTTTGTTCGTCGCTCTTGGAATGGCTCAAGCATGGAGACAGCTCGGATGATTTGAAACTGTTTTCCATCAACAGAGAACTGATGAGGCTCAATATGTTTCTGCAGGAACTCTCATCAGTGGAAACGTGGAGTCTTGACTCCTTCGCTCCTTTTGTTTTGCTGTCAGCTCCACATGTGCGGAGGTGTTTCTAATTAATGCTCAACGGCTCGTTTCCAACAAATTACATCTGGTTTGAAAACTGTTTTAATTTCAGCGCAGGTTCATTTTGGGACGTAAAGACGAAGAGGAATAAGACGTTACAATCACAGATATTACACATTTACAAAATATCTCCTTTCTTATACAAATCAACTTGTTTTCTACTATATACTGTTTTCCTGAACTTCTTTCTTATGCCTTCAACTTCACAAAGAAGAATGAGAAGAGAGCGTCTGAATATCCATCCATTATGGAAGGAATGAAGGGTTCACCAGAGTATCCCAGCGCTGACACATTCACACTCACACCAATTTAGAGTCACCATTAACCTAAACCTGTGGGAGGAAGCCGGAGTACCGGGAGAGAACAAACTCCACACAGAAAGCCCGTCTAACCTGGCCTCTCGAAAGGTCTAGTGTTCACTTACAGCCAAACAATTAGCGTAATATTTACTTCTTCTTTAGTACTATTTGTTCTTCATGATGAGATCACATAATATGCATTGCGAATCGCTTATGCTAATCACTAGCATACACGTAGCTAGCGCAAATGCTAATTGCTATAATACACAGATCCCAGCCTGTAAATTCAAAGTCGTAAGAGTTTATACTGTATTCCATCACCGTAACAGTCCCTTCACAGAACTATTGCCATAATCATCACAACAAACAGCGATTTTCATTAGCGATTAGCATAAGCTAATTGAAAAGGGTAATGGCTATCATGAACGCTAAGTTAAAAACACGTCTGGCAACATGTTAAAGTAACGTAGACAAAGCCCTCCAGTTCATGTAGTGCCTTTTAATGTTCTGCAGCATTAAAGCATTAAAGCACGGTGGAATTAGCATGCTGGCTTTATAACTTGCCAGCCGCTAAATGCTAAAAATCGAACAACCTAATACCTCAAACACACACTCTTATCACAGCGTAGGAAAGCACACTGCTATACACTGACTCAGATGTTGTAACTGATGGATTCATTTCAAGTCCACAGAAAAGAGACAAAAAGGCTGATTGTAATGCTACAATGGTGATGGAAAACGATCCGACAACAGACATGATGGATGTTCATGATGTATGTTCATGATGTATGTTGGTGCTTTTTGGAGGCTTTTTTATTTTTTATCTACAGAGGCCCTTCAGCCAAACTATCTTTTAGTTGCTTTTTAATTACTATGATTACTAGATTCTATTCTGTTTCTAAAAACGTGACCCATATACAAAAGACATCATGTTACTGTGACGTATGAACATATGACATGGGCAAAACCTCAGACACTCCCTGCCAAATAAAACTACTACTTCAGCAAAATGAAAAAGAAAACATAACCTCCCACCTTTTCTGTCACTTCCCTCCATAATAACGTTCACACTACCTCTTATAGTCTCTGTTCACATGCCTGTTATCAAGTTCCATCATGCAGACATCTTCTGTTTTGCTGCAGGTTCCTGTTGTCTGGGTGTATGGTGGGTGTACGTTTGGTAGAAAGAACAACTGAAACAAATAGGAAACAAAGCCTGTTGTTCTAATCTCTTCTTGTTAGACTGCAGCTTAACAATAGCTCTTCCAGAGACAAACTGTTAGTAATTAAGTGTTGGATTCAGTGAGCTGCACTCAGTTCAGTGGTAATTATAAAAACTGCTAATTTAGAGCGTTACTCTGTAAACCCATTTAGATTACAGTGCTGCAATTAAATCGGCAAAAAGACTATAATTAGGAACACAACTCACAATACGCAACCCTCACATTCAATCTAGTTTTCTTATTTATCTGTCAGAGATGGTCTGGACTGCTTCTCTTTAAACTCTGGGAGATAAATGTATTTAAAATAAGAGTAGCAAGTCTTCATGTGTGACGTGGATTTATTCTCTATCTAGCTGTCGACCTTTTTTACAGACGACATGTCAACTTGTCACAGGAGAACAGGTGGAAACAATGAAATAATGTTGGCAGAAATCCATTCAGCTGCTTTGATTTCAGGTTTGTGCATTTTCACCGACACTCTCTAGAACTCTATATAGAACAGAGCTTGTAGTGTACAGACCTCATTCAAATATATTCATATCGTGTTTGTAAATATATATTGATGTGGAAATGTGCGTGTATCTGCATTGTATTTATGTCTGCCTATGAAACATTTTGCTGCTCGTTTTGATGTTGTATGAATAAGCATTATTATTAATATTATTATCAATCACAAAAGATATGTTATTAGATTAAATCTTCTAGCCAACAATCGAGTGTTAAGTTATTACAACTAGAAAATGCATTTCCTGATGAAAATGCGTTTGAATGCTGAAAGCTGAAATGAATTGCAAAAACATTGCTGAAAATACAGAAATGAGAGACTACCTGTCTGAAAAATGTTGAAGCCCGAAAGCATTTAAACTGCACTGCTGAAAACCCTTCTAGTTGAACCGTCTAACTATGGTGTCTGTAGCTGAAAGCATGAGAAAGAAGAAGGCTTTGAAGGTTGAAGAAGCTTAACAGGATTTGAAGATTTTCTCCATAGATATCCCATTGAAAAAAATTGCAAAAAGCTTAATAATTCAAAAAGTTTAAAGATTACAAATATGAAGAGACATAGCAGGGGTGTCCATAAAAAGCTGAACATTTTGATATTTGAACGGTTTCTGTAGCTTAAAAAATGTTGATGGAGATAAGTGCCAAACAACGTATGGAAGAAATATAATAAAACGGAAGAATAAAGATTTGAAGAACAATACTTGGAACGCAGAATCAGCATTCCAACAATTACACAAGAAAATAGTATTTTCTACAAAACGTGGCGTTTGTTGTCAAATCTGGCAACAGCCAGGAATTTCCCATCATGCATTGGGTCATGCAGTCGGTGGAGAGCACCTGGCTCTTTAATGCTTCCTTTCCTATCTCCTTGAGCATAGGAAACACTGGACCTTACTTTACAAAAGGAAAGAAGATAACGCCGCCCCATAATTCCTTGCGGTGGCGACATTTAAAGTGACGCACCATTGAAAACAAATAATGTATTTTGCAGATTTAACAATTTAATTTCATACAGTCATACATTGATGGGATTCATGTTGACAAATATGAGTGGACAGTGACAACTATTTGGTTTAATTGTATTTGTATTTATGCATTTTCAACATGTAACAAATACGTAAAAAAAGAGGATAAAATTAACAGTTAATATAGCAAAAACTGTCAATAAACATTCTGATAAACAACATAAATAAATATTAGATGTCCAAAAAGGAGCAGAAACAAATACACACAAATTCCCTTTCTTCATTAGTCAAACAATAAACTCAATATTCATCATATAAACTTGTGACTGGTAGCCTTTATACCTTTTTTAATTTAGAGATGGATGATGCAAACGCTTTGAGCATCACAACACTCAGAGAAGGGGCTGCTGTAAAAACCCACAGGTAACGGGGGAATGAGTGACAGGTGAGCAGGTCATGATGGAGTCAGGTGTGAAGGTCTGAGATCATCTGGTGGATGGATGGAAAGTTCCTGAGTGATGCAAGAAGAACCAGGAGGAAGTGGATTAAAGAAGGAGAGAGAGAAAGAGCAACACAGAACATATTGTATGTGAGATGCTGCCATCCTGTGGTTCCACTGCAGAACAGCATCAGTATGAACAGTCTGACACACACACACGCACAAACACACACGCACAGCAAAAACACAAACACACACACATACACACACATGCAAGACTGTAGTGTTTTAATAGTTAATATCTGGTGTTGATAGACACTGTTTTCCCAGAATGCAATGCACAATAGAAACAATGAAGCTAATGATAGCTGGACAGTCTTGAAAAAACTTTATACCCAATATTATTATATAAATTCACAAAAGTGTCATGAAGAATTCTTTCATTATGTTTATTTAATTTTCCCCACATGATCTTTGTACATATATTATAATTGTCACCATTCAATAAGCACATAATAAGGGAAAAAATAAACAAAAACAACAAAAATCAAACAAAAAAACTACATAAAATGTTAAGAGATATGACATCACTTTCAGCTTTTCAGCTTCCTTGTAGCTTTTTAAACTCATCTGTCAGAAGTTCAAACAGGTTTCTCTGCTGTTTCCTTGTTTAGATCATATTTATCCATCAGCAACAAACTGAGTTACATCAACATATACTGAAACATTAATATATTTATTCACTGACTTTTATCAAATAAACATAAAATGATCAAAATGTTGTACTTATTAAAAGTAAAAAATATGGAATTAGACAACATCTGTTTTTCATGGCCTTTGTTCTTCAACATACAGAATATTAATCTTTATCTTTAGCACTTTTCATAATGACAGAGCTGTATTCATCAAAAAAATAAAATGTACAAGAAAACAAAAACTATTAATAAAAAATAAGAACATTTTTAAGGGAGCGATAAAACTATTTCCATCTTGATTAACTTCTTTTGTTTCTTGTTCAACACATCATCTGTCTGAAAGAATGAAAATCTGAATTGATAATCAATAACGAGTGAAAGGATGCTACAGTTTCTACATAAGAGGCAAAAAGTCACCGGCATCAACATTGCTGATGAACATAGAAAGAGAAATAAAACTATAAAAATGTAAATAGTGAAGTTAGTATTAATAATAATAGAAAGTAAAACACAATCTCCTCACATGGTCTCTGTACTGCATAGATTCACCTCATCATTCTGTGCACACAAGCCATTATGTTACTTTGTTAAACATATTTAAAAATAATAAAATGTAAGCATTTAAAAGTAAAAAAACAAAACAGGTCAACACCAAAAGTCATTTACATCATTTATTATTCACTGACTGGTATCAACTCACACAATTTATATACAATACATAACTTATACAAAACATAATGAAGTGTGTTTTAGAAAGTCAACTGTGAAGCGATGAATGAATCACGCCTTTTTTTGGTGCACATCAGTTATTAAACACATCGACATACAGCATCTTAAAAACAGTAAAAAAAAAAAAAAATTCTAATGATCACAAAAGAATAAAGGTAAAAAACAAAACATGATCTCTTTTTTAATGATCTTTGTAGTATTTAATAATTTTCTTAATCAATATCATTGTCAACAGCAATATCATGCAGGGAAATATATACAAACTATAGAATTAGATATAATATAGAAAATATTTAAAAGTCTAACTTTTCCAGCTCTGAACTTTTCTGTAACTTGTTCGTCTCATCGTTTGTCATTCTCAGAGTTAATCAGAACAAAGATGAGACAGTGTTGACGGTCTGCAGCTGGTTTAGTCCTTATTGAGTTTGAAACCATGAAGTCATTTGAATTAACTTAACAACATACATTTAATACAATAAACAATAAATCTTGATGTCTGTGTGAGAAAAACTATGCTTTTGTAAAAAAAATATGCTTTTATGTTTGCTGCTGAATTTGATTGAACCAGAGTCAAGGATATTAATCAATTTCTGCATTTTACTACAACTGTATTTTATTTCTTAAACTGCACTGCAACTATTATTATATTTTTAGTTTGTTAGTGTTTTAATGACTGTTTTAAAAGTTTCAATGAATGTTCTTAATTGTTTTTAAATCTCCTTTTCTTTTGCATCATGTTTTGATGCTTTTAATGGTTTTATGTGAAGCACTTTGAATTGCCTTGTTGTTGAAATAAGCTGTACAAATAAACCTGCCTTGCCTTGCCTTAAAGCGTTCCTAGAGATGATCAGTGTGTTACAATATGATTACTTGTTGAAGGCCAAAACCAAATAGAAACTTAATGAATGTAGTAGAACAATGATGCCTTGTGATGTGTCCACCTAAAAGTAACAAATGAAGACAACTGGATGTTAGCTAGGGTGCAGCTTTCGAGAACGGCGGCTCCATTCTTGAGATAAGGATGCAGCTGCAAAACGGAGATGTTTCGAGAAGGAGCAGATCGAAGTCACAGCCAATCCCTGAACGAAATGTGTTGCTGACATGGAAAGAGGTGGACTTTAAGGCAGTACAAAGCCTGAGGCTTTTCCGCTCTGTTAATGACCATTTTACAACTAACTGGAATACAATACAATACAATAGACCTCTATCTCATGAGATATATTTTTCTGTACTTCATAGTGTGATTCAGTTTGTAACTGTATTTGCTTTTGTCAGAGATTAAATACCTTTTGATTTTGACTTGAACCAGCTATTTGGCTTTATTTTGTTGACGGACCAGGAGCGAGGAAGGGGGGCTCCCTCGTTAATGAGAAAGTCTAAACACGACATTTGTCATGGTTCCAAAACATGTGTTTGTTTTTTTCATTACACTGAATTAGACAGAAGACTTCTACTTTCATAAGTAAAGATAATGGTGAAGCCAAGTTGATCATTTTAAACAGTATTGATCTTCTCATATTTGACTGATTGTTCTGCTGAAGGCCCTAACGTGTTCAGGTCTGGTTTCCTGTTGGTCTTCTTTGTTCATTTGTTTATGATAAACTCTTCCATGTCTAAACATTGTGTTGTTTAAACTATAATTATCAGGATTGTATGTTCACTTTATGTTGAAGGCGTCTTTTAATCCCTTCAGTGCTTCTTCTTTTGTGATGTTCCTCCAGGCCTTTGGAACATCAGCTGGATTGGCTTTGTATTCTTCAGCAAATCTGTCATTGTATAGAACCAGAACATATTTCCAGTAGTCAGAGGCCTCTATGCTGGGGTCAGGAGGAATGAGCCAGTCTGGATAGTACTTGGTGTAGTCCTTGTAAGGATGCCACTCCCCATTAGTGTCTTTGTTGCTGAATTTATGTTCACTCTGCACATCTGTTGTACACAATGTTTCAACCAGCTTCTTAGTGACTAAATTCCTATATGTACCAAGACCTTGTGGCCGATGAACAGCTGCATGATGTTTCTCGTGTTCTTTGCCTCCAGCCTCACAAGGAACTTTACAAAATGGACATTGTTGTCCACAGCCAAACACCCGCTTGAACAGCTCATCTTGTGGTTTGATTGGAAGTTTGTTCAGAGTGTCCGTGATGTCTTCAGAGTTTGAGAACTCCTCCTCCAGCTGTTCCTTTAGTTCACTCAAGGATTCACTGAGGCTCTTTGTAAACTCATGGCATGTGCTTTGGATTTGAAACAAGGTGCTTTTTTCAGCCTCCACTGAAATCGAGATGTCTGTGATCAAATATTTGCGCATGTTGTTGATGAGCTTTGGGATGCTTTCCTGGTCGTCTGGCAGCAGAACACCATCCTCTCCTTTTGAAGCCTGTTCTAATGCTCCTGTTATTTTTCTAACAATGACCTTCAGATTCTCATTTTTCAGTTTGAACAAGGTTTTTCCTTCAGACATCTTTTGCAGGATGCGCTGAAATATCCAGTCCTTAACATATATTTCATACTTACGAATGTACTTTACAAAACTCTTAAAGTCGTCTTTTTGCAGTAACTCTTTCTGAATGTTGTACTGGAAAAAGGAGCGGGAACTGTAATCTGCTGAATGGCCACTGTTCAAAATCTCATCCACAATGTTAACTCCCAGAGATCTTCTGATGTAATCTTCAACAGCAGGTTTGATACAAAGTCTGACAAAATCATTTGCTTTGCGTTGGCAGCCATCTCTCTCTTTGTATAAATCAATAAAGTCTGACTGGTACTGAGTCTTGTACTTCTCCAGCTGAATTTTGGGATCTTTATCTAACAAGAATTTTCTGTGCATTTGAAGGAACTCTCTTGAGGCAATGCCACAGATGTGAAGTTTCAGGTCAATCTCAAACTTGGGCTTGCAAGTTTTGCTGACTTGTTTGAGGGATTCCTCTACTTTTTCCAGAAGCTCCTTTGTAAAAGAATCATTGTAATCTGTGTCTGTTTTTGCAATATCTTGTGTGAATCGTGAACAGGTCTCAATGACACTGTCTGCAAAGCTCTGCAATTCTCTCTTTTCATCTTTTCTCAAGAACCAGAACATTTTCTTTTTCATATGTTCACTTTTGGCCTTAAAATGACCCTTGGCTATTTCTTTCAGGTCTCCAATGTTCTGTAAATCCTCATTGACATTACGATTTAAGAAACTTTCTCTCAACTGTTTGAGGATCTTTTCAGATATATTTTGTTCTTTCAGGCCAGACACATTTACAGTGACTTCAGTCCACATCTTTTCAAACTCACGTACCAATTCTTCTTCAGACAGGGTGCTTTGTTTGCAGTCACTCAAGAGTTTCAGAACTTGTTCTTCGATCATTACTCTGTGTTTTCTTTGAATGTCCTGAGCCTCTTTTAAACTTTTTCTCAGCTCAAGTGCACAATCCAATTTATTGTTCACTGAATGTTGGATTTCCTTTGTAAGTCCACTGATCTGGTTAACAAAGTCAGTTTTGTATTTCTCTATCAGATGCACATGTCTGTCTTTTCTTTTGTAGTATTCCTGTAGTCTTCTCTGCATAACGGTTTGTTGGTCTTTTATTTTGTTCGACACCTGTGATTTCTTTGAATCAACCAATTTGTTCACATGATGGAACTCAGATTCACCGTCAGCATTTGAGATTTCTAACTCTGCTGCCGTCTGCCAGGAGAGAATCTCTTTTCTGAACTCCCATTCCCATTCATTGAACTCTTTGCAAAGGTTGTCGTACGCATGAGCCACCAGTGTGTTTCTGAAACTGAAGATGAAGTTCTCATATTTGACTGCTTTCCAGAGACTTTTCATCCATGATAGAAACTCTGGGATCTGTGAGACTTCATCACTTCTGTCTCTTTTCACCGTCTCCAAAAGATTCTTCTTGAATTCTGCTACAGCTTCGCTGTAACCTGTGCTCACTGGGGCCATTGGTGGGATCCCATGCCAGAGTCCTGGGATGTTCCAGTTGTTTTTTTCCATGTCGTAGTCCAGCACATCTGTGAATGCCTTTATGGAAGGCTGCTTTTCCATTTCAGCAGCAAGTTGAGTCATTTCATTGAGTTGGTCCAAGAGATGTTTTCTTTCGGTCTTCGTCTTTGCATGAGCTGAGACTCCACCAACATTCTGGTGCACAAAATGACACACTGGCTTTTTACCAATTTCTTTCATTCTCAAGAATGCATGAGTTGCAATTTGTAGGACATCTTTCATTTCTGTTGAGTTCTCCATTGCAACATTGATAATGGTGACATCACTCAAGCCAATGACAAAGGTGGCCAGCTGGTTGTCATGCTCATAACTGTCTTCTAGTTGTGCCAATTGAGGAGCCTTGAGACCCTCTGTGTCAATGAGTACAATGAAGTCACAGTTCAGCTTGCATTGCATATCTTCACCCACTCTGAGGAAGAGCATGAAAGCTCCTCTAGTGCATCTGCCACTGCTGACAGGGAACTGCACACCAAACATGGTGTTGAGGAGTGTTGACTTCCCGGTACTTTGAACACCCAACACCGTCAGCACCAACAGTCTGCTCTTCTCTCCAACCTTCTTGTGAAGCTCCATCAGGACGTCTGTCACCCATCTCTCTGGGATGTTGGAAGCATCTCCATCCAAGAGCTCTAAAGGATATCCATCCAGCAGCATTTCAGCAGCCAAACCAGGGAGATGAGACATCTTATCAGCAGTGTCTTGTGACTGCAGGGAAACCTCATAGATCAGTCCCATCTCTCTCATGTAATGCTCTATTCCTAAAGAGCTATCCAGCAAAGCCTGATCCAACTCTGCAATCTCTTTCAGGTCTTTCTCCGTTTCTCTGCTGTGCTTTGTCAATTTGTGACGCAGTAAAGATAGTTGACTGACAGATCGCAAATGTGCATTGAGCTTAAGATTCATCCACTTTAGAAAAAAATCTCTTTTCTCTTTGTCATTTGTGGATAAGGCTTCAATAAAAGTCTTCATAACTTTGGATAGTTTGTGTTTGCCCAGTTCCACTTTAATATTTAGTTTTTCTGCTTGTAGCTGAGATTTATATTCTTCTAGTCCCAGATCACCAGCGTTTTTCAACCTACATTCTTCCATTTCTAACTGGGATAAACTTTTCCAGTTTTCTCCTTGCAAAGGAAGTTGATGGTTTTTGTAGTCTGGTATACTCCGCACCCCAATTCCTTTCACAATCTCCTCAGCTGCCTTCTTTTGTTCATCACTTGTGCGTTCGTCCACAGACAGACCAAGTTCAACCGCTTTGTCGAGCATATTTTCAATGCTTCTTGTGTTTTTTATGTCTGACATGGACGTCTTGATGGCTGCACCAAGTTTTTTTGAAAACTCTGCTACATTTACCCTTGAGTTTTTGATTTTCACATTGCTGTTTGGTAAATTTAATTCTTCCACTGTTGTCTTGATGGACCTCATATCCTCTTCATCCCCCTCCTTGCGATTAACAACAAAGAACAGTTTGGATTTCACATCTTCAAGAGAAGTCAGAATCTTGTGCTCATTTTCTTCAACTTTGTCCATGAATACAAAGGTAGCAGTTGACACTTGAAAAAGAAAAGTGAACTGTGCGAGTGACTCACAAATGTCTCCTCTCAGATTGGCGAAGGCAACTGGCTCTGGAAATATGTCCAGATTTTCTCTGCCACAGGGAAGGTACCAGCAAACCTCTACCAAATCATTTGCAATTTTCCTTTCATGTGCTCCTCCTTCCATATCTCTGTGAATGAACATGTTGTGACTCTGCTGGCCATGGCTGAGAGCATGATTCAAAATCTGGGACTTGGACAGACTACAGTTTTTCAGCCTCACAAAGGAATAGAATGGTATATCTGCTTGGACAATGTTGTTTTCAACAAACCCTTTTGATTCAGACAATTCATGTGGACGCCACTCTTTGACGATGTCTCTCAGAGCCCACAGCATCAGGGTACTCTGACTGTTATTGGCATGGGGCAACAACAGTGGGACAGAAAACTGACACATTGACATCTTGAGGGCAATTTCCTGTTGCAAGAAGCTGTCAGCACAAAGGAAGAGAGCAACTATGAGGTCCAGAGGGTTAATCTTATTCTCTGCAGAGTCATCTGAAGTGGTAAGGTTGAGGCCAAAGAGATCATTGTTTTCCTCTTGATCTTTTGATAATTGTGTAAAGTTCCTGCATTCAGCATTGATTTTAAATAGTTTTCTGAGAAAACACCTCGGTATTTCCTCCAATGATACAACAGCCTCTTCATTTATGCTATTTTCCTTAATCTCCAATAGAGACCGAAGAGTGAGCTTGTTGGGATAAAATTCCTTCAGTCCAAGTTTGGAGAGAAATTTCAAAAGGCCTAAAAGATACAAAAGAAATGAAAAAGAACAGGTATTTCAGTGAAATTTTCAAAAATCTAATGCATTTTATACCCTTTTATATTAAACATATATTGTTATTTTTTCCCCATTTTGGCAATGAAGAGGACATGTGCAATTTAGTCAAGTCTTGTCCAACTAGGTGGTGTGTGTGGACAAAGACAATTTCAATCTTGTATCTGTGGCCATCTTTGGGAAATGCCTCAAAAGGTCAAGCAGGATCCATGTTATGAGACAGGAGAAAACGGCTGTCGTTTTCCATGTGTTTTTAGACACAACATGAACGTCCCTTAACGTTAACGTTATGGATTTCAAATAGAGCTCACAGCAGCAAATATTTACAGACAAATTAACAGTGACCAGTGCAGCTGGCTCCAGTTGTGGTCTGAAGTCATGATGTACAGCAGAGAACCATGCTGACAGCGAGAGTGTATGTTCTGTTTATGTTAATATGTTTTAAAAGATATACACACATTATATCATGTTTCAAAACTTCTATTACTTCTGCTTTCTTTCATAATATAAGTATTCAAACGGTGTGCATTTAACTAGTACTCTTTTGTGTAGCATGATAAAGAGACAGAAAAGGAAAGACCAAATTATCTTCAGGAAAAAAAAGACAAACAGCCTTTTATTTTATTTGAACATATCTGATATAATATTTCAACCACAGTTGGTCTTCCTCAGGTCAAAGTGAACTTACTTCGAGGTACGTATAGCGGAACATCACAGCTCCATAAAATGCTAAAATATTACCTACCCTATTGCAGCACACTTTATTGAGGCTGATCATGCTCTCCGGTACATGGGAGTACAGAAAGTGACTTTTTATAGAAGAAGGGGGGACTTTGATAGTTTTTTTATTTTGACATTTTGGAGAACCACCTGAATACCCTTACGCCTAATGGCCAATACATTGACTTTTATCTGACCTTGTGTGGAGTTCATCATCTATAAGTACATTGATACATAGGTGTCTTCCCTCTATCTCTATCCTTAACTTTCTCTACTTCCTCTTTCTTTCTATAATAGAAGTTTTTTCTGTATTTAGAATAGTTTTTTTCAACAGTTTTTCTACATAAAAATGTTTTTTGTAATGTATTTTTTTCAATTATTTTTTTTTTTATATATTTCTTTAAATTCCTAATGTGTGTATTTGAAACCTTCTTGAAATATATTGTATAGCCCTTCAGGTCTCCTTTTTAGGAACCTAATTGGAATTAAAGCTGCAAGCAGCATTGATCGGGCCCTTGGACCTTCACGCACGTTGAGGGTACTGGCAGGACTCTGGTTGATGTGGCCATGCATTTCTGTGACCATCATACACTGCGTGCACAAGTTACAAGCCAGGTCATTTTGCCAGGTCTTAAGCCTCGAATGTTTTAAGTGTACCTCTGAATACAATCATAACTGTAAGCCTGTAAAAAACGACAAAAAACTGAATGTGTGTGAAAGCGCTTCAGTGCTAGTAGCATAACAGACTGTCAAAGTAAATGCAGGTCTCAAAACCGACTGTTTGTTTGTGCAGGTGTCTCTGACAATCACTGCTGAGTGACTCAAAGCTGGACGAGTCGAGCAGAAATAGGAGAATGTATAGTTTCATGTGGAAAAAAAAACATCTTTTTGTAAAGAAATAAATTTAAGCCAAAAAGTGAGCCAATGTAAAATAATCTATCATATAAATTATGCTGGGTGCAGTTTGATTTTATTAAACAAACTTCGCGTTGCATGAAATTACTTTACATTACGGCCTGTTCCAAAAAGAACAAAAACAATTAAATTTACTATTAATGAAAACTCCACGTACAAGCGCGATTTGGAAACATTTTGTATCCAATTTCTGCTCTCCAAACATCTTAGTTTGCACATATTTAGATCAGAGAAGTCTTTTTTTCTGGTGGTGTGCCCACAAACCCTTTTAATAAGTTCAGTGTTTGGGCCGCTGTAATTATAGAATCCTGCTTACGGCAATCGTTATCAGTTGGTGGCGCTATGACTATGAGTTAATATTGGCATGCAAAAGTCCTAAAATCATGACAGTCATCAAGCAGGTCAGGGTACTCTGACTGTTATTGGCATGGGGCAACACCAGTGAGACAGAAAGCTGACACATTGACATCTTGAGGGCAATTTCCTGTTGCAAGAAGCTGTCAGCACAAAGGAAGAGAGCAACTATGAGGTCCAGAGGGTTAATCTTATTCTCTGCAGAGTCATCTGAAGTGTAAAGGTTGAGGCTAAAGATATCATTGTTTTCCTCTTGATCTTTTGTAATATTTCTGCATTCAGCGTTGATTTTAAATAGTTTTCTGAGAAAACACCTCAGTATTTCCTCCAATGATATAACAGCCTCTTCATTTATGCTATTTTACTTAATCTCCAATAGAGACCGAAGAGTGAGCTTGTTGGGATAAAGACCTGTCAAACCTACATCCACAAATATTTACATTAGTCTTATATCATTGGATTATAATAATGAATGCATTAATGTGTTCATCACTATAATATTGCAGCTGGTAAAGGTGGAGCTCATTTGAACTACTTTGTATAGTTAAGATGTAGTGGACTAGATGTATAAAATTACAATGAATGGTAATACTCAAGCACAATACTTGAGTAGCGTAAATGTACTTAGTCACATCCCACCACTGCTAAAACAACAGCACAAAGTGCTCATAGATCTAGCCCCGTAATTTAGCAGTCAAAGTGCACCACATTGATGCATTCACTTTTAAAATATACATCATTTTCTTCAGGGGGGCATGGTAGGATAGGGGTAAACGTGAGAAGATGAACAGTAGAGTGCACAGATTCAAGGTGCTGCTAGAACTATACAAAGGTTTCTGACGTTGTGCTTCCTGCTTCCTTACAGTGCAGTCGCTTTGCTGCTAGCTCTTGCCTCTGCTTACATTTTCATGCTTTTCTTCTTGTTTTTCTTCACATTTTTTGTCAAATTTCCAGATATATTACATATATCACTCTTCTACGTTTGAGTGGAGACAAATCCAGAAAGTCGTTGAGTTATATGGGTTGTTAGCTCATGCTAACTAGCAGTTAAGCTAAAGCTAAGTAGCAGCAAGATGCCTCCCTTCTCCACGGACGACTACCACAAACTCCTGCAGAAGATTGCAGTCTTGGAAATAAAAATCCACCGACTAGAGGTAAACCGGGGAGGTAAATGGACTGTGTGGAAATGATACCACTTTACCATGGACTCAAAACATTGGACAAACGCAAGCGAAGACACAGCTAACTAGCACCACCAGGCCTACCAAGAAACAGGAGGAGAGAGCAGATAATGTATCTTCAAATGGTAGTCCTCCCTGGAACTCTCTCGGTGCAAAGCCGAAGAGAAAATCATACCCTCAGGATGTGGGAGGACGACTAACAGGCAGAGCCCAGCGCCCTGAGATTTGTGATGCGACTGGCTGGCCTGCACTAGCACACAGGCAGAACTCCTTCTCAACCCCTGCACTCAGACGGACAAAGCCAAGGACAGCTGAGAAAAGTAAAACCAGCAAAAAACCACAACAACAACCAAGCCTACAACTCCAAAACAGATTTGCTCCATTGTCACAGGATCCTAAATCTCCTGCTGATGACCTGGATAAGCAACTATCTTCTCAAAGCAGGGTAAGAACTGAGAGTAAATGTGAGAGTAAAAGGCCACAGGGAAAGCTAATGACTGGACCGGAGACTCTGATTGAAGATGTCAGAACCGTGGCTGACCATCCCACAGTGAAAAACATCATCGTGCATACAGGAAGCTGTGATATTGTGAAACAACAGTCTGAAGTTCTGAAGCAAGACTTTATTGATCTGTTAAACACAGTCAGATCTGTCAAGGCTGAGGTGTTTATCAGTTGCCCTCTTCCACCAGTCAGAGGAGGAGATGAAGGATCGGGGCCCTGTATGCAGCTAGCCTTCTCAATTCCTGTCCTGATAGTTTATAGAAAAAGAAAGGTGAGGCTGCGAGGAAACAATAGTAAACCTGCAAACTTATCAAACTTAACATTCATTCCTCGTCAGCCTGTCCAAATAAATTGGGCAAATAAAGCTTTAACCACATTAAACGTAGCTTTATTAAATGTCAGGTCTCTGTCAGGAAAAACATTTTTAATAAATTAATTTATTGTTAGGCACAAACTGGACATTTTGTTCTTAACTGAAACATGGTTAAACCAAGATAACAGTGCAGCTGTTCTTATTGAATCAACGCCTCACAACTTCAGTTTCATGAGTGAAACAAGAGCGCATAAGAAAGGAGGTGGAGTTGTTATTTTATTTAATGATTCTCTTCAATGCAAGCAGATGTCCTTTGGTCATTTCAATTCTTTTGAATATGTGGCTCTGAATTCCACTCAAGCTTTATTCCTAAACATTTACAGACCACCTAGATACTGTGCAACCTTCTTTGATGAGTTTACTGAACTGCTGTCTATAATCTGTATTGATTTTGACTGTGTTGTTATTGTTGGCGATTTTAATATCCATGTTGATAATCCCCAGGACAGAGGGTCTATAGAACTATGTGGTGTCCTTGAAAACTATGATCTGACTCAGCATGTGACCGGACCCACCCACAACAGAGGACACACTCTGGACCTGATCGTCACCAAAGGTGTAAACATTTACAAGGTTGCTGTGACTGATGTTGCACTCTCTTATCATTTCTGTTTTCTTTGAGAGTGCAATCTCCTTCGCACACAAATGTCCAAACCGAGGTTGTGACGAAGCGTTACATCTCAGAAAACACCAGTGAACTGTTTATTCAGAAGTTCTCCTCCACACCAGCCCTCTCTTGTATCTCAGTCAATGAGCTTGTAGATAGCTTCAATTCTAAAGTTAAACATGTTATTGATGCCATTGCACCCACTAAAGTGAAGGTTGTCTCGGGTAAGAAAAGATCTCCTTGGAGAAATGCTACGCTGGTCCGAATAGAGAAAAGAGAGTCGGAAAGCTGAACGCAGGTTCACTGTGACATCTATAAAGAGAGACTTCACAATTATAATTTGAAACTTAGAAATGCAAGGCAGTCCTTCTTCTCTGACATCATAACTAAAAACAATAACAATACACGCGCCTTATTTCCTACCGTCGACCGGCTAACAAACCCTCCAGTGTCAGTAGCTGCTGAGCTCCAATCCACCTGGGCATGCAATCAATGTGCCTCATTTTTTACTGACAAAATTCAGAAAATTAGACGAGCAGTCAGTGCCTCCACACCAACCACAGGATGTGTGTTGTCCCCATCTCTCAATAACATCCATTCAAATATCATGACACAATTTCATTCAATCGACCTTAGAAGCCTAGAAGACATTATTCAACATCTGAAGTCATCCTCCTGCTGCTTGGATATTCTACCAACACACTTTTTCAAAAATATTTCGAGCTGCTTGACCACTGATCTTTTACAGATTGTAAACACATCCCTTCACTCAGGTGTCTTCCCACAAGCCCTAAAAACTGCAGTTATTAAACCACTCCTAAAGAAGGCTAATTTAGACTCTGCAACAATGAAAAATTATAGGCCAATATCAAACCTCCCATTTTTAAGTAAAATAATTGAAAAAGCGTTTTTTCAACAACTGAACAACTTCTTGGCTGTAAATAACAGTTTTGATGTCTTCCAGTCAGGCTTTCGACAGCACCACAGTACTGAAACTGCTCTTGATAAGGTTTTCAACGACATCCACTTAAACACAGACAATGGCAGAATTTCAGTCTTAGTATTACTGGATCTCAGTGCTGCATTCGACACGGTCGACCATGACATACTACTAAAAAGACTAAAAATCTGGGTGGGACTCTCTGGCACAGCACTCAACTGGTTTGAATCCTACTTGAAGGACAGAGAATACTTTGTGTCTGTAGCTAATTACACATCAGAGCTGACTAAAATGACATGTGGTGTTCCTCAAGGTTCAATACTGGGGCCTCTTCTGTTCAACCTCTACATGCTTCCACTAGCTCAGATTATGGAAAACAACAAAGTGTGTTATCATATTTATGCAGACGACACACAAATCTACATAACTATATCACCAGGGACTATAATCCCATACAGGGGCTGGCTAAATGCATTGAACAAATCAACAACTGGATGTGACAGAACGTTCTTCAATTAAACAAAGATAAAACAGAAGTCATTGTTTTTGGTACCAAGGATGAACGATTCAAAGTCAGCGCTCAGCTTCAATCACTGATGTTAAAAACCACAAACACAGCCAGAAACCTAGTTATGGATTCAGACCTCAACCTGAACAGCCACGTCAAGACAATCACAAAATCAGCCTACTATCACCTGAAGAACATATCAAGGATTAGAGGACTTATGTCTCAACGTGTCCATGCATTTATCTTCAGTAGACTGGACTACTGTAATGGTGTGTTCACAGGTCTCTGTTAAAAGTCAGTCAGAAATCTGCAGCTCGAGTCCTCACTAAGACCAAGAAAGTGGATCACATCACTCCAGTTCTGAGGTCTTCACTGGCTTCCTGTCCAACAAAGGATCGACTTTAAAACCCTGCTGTTGGTTTATAAAGCACTGAATGGTTTAGGGCCAAAATACATCTCTGATCTGCTGCTACCCTATGAACCATCCTGACCCCTTAGGTGGTCTGGGACCAGTCTACTTTCTGTTCCAGAGTCAGAACTAAACATGGAGAAGCAGCGTTCAGTTCTTCTGCTCCACATATCTGTAACAAAGTCCCAGAAAGCTGCAGGTCTGCAGAGACTCTCAGCTCCTTTAGATCCAGACTGAAGACTTTTCTGTTTGCTGCTGCCTTTGATTGAACCACATTCAAGGACATTAATCAATTTCTGCATTTTACTACTGTATTTTATTTCTTAAACTGCACTGCAACTATTACTTTGTTTTTAGCTTTTTAGTGTTTTAATGACTGTTTTTAATGTTTCAATGAATGTTCTTAATTGTTTTTAAATCTCCTTTTCTTTTGCATCATGTTTTGATGCTTTTAATGGTTTTATGTGAAGCACTTTCAATTGCCTTGTTGTTGAAATGTAATATACAAATAAACTTGCCTTGCCTTGTGCTGCTTGGACTTATTGAGCTCTGTGTGTTTTGAATGTGGGCTAATAGAAAAAAATACAATCATATCATAAGAGCATTCTACTTAATTCACTGTTTGAAAATACAGTACTCATACAAACCGACCACTGTTAATTCTAAATCTTAGCTAAATATTTCTGTATAATGGAGCAGTATGCAGTGCCAGAGGCGACTGTGCAATTAAACATTGCATTGAGTGTTGGAGAATGTCACCTCTATAAATTAAGTTCATATGCATCTTTTCTGCATTAGCTGTTTACTTTAAGTGACACTGTAAATGCAAAAAAGTGTGGCATTAATAGATTCACGATGTTATCTTTTGTCTCATACTAGTTGACAGTTTTGACAATTTAGGAATTTACTGTAACCGACAATTTTCCAAAACCATAACCATCTGGTTTTAGATGCCACAAGGCATTTAATTTTGAAATAATGATCAATTCAAAGAACATATTTTAGAATCAGAATCAAAAATATATTGGTGGCAGTGTTTTTCCCTGAAACTATATTTTGCAAATGCGAGATGGTAATTTTTAGGATACTTAAGGTTACATGCACAGTCAGATTTAATCAGAAACAACTACTGCTAACAAGTAAACTATTAACTCAACTATTACATTTCAACTTATTGTGGTGCTGTGAAGAATTTAAGTTTAGAAACATGTTTAGTATGATTAGAAGCAAACCTTGAAGAATGTGTTAATTATTACAATGTATTAAAATGTCACAAGATATTGATTTATGGAATGTATTATATGTTTACAGTATATTTACTTGAAGAAGATAGTATTAGTGAATCATATGTTTACCTATTGAATGTATTGAACTAAAGGTATAGTGTTGAGCCGTGAGGGAGAGACTTTGACCTTTGAGACAGGCTTTACAGATTTGACCATGACCATATATGGTAATAAGATGAGTTGGAGAGAGGCGACAACAGGAAGAAGCAGGAAGGAGAGGTGTTGGTCAAGCAGAGATGTTGGTGAATACAGTCCTATGGAATGAGGGGGGTTCGCTCCAGATGAGGAGGGGCGGACCAGGCCAACGAGGTCAGCCGAGAGTGGACACTGTCCGAATCCAGGAGGGGACAGTTGGATTTCAGCCAATCACAAAGCTGATTTTGGACTTTTAAAGTTTCAGGTGGAGACTTTAAAGTATAAGACATTGTTGCCGAGGATTTCTCTTCAGTTCTCGTTGCTGGCCACCTTACAGATAACCAGAGAGGTGGGCTGCTGGGTGGGGGCAGGTTAACTCTGATCCGCGGAACATATTCTGTCGATAGTGTACTTCAGTTTGTGATTGTTTAGCTTCTACTTTTTGATTATAAGCCGGACCCAGCTGATTTTTTGGCGCGACTCTGCTGACGAAAAGGATGCAGAGAGCGAGACCTGCGGCCTTCCTTTGTGAGAGAGGTAAACCTCCAACAGTGCACTTACATTCTCACACTTAATTTAAGCTGAATGGATTTGGATATAGAAACTTTGACTTGAGACACTTAATTACATATAAAATACTGTTGACTGTAACATTATAATCTGTATGGATGTGTACCTGAGGTCTCTTCTGAGTCCATTATTTGAGGCCAGATGTTCCTCTGTGCTCCTCTTCATAAACTTAAAGGCAAAAGACATACACATGTTAGAGATATATTTGTATATAGCACCAATGGAACTTTTTTTTACCTCTAAATCCATTCAATTCAAGTCGTATAAATGAACAAAAACTCATACTTTTACTTCATCACTCTTCTATGAAGTAGATACAAATACAACATCTGTATACATTTTCCTTCATCCAGATCATAGGATATCTAGAAGTGCTAAGTCTTTGTTGATGCTGTTGATCAACGAAGACACATTTGTGCAAAAGAGTAAATTAATGGTTATCATTTGAGGCTTTATCTTACCTGAGATCAGGCTACAGGAGGCTAAAGCATCTCTCGGTTCCCCTGAATTGCCCCTTTAAGATGTGGTGGCATCTCATGACCTCGCCTGCATTTATACTGTGGTGAGGCCATGCCTCTTGATAGATGATGTATTGAAGACATAAACTCATAAAACACCTTTTACAGCGTCTTCATGTAATGCTCCACTTATTCCAGGACTTTGCAATAGTAGATAAAGAAATGCCAAATTGGAGATGTTATGGCTCGTTTTTTTTTGGTCTGAACTTTCTTATGATGTTCTGATAAATTACTACTCACCATAAAGACATATAGAGTGTGAGTTGTGGATTCATCCTCACCACCATCTACTGCCTCTATACTGTGAAAACTGTTAAAAATGTTACAAAAGTTTTAAGATGGATACTGTTACATTTCAGTAAATAACTGTACCATTAAATTACATGTAATGAACTGTAAAAATACAGAGCAGGTTT
The DNA here is from genome assembly GCF_023349555.1 of Cebidichthys violaceus. Taxonomy (NCBI): domain Eukaryota; kingdom Metazoa; phylum Chordata; class Actinopteri; order Perciformes; family Stichaeidae; genus Cebidichthys; species Cebidichthys violaceus. The sequence goes on along the minus strand of NW_027176628.1, from coordinate 952,559 downwards.
TACAGTAAAACTTGACTAAATTACAGTATATTATTGTTGATGAATGTTCATTGAATTTTGGGAAAACATATATCATGATAAAGTAAATTTTAAGAAGCTACCTTTCTGGTAAATCTCTGTACATTTAGGACATGTATTAGTTACTTTATGAAACAATCAAGTCTATCTAAAGTCATTTCCCATTAAAATATAGTTTTCTGTACAATAACTAAGAAATGATGTATAAATGCAGTTACTCTTTAACCTGGTTCATCCACTTCCGCCTTCCAAGACATTATTATGTTCTTCCTTTGCTTTCTTCCATATCTATCTTTTTTCCAGTAATTTTAATGTGCAGTAGTTTAATAAACAATATATTAAATGCAAAACACACATTACTCACTAAAATAGGGAGGAAAACAACATAATATTTTGTATTTTGTCATACAAACATCCAGTGAAACACACAAAGAATAGAAAGCAAAGATGGATCTGATTGCTGATAAGGCTCGTCCCAAAAAGACAGAATTAACTTTTTGGAAACATATATGCTGCAGTGGATCCAGAGAACCAGACTAACAGGGGTGTTAGTCTTTTACACTCTGCTCTAGTAGATTGGAGTGGAGGAAGGACAATAAGCATTTCTCTCCACCTCTTGGGACAAAAACAGAGTCATTTATCACAGTTTTATTGAGGTTTCCCCAGAGTGAAAAGCACTTCAGGACCATTTAGTTCAATGAAACCCTTTCTCATAGTGATAACATTATTTATTTTAGAAAACTGTCTCATAATCAGAATCAGAACCATTTATTGCCAAGAAAGTTTTCACCTACAAGGAATGTGTCATGGCAATAACAAACAAGCAATAACATCAAACAATCAACAACAATCAACAGTGCAAGAAAAAAAAAAAGAAACTTTAAAATGTACAATAGAATATAAAAGAATATAAAATAAAGTGCACAACAAACGGACAACAGGACTGTAAACAAGTGAAATGTAAGTGAAATGTTAAAAGTGTCGAGTGTGTTTAAATAAAGAAACAGGGATGAGCAGGGGAGTGTTTGGAAGAAAATTGTCCTGTTGATGACAGAGTCAGTGGGGGTACCGGGCTTTGTTTATATAGCTTGAAGCCAGGCAGCTGGCTGGAAAGGCAGAGAGGACGGTAATATCAGTTCTTTATTGGTGTTTGTCTATGAAAGTTTGAGGTCATACAGGATGAGTGTCCATATTGAACAACATGTTGGACAACTGTTGTACTGAATGAAGTGGCAGGCTGACACTGCCTGTCAAAAATACACTAAATCACTTTATCCTCCAGGGGATTTGACAGTTCAAATAAAGGGTTATTGGATGATTATATTGATCACATGGTTATTTCATAGTTTTGTAGAACTTTTGTATTTTGCTATCTTTATTTATTGATGTTACATAGTTGGGGTAAAATGTATCATGTGGCTATACATATTTTATGTAATCTTTCTTATGACTTTTAATCAGCTTATGATGAGGATTTGGAAACTTAAAGTCCATATTATTTTATGGATCTGTAAAAAGAACCTTCAACCTTAATACATCCATAAACTAAAGCTGTTCAATCTTCAACTTTGATATTTTTCAACCTGGACATATGGAAACAAGTATTTTTGAATTTGATCCAGTATTGAGGGAGAACGCTGCAGACGGCAGCTTCTAAACAGGCTGTAATGTGATCTCTCAGGGAAACTCCTCACCGTCAACATACGACCACTAAAAATGCTTGTTTCCACTAACAGGCTCAGATTGTTATTTAAGTCTGACAACATTATGGAAATAACTTCACAGAGAAATACAACAACTGTATTACCTTTACTAGCTTATTACCTACCCTTTTTACATTCATTGTTTTTTTAAATTCCCATTAAATTCATACACTGAAAATTAAAGAATGAAACTAAATAAAATATGTCTATTATATATACCCAAAACATCCCAAACAACAAAGCATATACACAAAAAAGCAAATACACAATAAGTGGGAAAAATGGGAAATAGAACAATAAGAAAATAATCAGTCCTGTACCTGACAAAAGGGTTATCAATAAAATGTATTTAACGTTTTAAAAGTGAAAGTATTCAGTGTTATAATATTTTATATTAAAGTATTATTGAGGCCTCTGACTGTCATGTTACAAGAATCAGCAAGGGTTTCGGGGAAACAATACGATACTGTTGTACTGTAGATATAAGAATTGTCTTGAACTTCCTTGTGACTTTATTGACATCATTTGGGTGAAGATAAAACACTGTCAGCAGATAACAGTCAGCATGTTCATACAGTAATAAAAGGAGTGTAAAGTAATAATAGATAAAAATAAGAGACCTGGGCCAAGGTGACAGGAATGTACAAACAGCTCAGTGAAAACAGCAAGGCCCAAATTTGACTCACATTAAATGTGAATCAGAATCAGCTTTATTGGCCATGTATGCGTATGCATACAAGGAATTTGATTCCAGTTTTTACGTTGCGCTTAACGTACATACATAGAATATACAAATAAACCACAAAAAAAAAATGGATTGCATCTAGGTTCCATAACTCGCATCATGCTGGTGGTTTGTGTGTAAAAGGAGTACAAGGTATAATACCCACCAAATAGTTGAAGCACAAAACCAAACAAAATGAGCTATCTCTTAAATTTGAATTATAGATATCCTAGTATGGGGCACAGGCTTTTGTAAAGACGTTTGCCAGTGTGTTGGCCTTAACACGAGCTTAGCTCAAGCTTTTACCAGGATGAACCTATGTGATCGATTCAATAGTGTTCCAGCTCTCATTAAGATGTAAAATCCTTAAACCTATAACATGCTCTTTTTATGCCTACTTAGGAACACAAACTGCTGTCAAAAGAAGCTGGACACCAGAGCAAAGGAATGTGCTGCTTTGCAAGAAGAGAGAAGCAGGGCCTCCTAAAAATCTGGTTCAGTATGTCAATGGGTTCCAGCATGGACTTTACTTAGCTGGGGAATTGGCAAAGTCGAAGTTGGCTATGACACAAGATGGGATGAAACGTTTTTATGACCGTCGAACTGAGCGGCGTGTTTTCGGTTCAGGCATACGTGTCCAGGTTCCTGTGGGGACCCTGTCTTTATGGGGGGGTGACGGCCCCAGGGTATCTGCCGGGATGTGTGTGTGTGTGTGTGTGTGTATGTGTGGTGCTGTCTGTCTTTCAGTGTCCCGGGATTCGAGAGTGAGGCCATCAAGGAAATTGGAGGCAGCTGGCCACTGCCTTCGCCCTACAAGACCCGCCCCATCCTGAGAGAGTGCCGTCTTCTTCCCACCTGACACACCTGACGTGCTGCATGGAGCGTTGGCAGCAAGATTGCGTTCGTTGAACTGGCGGCACGTTTTGCCTACTGGCATTCGTTAGGAGAATGCTTATTTTTGTTGTACATTTGAAATGTCCTGGCCTTTTGTTAATTAAAAGTATTTGTTTGTTGAAATCCTTGCCTGAGTTTGCGTGACATTTGTTATGGTTTTGAGCCAGACCATAACAGCGGCAATAGACAGGCATTCATGGAGATGCATAGTGATGAACCAAGTTCCAGGAGAAATCGACTGTCAGCGCTGCATTGCTGCTGAGCCTCAAGCTCTAAGAAACCGAGACTGGAAAGCAGTAAAATACTTTATCAAAAATCGAATTACTACTTTGAGAAGGAAAGTACGATGAAAGCGCTTCAATTTAAAAGGTAGAAACACAAGGCTAGGGGGAGGATCTCCCAAAATACTTTAGTATTAGAGATACCACTAACCGAGGTAGAATATTCTGTAAAGTCTCACCAATATCAAATGGATTATTGTATATAAATATTTGGTAACACATTTGATGTCTATAAAGCTTTATACCTATACTTTAATGCTGATAGCTGGAAAGGGTGGACCCCACATTTCAGTAAAAAAAGTTTGGGCCCTACAAAGGAGGAAAACAAGTAAGTGTGTGTGTGTGTGTGTGTGTGTGTGTGTGTGTGTGTGTGTTTGCACAGCTCTCATTGTGAGGACCATCAACGGTTATTAACCTTTGGAGTGAGGACCAAATTGCAAAGTTTAAGAATTCAGTTCCTGTGCGCGTTGCTGCGTACATCAGTGAGCAGAAAGTAACAAACGCGGCTGAAGCAGCGGCACTCGCTGACGATTATGTGCTCACGCATAAAGGCGGGTTTGGAGATTACAAGGCTGGTAATGCTAACAGAGACATTGGTGCTGCCGGTGGCGGGGAGTCATTGGGCAGGCATGGTAAAACTTTTCCAGTTAAAGGCAGTAGTAATCTGTGTAATGCAGAAAGACTTTGTAATTATTGTCACAAACAGGGACACTGGAAGGTTGACTGTCATTGGTTGAGACTTCAGCCTGATAATGCTGCATGTGGTTCCCATGCTTACGGTGTTGGTTTAGCCGCACCCATATCTCAAGTCATCACTCTTGACTGTCTTGACTTGCATGTATTAGACTCTGGTCCTGTGGGTTTGGATCCCTACCTGCCATTTATCCATAAAGGTAGGAAGTGAGATGAAGGTGCTTGTGACAATTTTGAGGAACACAGGGGCTTTTGACTCTTTCATTCAGGCAAGACTACTTCACTTGTCCAGGGAGTCTGATACAGGAGACTTTGTTCCTGTTTGTGGAATGGATTTAAATGTTCTGTTGGTTCCATTGCACAAAGTAGTGCTCCATTGTGATTGTGCATGGAGTTGTGTAGAGACTGGGAAGAGGGTTAGCCCTGGTTAATGCTTGCAGCTAGAGAGATAACACTAGCAGAACCTCCTAAAAACGTGATTGAGTACGTTAACGGTTTTAGGCTCAGGCTTTATACAGCTGGAGAACTAGCTCTGGAGAGTCTGGGCTTAGCTCAGGTAAAAATAAAATGCTTGTATGACCGTTGCGATGAGCATCACATTTTTAGTCCTGGAGACCAAGTGCTGGCCTTGCTCCCTATGGTTTGTTCACCTTTCCAGGCAAAGTTCACTGGTCAGCATACAGTGTTATAACAAATCTCTGCGCAGAATTACATAATTTCAACACCTGAGCGTAGAACGCCAGCTCAGCTTTGTCATGTAAACTTACTTAAGCCATATTTATGTGCGCTACCTCTGAGCCACTTTCACTTGGTGAGGTTCATGCAGCTTGTTTAGTTGAGCCGGTGTTGGTTGAGGAAGACTCATTAAGTACTCCCGCCCTGTTGCATGGCCGGTTAAGAAACTCGGAAACTTTTGTCAATGTAGATAAGCTGTTGGTGCACTTGCCTGAGTCGTGCCGTGCAGAGCTGGTTCAGTTGATCCAGAGTTTTCAGTGCTTGTTTAGTGATGCACCAGGTCACACTCACTTAATTGAGCACGATACTGACATTGGAGATGCTAAACCAATCAAACAAAGGTTTTTGTTTTATGTGCTGCAACCCGTATGCATTTGCTTTACATTAATATATGCTGTTATATTTAACTGACGTGTGGTTTCTTTTGTGTCTAAGGTGATCCGTCATTATATCGAATAATAGAGAAGACCTTTCAGTGTGTTTTTGTACCTTCAACTGCTATGCAGTCAGATGTAGTATCTGTATACCTCCAATCCAGATCCACCCGTGCCCTTTAATTTTAGCGTATGTACTTTTCCCTCTTTAAGTTAATATAATTAGGTGAATTGTTACAACATTGTCTTCTTTGCTGTCTGTAGGGGTACCCAAAGTGCAAATGAAGAGGCCATGGACTGAAGTAGAGAAGGTTTTTGGAAGAGAGCAGAGTTCCAGGTAAAGAGGACTGCATCAAATCCATAAAACAAGAGAAGACATTGGGTAAAAGGTCCTGGAAGGATGTTAAAAACTTTGTGTATAACACAATGGTGACTCTGAATCAAAGAGAGGCGTCCCACAAACTTCAGTACTGAAGAGCCAGTGGGCATGTTTGAACACTGTTAGTTTTCTAATGCTGTGTGGTTTAGTACTTTAGAATGTAACTAAGCAGATACGCTCAAATACTTCACCTGCAGATACAGTTAATATTCTAGGTACTTGTACTTTGAGCATTTCCTTTTTTATGCAACTTATTGTGTTCAATTTGTTAATACTGTTTGTTATTATGCATTGTTATTGCTATTAGAGGCAACGCACTGAAATAAAAGAAACGTGAGAGAAAGAAACGTGTACTGGCCTACTCCCTACCTTATCCTATCACTTTGTGTTTATTTTAATATTTCAGAATGGCCTAACACACACTGCTGTGGACAAAGCCTCCAACACCATACTGTAAGTCCCCGCCAATCCACGTAGGTGTAGTGTTGGTAGCGGAGCAGCCCACAGTGGTGGCCTGGGAGTTTGATGCTAGTGCGAGACGAGCGTCCACTAAACAGAACATTCTGGCCTCAGTTTTGGACTGTATGAGGAGTTTTCCACCAAATTTAAGGAGGGTGGGAGTTATGTCCTAAGGGGACATAATATAAGAGGGCAGTCTTAAAGAGACAATGTTCTTTCGAAGCGCGCCAATCACGTTATCTCAGGAGCTGAAACAGCAAGCGGAGGCTCTCATCCGTCCCCACGCCGAGGGCCTGATGACCGTAGAGGGGGAGGTGGTCAAAGTAAGTTCAGTTTCAGCCTATTGTGGTGTATATATAAGGAAACAAGTGTAAGAGTTGGTATAAAATGTGAATTAACTTACAGTTCCATCTTTTTCAGCTGCCCACGCTATGACCTTCTACAGGTGGATACACAGATGTCTCTGTGTCTTTGGAGGGAAGCTTCAGTGGAGAAGAAGCTTCAGATTGGGGCACGTATCAAGGTGTCCCATCTGAAAGCCACACAGTCCGACTATGGGATGCAGCTGCAAGTCCACGAATTTTGCGAAAATCGAGGTATGTCTACTTGGTTGTTGCTGTTGTATTTATTATTACGTAAATAACATATTTGAAGTGACATGAAAAAAACAAATATGAACAAAGGATGAAATTTTAAATGAATAAGCAGCACCTACGGCTAGGTATAGTTTATTTGGATTTCTTTTAAATGGTAAGGAGTACGATTGATGTTTGGGTGACTGGTGACAGAGGGAGGCTTGTCTAACAGAAGGGTGACGTGATGTCTACGTTTCTCTCGACAGGAGGTCAGCTCAGAGGACGTGGAGGGAGTGTTTGGGGTGATGGAGGTGATGGACGTGGAGGGCGAGCCAGGCACCCTGAACCTGCTGCTGGATGACGGTCGCACCGTAATGGTTGCAGAAGCTCTGTGGAAACCAATAGAAGAACAACTAATCGACCATTAAAAGTCAAAATGAAGTTGACATGGAGCCATGTCACTACGATAGAAACCGTGAAAGAATAGTTTACTGTTGTTGTATTTACATGTTCCTTAAAGTTCTATTCGTAATGTATTAGTTATTTTTGTCACTTTATATTCAAATGTTTATATGTGTTTAAGTGTGTCTATGAATTATTATATCACATTAAATGAAAATATATAAAGTCAAACTCTGCCTTTGGAATGGTGTGAGTTGTTTCACGTAAACTGCTTATTTTCTGTAGATGTTTATTATAGATATATGCATCTGAGTCAAGGCAGGTGCGCAGAGCATGTTGGAGAACCAAACGGAGGTCCGTGACCACGGCAGAGAGCCAGCCATCGGCTGTCCTACAGCGTCGTACTCCTGGGTGTGGAGCCTCCAGCATGCTTAGGGGGACCCTGCTCTCCTCTAAAGCCCCGACAAATACATCCAAGCAACACATTCATAAAATAATGTGTAATTATAGATCTATCGTGCTCTATAGGCAGTGACATTATTAGCCTGTTCATTTACACGTTCACACAGTCGATGATTTATAGCCAGTTGTGATGGTAATACATCGTAAATAATAGTACTTTCTGCATTTGGCAGCTCACTACCAACTCAGGACAATATTTTATCATGTTAAAAAACAGGAATACATAATCATTATGTTTAAATTAAATTGATTTAATTACAATACATTCATTCTTGTCAAGTCCAAGGTTTGTTCTGTCTTCCGGGAGATCCTTTCTTCTCAATGACAAAGCAGACAGAGTTACATTAAATGAATTTAATCAAATAGAAATTGTGTGAGCGAGAGAGAGAGAGACAAAGAGTAAGAGAGAGGGAGAAACACCAGTGTATTAATATGCTTTTAAACTGTTTCATCTCCCGACTCCTATCCCTTATCCCAGCCATTTATCCAAAAAATCCCTCCCATGAAATCCTCTTCTTTTAGTTTCTTTTGGACAGTCTTTTTATAACAGCCTCGACCCGGGAGACGGCCCGTGGAGATCTTGAGAGTTCTTTTAAACGGTCACTCCCGCTGCCCAGCTTGCGTCTGCTCCTATGTTCTTTTTAACCCCTTTTATATATTTTTATTTTATTTATTACCAATTTAATGTTTTTTAATCATCCTAATTGTTTATGTTTTTAACCTTTTAAAACGTATTTTCCTGGGTTTTATTTGGGGATTTTAACAAGGTATGTTTTCTAAGAAAGAAACTCCGAGGCCTTTTTAGACGGATGCTCCCCGTGTGCCTCGTTGCTTTTGAAAGAACGCCACGGCTCTAACCAAACATAACCCATAATCCCAATCCCTGTACCTTGATCCCTAACCTCAACCTCAAGAGGAGTGGTATCACTCCCTCCAGTAAATACACGACACCTTTAGTTTGGTTCCACTGATGGATTTATTACTCGTTATATGCCGTCCTCAATCCACCGTCGAACTATATCAATTACATTTAAACATACAAAACAATCTGACATTAACATTTACATCAACAGTTTAAAACTGTGCAAATATGCACGATGACAGAGTTACATGCGTTACGTAGCTCATTGGCTGCACACAACCGAGAGGGACATGAGTCCACTTAATACGTCCGATCAAAGCTGATCACTTTAACTTGAACAGTAACCCTTTAACTTCAGTTACTGCACTTCAACACCTTCAGCGACTTCTGCTGCTTCACGTCCTCCTGCTGTCACCGAGCCACGGTCAAACACGTCCCAGTCCAACACATACACGCAACAATAGTTCCCCCCTTTATAGAAAACAAAATGAAACACCCATACTCATAAAAGCAAACCGTACAAACAACAACATATATACAAGCAGACTAAACAACGACATAAATAAAAACCTTTATGGCAGTTAAAAGTGGTGTGGAAGGTAATTCGGAACACTTATTTACACACAAGGCCACAAGACTAAAAGGACTAAATAGGACTTTGAATGACTGTAACACAGAGAATTACAAGCCTAAAAAATGTAACTCATAGAGTACAATCCACAGTCCTAATTCATTTTTTGAACCTCAAAACAGAGACAATAAAGGTCCTAAAAATCCATAACTCACATAAAGAGCACAGTTAGGTTAACGTAACTCCACAAAGAGTAACATTGCACCGAGTCAGTCTGCCTCTTCCTGATGGAGAAACATCTCAGAAACGTTGCAACAGACGCAAGAGAGCTTGTTAGCATGCTAACTTCGGTATCTGCAACTTTGAGTATTGTTACTCTTGCATATACTATCGCTTTGTGCGTCTTTGAATGCTGTCACGATAAAGGTAGTTACTATCTCTGGTCCGTTAACGTTACTGAGCACTCAGAGGAGAGCTAGTTATCTGTTAGCAACATGTCTTCAGCTGCAGTAAAGTAATGTAACGTTAGCTACTATCTCTGGTCCGTTAACGTTACTCAGCACGCTACTGGTGGTGCCAGCTTTTCAAAGGTTTGAAACAAGAGTATCACACAACACAAACAAGTTCTTACATTGTTGTTACCAAATACAAAACTTGTGATGGATTTACAAACAGTTGCAACTAAATCCAAAGTTTACTACGAACCAAACACGGCTACCAAATTGCAAGAAAAGCCGTGGAAAACAATTTTAGAATCAACAAACTGGATTCAGAAATATCCTACAATGTCAAAGAGGAATTCCACAGCATGCAAAACGCAATTATGCACAATATATATATATGAACACATTAAGATGAACGATATGAGAACAAGAGACCCAACTAAAGCAGATAATGTGGGTTTTCAAATGTTTAAAGTAAATCTCAATAAGGGGGTCAGAGCTCCTGGGACACTGGGTCACTGTCCACAGCTTCAGATCCAGCATCTGACAAACCCTTTTGCCATTCCTCATAACTGAAGTCAGTCTCAGAGGAGTCAGAAGTCTCTGCCAAAAAATGTCCTCAATGTCCTTCAGCAGTAAACAGGGAGTGAAAAACAGTTTGTTCTCTATCAAACAGTAACTGCTGCTGTTGCTAGTGTAGCCAAGGGTTATATTGCGCCTGTTTTCTACAGTGATGATTTTTCCAAAGCTGCATCTAGAAAATAAATACTTGTAAAATACTTTTGTTTTTTGATTACATTTTTTTTTTTAATTATTAAAAGTTATTTTTAAATTAAAATATGGCAGAAAGTGCAGTTTTCAGCCTCTCAAATGTTTTATATCATATTAAACTGAATATCTTTGGGTTTGGGACAAAACGAGACCTTTAAAGTGTCGACCTGTAGCTTTCAGTCCTAAAACAATGAGGAGTCTGCGTTTGGTGGGGGTCCGCACTGCCGTCCCGTACAGCATATCCTCCTCGGTCTGCTTGCTCTTCTTGAGATGCTGTGACATCCTCCTTTTGGAAGAGCTTAGAGAGGCGTGCCAGGTGAGGGAGCACATCAGCTTGCAGGTGAAGGGCGGCAATGAAGCGATAGGTGGCAAGGAATGAATACAGTCCCGTAGCAGAAGGACATTTGCGGGTCTCTACTTGCTCTGCCAAGGCACCCAGTTCAGCAGCTATGTTTCTCAGGAGGTTTTTTACTGCTTCATGTTGGGAGAGCCATCGTGTGTTCTTTACTTGCTAGTCAATGACAGAAAAAACAGCTGGTTTAAAAAAAAAATATATAAATGCAAGTAAAGTATTTTGTGTCGGACGGACGGACTGCTATCACCAACGCATAAAAACAGAAAATAAAAATATGTATCACAACACAGGGATCCTGTTTTTTATCTGGGTATAGAAACCAGGGAATGAAGTCAGCTGTTTTATAGGAAAGGTGAGAATCTAGCTGCATCATCTGCTGGTGACTGAAGTCACTGTTGTTTGTGGAGTTGCAGCCAAAAGCAACATCCTCTGTTTCCTTCTGATGCTTTCTGAGATTTGCTTCACAAGAACTTGTGTCTGGATGAAATGCAGTTTGTTCAAGAACGACCTACTTGAAGTCCTAAGACCTTCAAGTCCACTCTCCAGTTTTTGGTGAGTCATGGCCGCTTGTTCCATGATGACCAAGTCCAGATATTCATAAACCAGTTATCCAAAGCATCACTCCAAACTGAAACAGTTTGGTTTCCTCACTAAGACAAACCCTCTACCTCACTGCCCAGTAAACACAGTGTAGGGCAGAGTGGGATATTCTATAGAATTCAACACACAATCTTTTTACTGCTGGGCAGCATCACAATTAATGCATTGTCTCACAACAGCCATGCCGACATGAATAAAACACATTTAGATTAATTTTCTTTAATATTTTTAATGAGTTACATAAGACCTGATTTATATTTTTAACTGGATAACTTTGTACCTCAGACTATTTGAACATCACTAAATGTTTTCTCATGATACCTCTGAATCTTTCTCCCACTGTGACTCGATAGTTGTACAACAGTTATAAGTGGTATGGAATAGTAATTTCCCTTTTTGAAATTGTTCCTTTATCATTGACTGCCTTCAACGATTTCTTATCAACTGAATTTTTATGACTTAGGATAATGCCCTCGTCCATTTCAAGCTGTCATTTAATTTGTACTTCCTTTTCAGTTTATTGACATTACATTATCTATTATCTCAGTGTATGAATACTATTTTACTTGGCAATAAGTTTCTCTCCAGCAGTTCATCCAAATTGGACATGGAGGGAGGGAGCGGTCAGAAATATTCAGACCTCCATTAAGTTCTTTAAGCTGCCTCACATGAATGGGGTTTCAGGGGATTGTCAATATTTTTAATGACATTTTTGGGTGATACCAGATGGAGTTAGATATGTATATTTACTATTTTCAGCTATGATTTTTAAATTGTTTAATTATGATACCAAGATGTTTCATCCCCTGAGTCTTTCATATAATGGGAGAAGAGGCTAAATCTGCTGGCTGTGTCAGATGGTGAAGTGGAACGACCTCACACTGGCTGAAAGCAACAATGCGTTTGAAAAGGTGTGAGACTGGAGACCCCTGTGTGGAAAAATGTCAAAAGAAGGTTCATTTTTAGATTGGCTCTGGTTCATTTTTAACATTCAATACAGTTTTCCTGTAATGTGCAGGTTGTTGGTTTGTTCACTGCTGTTCCTTTGAGACACAGCATGCATTTGAAAAAAGTCATGGCATTTTACCTGTAGATGGCACTACAGCAACACGAACACCGAGCCATGAGCGTTACTCACTTGACGTCTTGCACAATATATACAGTAGTTGTGCAAAGTGTAATATTTTGTGCACACCAAACCATCAATCTATACATTTACCGTTATCTACACTCACCTACATCATGTCACATAATTATGATTGCATATCAATTCATTTTGTTTAAGATCCAGATCAGATTACAAATTACTGAACATTTTCTATCATTAAATATTCACTAATCATTATTCATCAAATGACTGCATGCAATGTTATAGTCAGAGTGACGGTTCAAACTCAACCAGAGCTGACAGTAGCCCAAAACAATACAAAAAACTATTGCAGCTTTGAACTAAAAGAATTGTCCGCGCAGCATTGGTGATGTCTGAGTGATTTCTAGTATCAAAAGTTGTTTTTGTAAAATATTCTTATATAATTGTAAAATGTGCATAATTCTGTTATCAGGTCATAAAAATGTTGAAACGTGGCAATAGCCTGTTAAATCTCCTGTGACGACCCTCCTCCTCACAGACACTAGGTGTCCCTGTTGTGTTTGCTGATCTACTGCAGGTGCTGATTGGAGGGTCGTCAGCTGGATGAGCCACACTTGACCCGGTGTGGCATTTATTTTGTTGACCAGACATAATTTGAAGTATAGTAAAGGCCTGTCTAACCACACGTATGATTATTGACGTAAACAAACATCTAAAGTGACCAGAATAGATGTATGTGTTGTAGAGAGTTAGTCCGTTTATTGAAAGACATTATAGCAGGTTTAAATCTTGCTGGTGGGAAGAACCTTTGTTCTACATTTAGATCTAGAATTTACCTTTTAAAATTAGAAAACATTAACTTAAATATGTTACATCTGTAGCTTGACAAGATGTTGCAATTATAAATGCAGTTCAGTTTATGTTACTATAATTATACATTGACACAGTTTGAACCCCAGTAAACTATTCCAACAGATCAATAGAGCAATATCTGTTATCATGGTGAAAAAATATATTTCTTTCATTTAAATAGGATTTTTGTTATAAGAAGGGAAAATGCGCATTTTATCGACATTCCATTTAATGTCTTCATCACATAATCAATGTTTTGTGTCTCTTTGTAGTCATTGTGTGTCTCTTTGTAGTTGTTTTGTGTCTCTTTGTAGTCATTGTGTGTCTCTTTGTAGTTGTTTTGTGTCTCTTTGTAGTCATTGTGTGTCTTTTTGTAGTTGTTTTGTGTCTCTTTGTAGTCATTGTGTGTCTCTTTGTAGTTGTTTTGTGTCTCTTTGTAGTCATTGTGTGTCTCTTTGTAGTTGTTTTGTGTCTCTTTGTAGTCATTGTGTGTCTTTTTGTAGTTGTTTTGTGTCTCTTTGTAATCATTGTGTGTCTCTTTGTAGTTGTTTTGTGTCTCTTTGTAGTCATTGTGTGTCTCTTTGTAGTTGTTTTGTGTCTCTTTGTAGTCATTGTGTGTCTCTTTGTAGTTGTTTTGTGTCTCTTTGTAGTCATTGTGTGTCTCTTTGTAGTTGTTTTGTGTCTCTTTGTGGTCAAACAGTATCTTAAACAATTGGTATATAATGTCATTACAGTATCCTATACTCAGGTTGATTCGAGCTAAATGTAGCGGTCAGCATGCTAACATGCTCACAATGACATTGTTAATTTAGAGTCTTAGCATGCTAATGTCATTAGTTTTTTTATAGGCATTTGATCCAAAAATTATAATGTTGACCCGATGTGGGTGCTAGATGAAAAATTGAGGGATTAATGAAGTGACAATTACTGTCACTTCATTAATCAAGTCATCCTGAGGGGAACACAAATGTCTGAAGCAAAGTCAATGGAAATACAACCAATAGTAGCGGACCAAAGTGGTGGACTGTCCCGTTGATCGACATTGCCGTCCTATCACCATCAGCTAGTAATCGGCTAGTAATGCTGACCAGCCAGCAGAATACATGCTAATAATAAGCTGAGTTGTTTAAAATACGTATTATTACATTGACTTTCATTTTCTTGCACATTACAAAGCATCTTTTCTTTGACTGTGTAGATAAATACACTCTTTCCCCGAATTTCAGTTTCGTCTGCGGTACAAGTAATGTGATCATATTACAAGCAAACAACTTCCTCACAGTAAGAGCCCGAACAATGTGTCTTTGTCTCACGGTGATATGTGATACTTGCTCTATCGCATGCTTTAAGTTACGTGACAACACTGATCTCGACAGTTAATCAAGGAAGCACAAATCTTTGTTTGCATCGTTTTCCTGCAATATGACTACATGTTGGATATTTTTATTGAAGCTACCTAGCAGGATTTCAGGAGCAGGACCACTCCTCAACCACACCACTTTCGGCATTTCCATAAATACCGCATAACCGACTCCTCTTTTTCTGCTCTCGTAATCTGTGCCCCTTCCTCCCTCCCCTTCCTTCCTCTTCCTTCCTCTTCTTCTCTCTTTAGGGGGCTTGTCATTGCCCGGGTGCTACGACGGATTCCCTATATGGAAGCTTCATCCAGTTCAAGCCTCGCATATCAATCATTTTCTCCTTTGATACATCTTTAAAACACTTCTTTCGACGGTGTGGTAGTAAGGGGGACATTCTGAGTGTCATGTTACTTTGCGTTGTTTCAGTTAAATGGTGTGACAGAGACTTTTCCCTGTGCTAGTACATTTCTACAGGACCACATGGGGTATCTCTGCCTTTGCTTTGATAAGAGGAAGTACCTCAATGGGGGGGCAGTTTAACCAGAGAAAGTTCCCAGGGGTAATGAAGAGTAATAAAGACACATGTCTTTGGGTGTCAAGGCTCAGAAGAGGAATGGGATGACTGGAGGGGTCAATGGGGAGCTTGAAACTGCTGATCAATTGTTACAATGTAAATACCTGATGTTCCCCCACCCTAAACTGGATTCTTGGCTGATTCCTCTGCACTGCAGTCTGTATGACGATGAAATCCTTCTCTGGCCAGAGAATACATACTTTAAAGACAAACTTCTTTCCTCAATGTTTTTTGTTTCAGTATTATAGGACTCACTCTGTACTACTGAATAGTTTTTTTCCACCACCGTTAGGTTTAGAGAACAAACTCACTTAGTTATGTTTTGGAAAAACACAAGTACAGAAAACACGTCACAGACATCACTAATGTAACTTCAAAATAACTCAACACAAAGCATATGAACTCCTATGTGTTGACATTGCAGTCAGTACGGACAACATGGTGACAAGTATGTGAAAAGAATGTGACAAGCAAGAATGTCCTAAAGCTCACTGACAGACGTAGACTTACGGGAAGACCAACCTGAAAGTATTTCATCAACTGTCACAGTGGGAGTGACACAGTGTGTGTGTGTGTGTGTGTGTGTGTGTGTGTGTGTGTGTGTGTGTGTATATATAAATATGTTAATCGCATACTGCTGGATAGTTTAATCTGTAGCACAGCATCATATTTTCTAAATTCAACCTATGTTTTGTTTTTAAAATCTTAATCTGTAAAGTAACTCCAGATGTCAGATTGTAGAGTCAAAAGAACAATATTTTCCTCTAACATGTAGTGGAGTAGAAGTATATAGTAGCATACAACTGCACTGCTTAAATACAGAATAAGTAGCTGAAAATGTACTTCAGCACAGTAAATGTACTTAGTTAGAGGTGCAGTGACAGTACTTCTCATCCGTGACAGAATAAAGGCCCAGCAGTTGATTTGCAGCAGACGTTCACAGTGAGCAGCTTGCAAGTACAAGTTGACAACATTTCCAGGTAAAGTCTCAGTGGGTCATTGGGTGTGACACTTTCAAAATATGCTAAACAAACAATCAATCACTCACAGAACAACACATGTGTGGGTGTGCACTGGTGGAGCATGCCTATGGCAGTAATCACTAGGTCATTTTGTTATTATTATTAATAATTAAAAACTTTCCACTCATGACATGAGAATGTGACAATGTGCATTTTGGCATCAACTGGAGGAGGAAATGAAAGAACAACAACTTGAAATATTATTACTTATTGTATAACTGGAAATATACAAAGTATGACATTGTGACACAGTCAAGTACAACCATCCAAATAGTCAAAATGATTTGCAACAGACATAAATACAAAATAATATAACAGAGAACTTTTACTTCTTCACTTCATTCACACCTTTAATACAAAACTGTTATGAAACTTGAATTTATTTACTGGCTATTTTAAAAAGCTTTTAATATTTAAAACTACGCCTGTTCCTGAGTGATCAAAACTTTTGCAACTAGGAAATACTTCCAGACGCTGGTGTTGTTTTCATCTTGTGAGTCTGTGTAATGGACTTTGCTTTTGTGTCGTGTCTTTCCAGTCTGACGACCACTCAAAGGGCTTTAACACTACATGTCAACATTCACCCATTCACACACATCCACACACTGATGGCTGAGAATACCATCAGGACTCAACTATTTCACAAAAGTGAAAGTGAAAGTGTTTACTGGGTAAAACAGAAAATGCCCAACAAGACAAGATTTGTTTTTATTTTACTTAAATAAAAACATTAGAGTTGGGAAACCTCTTCTAAAAGGAAGACCAGACCAAGACAACAAAACCACGACAATGAGCTTCGTCGTTTACCATAGAACTTGAGATAGTCTTGAATTCATCCAGATTTTCAAATTCTTTCATTTAAATGATTTCACAAGCTGAAAACATGAAGGCATTCTGTTTCATCCCTGATCTTATATAAGGGACACACTGCAGAGGAATGTAAAGAAGGGTCATTTGCTCTTCAATACAATCTGATTTATTTTTGCAACCAGAGGAGTCGCCCCCTGATGGACATCAGAAAGAATGCAGGTCCTCTTGAATCTTAACCCTACTTTTAGGCCTCTGCTCAAAAATTGCATACCCATACTAGAAAGAGTATATCTCTACAACCACAAGGTCTATCTGAATAATATTGGTGTTATAATAAAGGGAACACTTGTGAGATCTGATCAGATGTGTAAATAACAGTATATATGTTACTGGTTAAGAGTAAATAAATATGGCACACAGCACAAATTGAACATTTTCAGGTTCGCCTAAAAAAAAGAAGCACTTTCAGGATTATTATTTCTTTGGAATGATGTAGCTGAAGATTGAAAGCTCTCCCAAATCATATCACAATATGTGAACAGTCTCTCTGCAAAGTTTGACCTTGATAAAGTGAAGCGCAACAAAATTAGAGAGGTTTTAGTACAGAGAGTTCCAACGAGGTCTCCAAAATGGTCATTTTGGCACAATGTGTACCATTTTAATTTTCTCATGTACCAAACTATATATTTCAATTGTATATCATTAATGGTGTTCAATACATCCAAATACAGCAGTTTTGGCTTTTTATTGAAGGCCAGAATCCTCTCTGAACCCTCCCTGTGTCTTTGTACCTAGTCACATTTTTAACGATTTCAGCCCTATCTCAGCAACCCATTGGTCGATTTCAGTGATTGACACCTCTTTTGACGCATTAGAGCCAATAGAATTGAGCTACAGCACGAGGGGCAAGATTGTCAGCACTGTTAGCCAATCAGAATCAGCAGAGTGCCGTTCTGTGATGCGTACTAGCTGTGAGTCCCGAACATTCCATCCCATCTTTTATTCTCCTCTAATCACCTAGGGACGCCCGGGAGTCATTTAAATGTAACACAGGACGTAGCTGTAACGTATCCGGTGAAAAAATTACCGCCAAAATGATTTTATCACTGAGAAACGGCTACGGTAACAGAAATTTTACAACAATCGTTTGATGAAGCGGTGTGCGTTGCTGGTGTTTGTTGGCTCATATCTCGGTGATCCTTTGTTGTAGCTTTATTTGATGTATATGTCCAGAATCCGTAGACTGTCTGCTTTCTTTTGAGGTAACGTGTGTGCGTATTACATAAAATACCACAGCGGTAGAGCCAGAAATGTGGCGAGTGGGTTGCCTAGGTGGCGCTATACGGATTTTGATATTTGGTAATATCTTTCGTTAGCTTTTGAGTTCTGTTTGGAGCATGTAAAAACGGCTTACATATTCTTGTAGCCCAGGCAGTGCTGTTTAATCTGAAGTATAACATCATTATATTTGTTCTTGATAAGTGCATTCTTATTCACTCTGTATGCTAAACTTTCTCCACAGACCAAGAGCCCTCAAGACACTTCGGTATTGGCTCCACTTTTCAGACCCAGAGGTTGTCCCTGCTTCCGTGTCATGAGTAAGTATATATCGACTAAAGACTGAGAAGGACAATGCCTCTTGAATCTTTTCTTTTTTTACTGTTGGTAAATCTGGAGAGTTTCATGCTGATTCAAGCTGCAGAAATACTCCAATGTCTGAATGTTTAAATTAAATTACTTTTACTTCCGGAAACAGGATCGCCCGACAGATCACTTTTGGAAAATCACAATACTCATCATCCAGAAGTCATTTGTAGGATTTAATGTAAATGTAATAGTTGTGTTAAATAAATGAGGGAAACCTTTCTCTATATGTATCACTATTCTTTAATCTTTGATCAGAGGGCACTGCTCATACTCCTTGATGAGTAAAATACATGTTTCTTTAATGTTTACTTTGACTGTTTATGTCAGCACATTGCTGTTGAGACTAAAGATGAAGATGATCTGCTTCCTGTTAATCTCATGGTGCAAAGAAGGAAGGGCTGAGTGAATGTTTCCCGTAACCAGAATACATTCCACAGACTGAGTTGATGACTAACCCAACACCACATGCTGGATTCTACCGAGCAGCAGTCCTGTCCATGAGAACCATAATACATATCATCATTTTTCAAAGTCCTAATCAGAAGTCAAACTATGATTACAATTCAATTAAAAGAGTTCTGTTAAGATTGAGTTTTGAGTCTTCAACGGCAGCCGAGTCGCCATGAAAAACAGTTGGTGTTTTATGTTTCTGAAAACCCACGGATACGTTGAATGTGGACATTTTAGCATTTTGTTTGTGCAAGTGACAGAGTATATCTCTTGAGACCGTTATTGAAAATGATATGGTCTAATGACGGCTATATCAAACAAGAAAGTCCATTAAGGGGAGACAAGAGGTGTGCTGGATGGGTCGGACCAACACGAGACTTTCATCCAGCTGTTTGTGTCCTGTGTGGAAACAAATGCAAGCGTTGACTTTACACTTATGTAATGTTACATAAGAACGTCCCCTAAGGGCAGTTGTTTAATTTATGTAAGTTGTGTTGTTACAGTTGTTACATTCTGTTGTCACATTATTATTTAACGCAAACCTCTTTTTGAAGATCTTTTTTCATACCTTAACCAATTAGTTTTGTTGCCTAAAGCTAAGTTGGGTTATTGTGTTGCAGGACGCTCTACAACATCTTAAGTTGGGTTATTGTGTTGCAGGACACTCTACAACATCTTAAGTTGGGTTATTGTGTTGCAGGACACTCTACAACATCTGAAGTTGGGTTATTGTGTTGCAGGACGCTCTACAACATCTGAAGTTGGGTTATTGTGTTGCAGGACGCTCTACAACATCTGAAGTTGGGTTATTGTGTTGCAGGACGCTCTACAACATCTTAAGTTGGGTTATTGTGTTGCAGGACGCTCTACAACATCTTAAGTTGGGTTATTGTGTTGCAGGACGCTCTACAACATCTTAAGTTGGGTTATTGTGTTGCAGGACGCTCTACAACATCTGAAGTTGGGTTATTGTGTTGCAGGACGCTCTACAACATCTGAAGTTGGGTTATTGTGTTGCAGGACGCTCTACAACATCTGAAGTTGGGTTATTGTGTTGCAGGACGCTCTACAACATCTTAAGTTGGGTTATTGTGTTGCAGGACGCTCTACAACATCTTAAGTTGGGTTATTGTGTTGCAGGACGCTCTACAACATCTTAAGTTGGGTTATTGTGTTGCAGGACGCTCTACAACATCTTAAGTTGGGTTATTGTGTTGCAGGACGCTCTACAACATCTTAAGTTGGGTTTTTGTGTTGCAGGACGCTCTACAACATCTGAAGTTGGGTTATTGTGTTGCAGGACGCTCTACAACATCTTAAGTTGGGTTATTGTGTTGCAGGACGCTCTACAACATCTGAAGTTGGGTTATTGTGTTGCAGGACGCTCTACAACATCTTAAGTTGGGTTATTGTGTTGCAGGACACTCTACAACATCTTAAGTTGGGTTTTTGTGTTGCAGGACGCTCTACAACATCTGAAGTTGGGTTATTGTGTTGCAGGACACTCTACAACATCTGAAGTTGGGTTATTGTGTTGCAGGACACTCTACAACATCTGAAGTTGGGTTATTGTGTTGCAGGACGCTCTACAACAGCGTGGTGTTAAATTGGGTTATTGCCATGGGGATAAATGTAATGGGAAAAAATATATTCTTATATCATGAAATGTTTTAAAAGATGTAAAACTGAAAGGTAAGGTGAGGAACACAAATACTGACATAACACAGCAGTCCTATAGAAGTAGTTCTAAACAGTGTCTTGTTTCTCAAGGCTGGTCACACACTCCCACTTCAGAAAGAGAAAGTGAAGACACAGTGTCTTCTTTGTCTGTATGGCAAGTTTGAGACGGACCGTAGAACAATCACTGACTCCCAGTTAACGCACCTGGCATGTGTTTAGATAAGAACGATAGCCAGGGTACGAGAACATCCACTCCCTGTCTATGATTTATCCCAGGGCGTGAACTCATGTGTGCATAAAATGGTTTGGTATCTTGTACGATGTTGAACTTTTCATCACAGACACTGACTGAGGCGGCTGTGGTGCATCTTTCCCTTGCAAGCAAAATAAAATAGAAGGGGACAACTTTGAATCATTTGAAGACTTATTATTTTCTTTGAATTTGTAAACAAAACTCTTCTCCCGATTTATAATTAGAAGTTTTTCCAAAACAACTTGGTGTCAGAAGTGGGATCGTTTGAAGCTCCATCAGGACTCCGAGGACGTCCGGGTATGTGCACTTCAGGATCCATCAAAAGAGATTCTACCACCAGTACCACCACCATACCTACCACTAGTAGCGGATCCTGCACAGCAGCAGCAGCAACAGCAGCAGCAGCAACAACAACAACAACAACAACAACAACAACAACAGCCAGTGGAGACAGTACAGCCACCACCTCATACACCAGCACGGGACCAGGGTGCTCACGGTGGCCAAATAACACCTTCCTCTTCACCCATGGGAGGGTGGCCATCCACCCCTCCCTCTCTTGCCCTCCTCCCCCAATCACTCCTCTCCTCTCTCCTCCTTGACTCGCCAGCGTTAGGTCAGGAAACATGCGATACATGTTCAAAAGACTTGCAAAGAACAACAAGATAAAGATGAGAAAAAGAAGAAACAAAAGACTGAGGACGTTCAACTGTCCATGCTCCAAGCAGTCACTCAGTTGTCCCTCGAACAAGGACACCAGCAGAGGCGAGGCCAAGGCAGTTTCCAGCCTTGGTCTGACCAGCGCGGACGCTTCAGAGGAGGAGGGCGGGGGATGACCAGAGGACGATCTTCTTGGAACCAAGGGGAACCACAAAGAGACCCACCCACCGGAAACAATGTTTGTTTCCACTGTGGACAACAAGGACACTGGTACAGAGACTGTCCACAATGGAGCCCACAGAGGAGCGAATGGGGACGTGATCGTGCCAGGAACAGAGACCGGACCGATGGTCACACCCAGTCTGATTGACGCGATGGGAATGATGGTGAACGTGCATGTGAGGAGGAGACAGCCACCCGCCCTGTGAAACCTCATGAAAAGAGAAGTAACACACACACACACACACACACACACACACACACACACACACACACACACACACACCGCCGCCTGCAATGAAGAAAAGCTTTCTGCACTAACCGCACAAACATACCCTCTCACACAAGAGCAACAGACTGCTCTTACTGACATCATTGCTCACCTTGAACAACAGAACATGCCACAAACACTCAACACGCACACTTATGCTAAATTCTCTGATGACTCATTTAAAGTAATGCCTACCACAGAGGTTGTAATAAATGGTAAAAAATTATCATTTCTTGTTGATTCTGGGGCTACTCATTCGGTAATACAGCAAAAGTATTTTCCAAATCAGAGTATGAGTGGTAGATATGTATATTCACAAGGTGCATCGGGTTTAACTGTAACTGAGAAATGGACTGTTCCCATGACTAGTGTGCACACTGACGTGACTGATCCTGACCCTGACATTAAAGTGAAACATTCATTTTTGTTATCATCTTTCTGCCCAATAAATCTAATGGGGAGAGACTTGATGTGCTCCTTTGGCATCTGTTTGATGTCCACACTTGATGGCTTAAAAGTAGTCAGACGAAGAGTAGTACAACAAATGACGCAATACACTCCCGTCAGCTCACTTTATGTCTACCAGTGGAAAATATCCACTATCCAAGCACTGACAATGGCACGTGCTGTAGACACTCGTGTGTCTCCACATGCAGTTCGCATGAATCCTGATCATCTTCACTGCACTTCTTACGTCACACCGGGTCCAGATGACCAATATGCAGATGAATTCTTTGAAGATTTAAATGACAATTTGCATTGTTCTACCTTGTTTTGGTCAACTCACAAATCTGCTGTGTCTGTCTCTCTCTCTCCGATACAGCAGAAAATGTTTCGAGTTAAAGATTCTTACCCACACATCTCGCTGTCCAAAGCACGGACCGATCAATGGAGAGACTTGGGTCCGTTCGTGGCGCAGTGTGAACAACTGACAGACTGGGAACCAACTTGTGATCCCAACGTCCTACGTTCACAATCGACAGGGTTTCACAGAAGTGTCTGTGTTATGCTGGCACCTGCACTTCGTTCTGTTTATGTCCTTGAGGAAGAAACTCAGCCAAGTGATGAACATGTTGACACGTTTGTAACTGATGTCTCCTCTATTTCTTCTGCCCTTACCTCTGTTCCACAGAAACTCTGGGCATCGCATAAATATGACGTGGGACTCATCAACAACTGTCAACCTGTCCTCATCACTCCGCGCTCTGATTTCCGCCCTCACAAGCACCAATATCCTCTGCGCCAAGAGGCTATTGACGGTATTAAACCAGTTTTTGAGTCACTGCTTAATGCAGGAGTGATTGTTCCATGTCCTGACTCACCGGTAAGAACACCTATTTTCCTGTTAAAAAGATTCGTGATGCAGGCAAACCAGCAGAGTGGAGATTCGTGCAGGACTTGAAAGCAGTAAATGCAGCAGTCCACGCGAGAGCTCCTAATGTTCCTAATCCTTACACCATTCTAGCACAGGTTCCTCCTAAAGCAAAACGGTTTTCTGTTGTTGACCTCTCCAATGCTTTTTTCAGTGTCCCAGTGGACAAAGACAGTCAGTTCTGGTTCGCCTTCAACTTCAATGGTAAGCCTTACACTTTCACTCGTCTTTGCCAAGGCCACACTGAATCTCCAACCATCTACAATGAAGCACTCAGGGAAAGCTTAGAGGGCCTCACCCTGTCTCCAGGGTCCGCTCTTCTGCAGTATGTAGACGATTGTCTCATTGCAGCACCAACACAACAACAATGTCAAAAAGATACATTAAAACTATTAAAACATCTGGCAGCAGAAGGCCATAAAGCCAGCCTGTCCAAACTGCAGTTTGTATCTCAAAATGTACATTTTCTTGGTCATGACATTTCCAGTGAGGGGAAAACCCGATCTCCTAAGCGCATTGCATCAATAGTGACGCTTCCAAAACCAACAACTAAGAAACAAATGATGTCTTTCTTAGGGATGTGTTCGTATTGTCGTTCGTTCATTCCTAACTACTCTCAAATGGAGCAACCTCTGTCTGAGTTAATTCATGGCTAAAACCTAACTGCGTATGACAACATCATTTGGACAGAACCAGCCTCTCAGGCCTTCACCAAAATGAAATGCGCGTTACAAACGCCGCCTACACTGGGGTTACCAGACCCACACAAACCGTTCACTCAAACAGTCGATGAACGCTCAGGTTGTATGACATCTGTGTTATTACAATCTCATGGTGACAAATTGCGTCCGGTAGCATATTTCTCCGCAAAACTCGATCCTGTCGCTGCAGGCCTGCCACAGTGTCTCCGTGCAGCGGCTGAAAAAGCACTAGCCGCCTCTGGTGATATTGTGGGTTATGCGCCGTTGACCCTTTTAGTCCCTCATTCTGTGTCTTTGATCCTTCTCAGAACAGAAGTCATCACATCTTTCTGCAGCGCGATATTTGCGTTATCACACGTGTCTCTTGGACATGCCAAACGTAACTGTTAAACGCTGTACTAATCTTAACCCAGCATCATTACTTCCTATTCCTGGTGATGGTGAGGAGCATAACTGTTCATGCTCCAAGCTCAGTGCGCTCCTCGACCTGACCTTCTGGACACTCCCCTGACCAACTGTGACCTGGTAATGTATGTTGATGGATCTGCCTCTCGCGATCCACAGACTGGTACTAATCTTGTTGGTTTTGCTGTTGTTTCTGACTCAGCTGTGCTCTGTTCTGGTCCTCTTCCATGTCACCTCTCAGCCCAGGCAGCCGAGCTCATCGCACTCACTGAGGCTTGTAAACTCGCTCAGGGTAAAACAGTCACCATTCACACTGACTCGCGCTATGCATTCGCTGTAGTTCATGACTTTGGTGCTCTGTGGAAACACAGACAATTTTTGAAATCAGATGGCAAACCGGTTCTACGTCACACACTCATTGCAGAACTGTTGGAATCTATTTTGCTACCAACTGAGATTGCAGTATGTAAATGTGCTGCACACACATCTAACACTGATGACATTTCAAAAGGAAATGCTCGTGCAGATGCTGCTGCGAAAGCTGCTGCACAGCTTCCTCTTCACATTTCTGATGATGACAAAACCCACTCATTGGTTACAGTCCCTTCTTCTCTTTCAGCCATGCAGTCACTCTCCACACCGGATGAGAGGCGCCTTTGGGCCTCGGCTGGCTGCGAGTTCACTGATGGACTGTGGTCTGGACCTGATGGCAAACCTTGTTTGCCTAAACATTTCTTTTCTCATTATGCAAAATGAACACATGGTTTTGAGCATGTGTCAAAAGGGGGAATGTTAAGTGCACTTAGTGAGACTTGCTTTACAAAGGGGTTCACAGCATATGCACAAACGTTTTGTCAATCCTGTGTAACTTGTGCAACTCACAACACGGGCAGCCCTACAGGGGTAACCAGACAAGCTGCACACCCACCACCAACACGTCCGTTTGAACATGTTATGATGGATTTTGTTGAATTATCTCCATCTGAGGGTAAGAAACACTGTCTCGTGATGGTAGACATGTGGTCTAAGTGGGTTGAAGTTTTTCCAACCAGCAAGCAAACAGCTACAACAGTAGCAAAAGCTCTGATTGCTGAAATCATTCACTGATGGGATATTCCAACTAAGATATCAAGTGACAATGGTTCTCACTTTGTAAATCAGGCCATAACAGAATTAAGTGCATACGTGGGTATTGACTTAAAAACACACTGTGCTTACCATCCAGCCAGTGGAGGCGCTGTAGAAAGAGAAAATGGAACACTCAAGACCAAGTTAGCGAAATGTTGCGCTGACACAGGTCTCCCTTGGACAAAAGCCCTGCCTCTAGTGTTGATGTATATGAGAATGAGAAAACCAACACGCACCAATCTGAGTCCTTTTGAGATTTTGTTTGGTGCTCCACCTCATGTAGGCACCGAGGCACCGAGAGCTCCTCTTCCATCCACCACACTATGCGAACATGAAATGTTAACATATTGTGCTCAACTCTCCTCTGCTTTATCTAACATAATAAAACAGGTGTCTGCAGCCCTTCCACAACCAGCTACAGGACCGCTACACAAGCTGCAGCCTGGTGATTTCGTGGTGGTCAAGGACTTCAGGAGGAAAAGCTGGAAAGCCAAGCGCTGGCAGGGACCGTTCCAGATCCTACTCGTCACTCACACAGCGGTCAGAGTAGCTGAACGTGCCACTCGGGTGCACGCAACTCACTGCAAAAGGGTTCCGGCCCCTGCTGAGCTTGCACCGGCTCCCACACCCGATTCACACATACCTGCATAACATCAGAGACTCATGTAGCAGACAGACGCGTTC
Source organism: Cebidichthys violaceus (assembly GCF_023349555.1). Taxonomy (NCBI): domain Eukaryota; kingdom Metazoa; phylum Chordata; class Actinopteri; order Perciformes; family Stichaeidae; genus Cebidichthys; species Cebidichthys violaceus. The sequence goes on along the minus strand of NW_027176628.1, from coordinate 926,082 downwards.
TGTGTTACCTACTGGCAGATAAGGAGTGACAACGGTCACCAACGCGGGTGAAGCAAGTGACCTTCGAGGGAGCTACCCATTCAGCACCACACCCAAAAATACACATATAGTTGCATCCACACATTTAGAAGCTAAAGAGTGGTAAAACAGTGTCTCTGACAGTTTTGTGGAAACCTTACGGTGTCAACATAAGCAAAACTGATCACACAAACCAGTTGCTCGGGTGAATTCCATACAAACTGGTTGGCTGTTCACTCTCACACCATTTTCTTGTGACATCTCACATGAAGATGTATTTTAAACCAGATTCTGGAGTAATACTTCTGATGTTATTGAAATGTCCTTGTAATATATTTTTGCAATATTATGTGATTAATGAATAATCTAAAGAGTGGAATGTAATGGGAAAAAAATATATTCTTATATCATGAAATGTTTTAAAAGATGTAAAACTGAAAGGTAAGGTGAGGAACACAAATACTGACGTAACACAGCAGTCCTATAGAAGTAGTTCATCAGTTTTAATGAACACAGTGTCTTGTTTCTCAAGGCTGGTCACACACTCCCACTTCAGAAAGAGAAAGTGAAGACACAGTGTCTTCTTTGTCTGTATGGCAAGTTTGAGACGGACCGTAGAACAATCACTGACTCCCAGTTAACACACCTGGCATGTGTTTAGATAAGAACGATAGCCAGGGTACGAGAACATCCACTCCCTGCCTATGATTTATCCCAGGGCGTGAACTCATGTGTGCATAACATGGTTTGGTATCTTGTACGATGTTGAACTTTTCATCACAGACACTGACTGAGGCGGCTGTGGTGCATCTTTCCCTTGCAAGCAAAATAAAATAGAAGGGGACAACTTTGAATCATTTGAAGACTTATTATTTTCTTTGAATTTGTGAACAAAACTCTTCTCCCGATTTATAATTAGAAGTTTTTCCAAAACATAAACTACTTTTTAACTTGGTTGGTTCTGATCTTACGATATCGGTTTCTGTGACCTGAAGGGAGTGTCTTGAATTCCACTGAAAGTCGGTGAGAGGTATCTGGGCAAACCTGAGTCCAATGAACAAAACAAATTTTGGTTTGGCCTGCAGATGAATAGCAGGAGTGGCGTTTAGTTGTTACTGTGAATGAGAACCAATGGAATCATTGAAGCTGTGCTGTTTGATTGTTCTTACATTCCTATTTTTTGATTTGTTATTGTTGCTTGACTTCAGTACGGGCTGAGTGTCAAGAGAAGGTTTAAGCCACAACCCTCTCCACATGATGCTTGCTGCTTTTATGTGATGCAGTAGACGTTCATACTCTGTTTGGAGAGAGTTACTCTTACATTTGTAGTACAGAATAACCTGTATTTTTTTTAAATTACTTTAACTGTGTACATAAAACAACGAATGCAACATTTTCAAAAGGAACTAAATCACTTTATTTCACATAGTACCACATTCTTTTTCCTTTTTTCTTTTCACACCTCAACAACTTCTCTCTGCTGCACTTTGCAACAGCTGGCACTGATTCTCCATCCTTTCAGTGCTAAACATACTGAATGCATTGCTTACCATCATGACATTTGATGTGCCAGTAGCACACAACGTACGCAACTTACACATAGAAAGTACACAAGGGGCGGTAGCCGGGATTTGCCTATCCGGGGAGTTGTTAAGTATGTTGCTAAATGCCAATGTAGTTTTTCTTCATTGTTTGGATGCATTGATTGAAACTATTGGTGGCACAAACATTAAAACTTTATGAAGCTGTAAATGCATGTTTAGAATTGTGTTGTGTTCTCTTCATACAATCCAAAAGAAAAGAAAAATACTTCTTTTTAAACACCTTGAAATATTACTTTTAGTAATGTTAAGAAATATTTTAGTGACACAATATAAAAACTTACTGATGAAGGATCTCATTGAACGATTGTTCTCTGCTGTTTGTGCATTAGTGCAATGACTTGCTCCTTGAACCTGTTTATTATCAGGTGAAGGTGAACACGCCATATTTACATTCTTTTACCAAAAGTACAAATCAGAACCATAATCAAATCATAACATCTGTTTCCTTCCTCTTGTGTTAATGTCACACTGACAAAATAAAAAAAGACAAACTTTTCATCTAGCTTGTTATTCTTGCGTCAGTAAAGATCAGAAGATATTGACGATTAGATGAGCGTGCATATCAGAATGTGAGAGCAGTCTTTGAACCATAACTGGCCTCACCCTACTTATATCCAGACAATCACAAGTTTCGCTTTCTCACAGTTTTCAATGAACCAAAACGACACTTGATCACAGATTAAGCCCATCGGACTCAGTGGTGTGTGTGTGTGTGTGTGTGTGTGTGTGTGTGTGTGTGTGTACTTCCTTGTAGATTTAACTTGATAAACCTCAGACGGGCGGTGTGTGTTTAACTCAGGTTTGTTACACGAAACCGTCCTTTTACAATTTAAAGAATTACCACTGGAGTGTAAATCCCTGTTATTCGTCCATTTAAAGAGAATCAAACAATGAAGCTGCTCAAGTTCAACTTATTTCATCCTCGTGCACACAGCAGTTACAGAGAAGCAGCTGCTGGCAGAGACGTTCTTAAATCTCAAGCTCCCTCCGAATGAAACTAAAAAAATATATGTATAAAGAAAATGAGACAAACAATAAAACAAACATGGAGTTTACGTTCAGTGGGAGAGTCGAATGAAAATCAGAGTAACGACTTTTGTTGAAAGCTGAAAAGACAAACCTTAACCGATCAAACCAACACGGAGATGAAACAGATTCATTCAGAAACACTGTAAACACACATTGATGATGATCACACACTGGAATAAAACTATCCCTAAAGTGAGCGCTTCTTCAGGGAGCACAATAAAGCCATCACAGGGTTCCACAGAAACACAAACCAAGTGTACGGCGTCGCTACATCACTCCTCCTCAGTCCAAATATGGTCACTTCCTGTTTGCTGGTTGCAAAAAACCAAGATAGCGACGGACAAAATGGTGAAATCTGAGATTCAAGACCACAGTCCATAAACCAATGAGAGACGTAACAATGACTACGTCCACTTCTGATAAGCAGTCTGTGGTGTAGATGGTTTCGGTGTGAGTTACACAGAGTTGGAGATATCGGCTGCAGAGATGTCGGCCTTCTTTCCAATATCATGGGAATAGAGGACACACAGCTTACATTTGGAAAACTCAACAGCAAAGTCTCTGTGCAGAAATCATGACCCGGTTACTCGAGATATTCCACAGTTCTTGTTGTGAGCAGAGTGTCATGTTGTTCCTTTATAATGGAGAGAAGGTAGACATCTCCACGGACAATTTCTACAACCCTGGGCAACTCACACCAAAACAATCTAGATTGATAAATAGCACACAGGTAAGAGGACAAATGTGTGTTTTTAGATTTTTGGGGTTAATTGTCTCTTTGGCACTGAAAGCTTAAATGTACATGATGCTGCTGAGAGAAAGACAGAAGACAAACGCTTTGATTGCACAACATCATTCGTCTGTGGTGAGAAGTAGAACATCTGGTTGTTACGGGAAGAGGAAGGCATATTATTCGATTGTTGTACATTTTGACCGTGTAGATGTTAAGATGACCTGCCGATCAATCCTGCAAAACTGGAAAAAAAGGAAGCCAAAATAAAACAAATTTTAGCATTTGTATGAAGCCCCCCCCCCCCCCCCCCCCCCCCCCCCGCATTCAGTTCTTTACAACCAGATTTAACAAACTTTGCAAAATAATGTATTTACTTGCCTGTCAATCCAACCACGTCAGTTTAAAACTATCTCACACTGCAACAATCGTGTTTAAATTCCCTACAAAGAGAACAATGTGCCAGCATGCTGGCATTAGCTGTGTTTCATTTTCATGCAACTTGGCACCGTTGCAGGCGTTGACAGTAAAACACGTTGTGAAACCAGTTTTGCAGTCTATTCACATCGCATACATTTCATGAAAATTGAAAGGACTGCCATCATCCGGTCAGCCTACTAGAGCGTATATATAATGATGCTGCAGGTGGATGTGAGTGGCAGAGAACCTCCAGACACAGTGAGTTGAGGGCATCATGGCTTCCACATCAGTGCTCCTGCTTCAGCTGCTCCTGGTCCCACTGGTGTCTGCATCTCATCACTATGGGGGATCCGTGACCTACACCGCCAAAGGAAGAAACCCTGATGGATCATTTCGGGTGAGAGATGCAACTTTTTATATATGATGAGCAACGTGCATTACAGATGATGTGTGAATATGTTTCCCCTGGGATTTGTCATATTCTGGGAGCGCTTATTTAATCTCTTTATTATAAATGCTGTTGTTATTTTAAATGGGTTTGAATACTCTGTTTAGAGAATATAAAAAGGTTTTGATATTAACTATATACATTTTTGTATATCTTGATCTTGTAAAGCATGTTCAGTACATCTAAAATATTTACATAAAATGTATTATTATTACTTATTATTATTATTTTGTCAGGACTATCTTCCTTTCTGAAACAGTTAAATTCCCTCTGATGTTGCTTACAAGATATTTTGATGTTTTACAGCTCCTCAAGGGGGCCGGAAAAAACTTTATCAACATATTAACTATATTAAATTTATAGCAACTTCACATCCACAGTTTATTTAAATTCAGAGTATGAATTTAATGCGTGATGGATGTAAATTAATATGGGTTGCATATGTTCTTGTGTTTTGCCTTTTCACTCCAAAAAACACAGTTTCTCATAATCAAGGAAAACTAGGTTCAGGTGAACACGCTAAATTATTTAACATTGTAAAAACAGAGTCTTGTTTATGATTAATATATGATCTATAACTTGTTCAGGTAAAAAAAGAATAATGTGGAATTCCCCCGCGGCTGAAAGGGATGAACTTTAACCTTTAAAAAATAATTATTTCACCAAGAGAAGAAGAAAAAATCATAAAAGCTTGATGAGAACAATGATGTTCTTAATCTCAACGTGAACATACCATCATTATTGTTGTCATTATGGTTTCCATTCACGTTTTCTTTACTCATCTCAAGATCCAAGGACATATTTAATAATATTGTTCTTTATGACTTTAAATAAAAACCTAAGATATGAACTTTAACTACATTTGTTGATTTGTTGAAAGGATTATTACAGATGAACACCCTTCTTTAGATGGATGTCACTATAGAGTAAAATAACTGGTGTATTTAATTCATTAGAATGTCTTTAGCTTCAGTAGAGCAACCGTCTTTAACTCGAGGATCTTTTTCCACAGGTGGAAATTCGCAACAGGGCGACCTTTGATGGGTGTCAGTACCGCCACTCCTGGAGTTGTTTCCAAGGCCAATGTGGCTTTATCTCCAGCAGTGTGAGGGGTGCGATTGACAACAGCACCAATGCACCACAATTCAACAGCCAATGGTGTGAAACTGAAACAGTCACCACAAGAAACATCCCGAGTGACAAACCTTTTCAATTAAGGTGAGTTTTATTCTTCTTCCTTTGAATCCTATCAATGCTGAGTATCGTATTTGTTGTGCTCGTCATAAAGAGCAGCCAGTGTTCGGTGCAGTATTTCAAGAGTGTCTTTTGATTGATGCACATACCAGGGCTGCTAGCTGCTGTTGGATCCCAACGCGTAACTGGGTAGCTCAATGGAGATTACGGACTTCACTGGATTTGGGATCAAGATCTGACACTGGAAAACCAAACAGATCTCCAGACGTTGCCATTCTACCTTTCCTCAGGTAAGTCCTCTGCAGTTAGCATGAAACAGCTAGGCTAAGCTACAATCCGTCTGTTAGAGAAACTGTGGAAAATGTCCTTCTTCACCGCCTCCCAGTGGTACAAAAACAAAGAGACACCGTGGCAGTCCTCACATACTGACCTTTAGGGGCTGAAAGCCAAACATGGTCTGCAATCTGTGTCCTACAGTCTGTCTACCAACACAATCATATGTCATCAGAATCATTTGGATAATAGTGTAATCGCAAAAAATTACTTTAATTCAATGATTTCTGCCAATAATAAGAGGGTTCACTTACTTTAACATTTGTATGACATTCCAGCCAAAATAAATAATCAAATTGTATTCTTCTATTTTAATTATGAATTACAGTAAAATTACAAATATCATAATGTGTGATTCTGTATGTAAAATGTTATGAACTGTACTACACCTCAGCCAGCATGTCACTGGTTTGGTTTTACTTCTTGTATTTGTGTAGCGATCCAGCTGATTGTTGGCCTAGAAGACTGTTACTGACTCATGTTCATGTGTCCACTCAAGAGTTCCACAGAACTGCCCACGGACATACAAGCTGATGTCCTTTGATGCTGATAGAGACAGAGTTCGATGCAGATATGGAAATATCCCATATGTAGAGTGTGACAGGTGTGAACAACCTTCAGGCTTCACCTTAGATCAGGTTAGTTGAAAAGTCAATTTCCTAATACGTTGTTCAATACTTCACTGATGCTTTGCTTCACTTAACTTCAAAATGTTCACATCGTTAGGACTCTTGCACATTACACTACCAACAATCCACTGCTGACACCAGAGTTTATGGATTTGAGATGGTGGTGGAGGACTTCCCGAAAAGGCCCATCAGTCTGGGCTACACTGATGGATCCCAATCCCACAAGGCCCCACTGGTTAAGAGGCATAAGAGACAAGCCACCGGAGGACCCGCACCAATCACTGCAACAACCGCTGCAGCAGCAACGACCGTAGCAACAACAACCCCACTACCACCATCACCCACATACCCATGGTGGTGGTGGCATTATTATACAACCGCACCACCAACAACCCCACCACCACCAACAACCAGACCACCAACAACCACACAACCACCCTCATACCCATGGTGGTGGTGGCATTATTATACAACCGCACCACCAACAACCCCACCACCACCAACAACCCCACCACCACCAACAACCAGACCACCAACAACCACACAACCACCCACATACCCATGGTGGCCTTATTATACAACCGCACCACCACCAACAACCAGACCACCAACAACCACACAACCACCCACATACCCATGGTGGTGGTGGCATTATTATACGACCGCACCACCAACAACCCCACCACCACCAACAACCAGACCACCAACAACCACACAACCACCCACATACCCATGGTGGCCTTATTATACAACCGCACCACCAACAACCCCACCACCACCAACAACCAGACCACCAACAACCACACAACCACCCACATACCCATGGTGGCCTTATTATAGAACTGCACCACCAACAACAACCGCAGCACCAACAACAACACCATCAACAATCGCAGCAACAACCACAACCACAGCAGCAACAACCACAGCAGCAACAACAACACCATCAACAACCACAGCAGCAACAACAACCACACTACCACCATCACCCACATACCCATGGTGGCCTTATTATACAACTGTACCACCAACAACCCCACCACCACCAACAACCAGACCACCAACAACCACACAACCACCCACATACCCATGGTGGCCTTATTATAGAACCGCACCACCAACAACAACCGCAGCAGCAACAACAACCACACCACCACCAACAACCCCACCACCAACAACCACACCTTATACTGAAACCATTCCTCCACTCAGTCAACTACCTTTGCAGTTCTCCTTTCTTGGTGAGTTTTTTCAACAACCTTCTTGGTGAGTTCTTTCAACAACCTTCTTGGTGAGTTCTTTCAACAAATGGTGGCCTTATTATACAACCGCACCACCAACAACAACCGCAGCTGTGGTTGTTTTTTGTGCATTTTCAATGAGTCAATCCACAAAAAAATTAATAAAACTGCTTCATGTTGCAACACTTTAATGAGATGTCACACGTGGCAGAAGTCATTATTTTGGAAATCTTAAAGTCAGGAGTCTCTGAGATGAAAATCAGCGACACTTAGTGAGGCAGCTTTGAAGTTTTGATCCACAGACAGCAGCAAAGTGTCAGTTTTTAAGTAAAAGTTACTTATTGCACTTTGGAACTTAAATGAATCTTGTATGTTTTAACTCCAGTGGACCCACCTGCTCCCTCGTGTCAGGAGGGACTCTACATACCAGGGTTTTGGGACCCAACACCTAAAAATGGAGCCCTCCTCCAAACAGAGGTCAACAAAGAAGTGGAGATCAGAGTCAAAGCACAAGCGTCACTCTCAACGTGAGTGAGAGCCGACGTGACGGTGTTGTCTTGAGGCGCGTGAGATAACATCAGAGAGGAAAGAGTGAATCAATCTCTGGTTTCTTTGCTTTGTTATCACACAGAATACATGACATCATCATCAGCGGCCCACTGAACATCACCAAGCAAAGGGACACAAATGGAGAGTTTGTCATCAGGTGGACGCCTATCCAAGACAACTTGGGGGATTTTTTCCCAATCTGCTTTGCTGTTGAAGCGGTGACCGGGTAAGCTTTGGGTTCCTTATGAGACCATTTGTACGTGTGTGTGTGTGTGTGTATGTGTGTGTGTGTGTGTGTGTGTGTGTGTGTGTGTGTGTGTGTGTGTGTGTGTGTGTGAAGCCATGATTTGACTTTGTAACACATTTTTTTGCAGGTCTGCCACCACACAACATCACAGTCACAATCACCACGCCACCCCATCTCCACAGTGAGTGACATTTCTCTGTGTTTGGTGTTTTTCTCTGAAGCAACAAGAGATTCAAAGATTAGGAGACAAAACCAGCAGTAATATTTTGAACATGACATATGGGCCTGAAGAGTAACAGGCATTAAATCAGTGTTCACTGATGCTTCTCAGGTCTGGAGTCTATCAGTCCGAGATGAGGTGTGTTCTGGTAGAGGTTCTGAAGGAGCAAAGTGAGTATACTTTAATGTCAACATTTAGTTGTTTAAGTACAGCTGTAATGGTGTGTATTTTCACAAATATATCACACGCTAAATGCTAAGTTAAAGTGCCAAATATTGGCTGCATGGCTGACGTACATTAGAGTTTAAAAAGCTGCGAGACATGCACCTCTATGAAGTGCTGTGATTGGTAAACCTTCCTACCAGACAAAGTTCAGAGCCGTCATTGGATGCAAAAAGTTCTTGCTCTACACAACAATACCACGGTTCACTGTTCAAACACAGTGAACCCAAACCAGCAGGACTGTGAAGAAACTTCACTTTCTTTTTGATGGAAACACAACCTAAAGATGTCCTGTGGAGTTTCCTAGTATACAAACAAAAGCCGTCTTTACGTTCATTAAACACATTGTGTGTATCGTGGCCTTGGGTGCCTTTCCGTCCTCATGAAAAGTATTTTACATCCTGAACTGTTCCCATCAATGTTTCCCAGCTCACAGTCTTTGTTTGCTGGATGTCTTGTTGTCATTACTGCCCCCTGTAAATAAGTACACCATTGGTATATAATGTGTATTTTTGAACACTCTCTTCCTCCAGTTAATTCACACGTGATCTGCAGTGAGTCCACAATGAGAGTAGAGGTGGAGAAATCTTCATTCCATGGAATCCATGAGGATCATTTGCGGCTCAACGATGGCGCCAACACCGCCTGCAGGCTGCGCTCCAACAGCACTTACGTCTTCGCCGACATCCCCCTCAGCGGTTGTGGCACTGAGCTCGAGGTAACGCAGGCTTCTGTTACCGGCTGCTCTTCTCTCTCAGTCGTTGGTGTTGTCTTTATCTAGCGGTATCAGGACTGAATACATCACCTTTTTTCACTCTGCAGGAAGACGAGGATTACCTCAGGTTCAAAAATGAAATCACCACGTTTGACGACATATCCGACGTGATCACCAGGAAACACCTGCTGGAGGTGCAGTTCTACTGCCAGTACCCCAAACGTGGAAACGTGACACTGGCCTTCACAGCACACAGGCCCGTCGTCTCAGTGTGGGACAAGGGCTTCGGCAGGTTCACCTACCAGTTTGAGTTCTATACTAACGACCAATACCAAGAAATGGTTGATCCAACTTCATACCCGGTGGTGTATGAAATAGAGAGCAGGATCTACATGCAGATAGAGGCCACCTCCACCGTCAACAACACCGTGCTGTTTGTGGAGTCCTGCAGAGCTTCACCATATGACAACCAGAACTCCCAGAGGACCTACTCCATCATTGAGAACGGGTAGGCATGAGCACACCCCCTAGTGGCAATAGAGGGCGTAACAGAGTACTTGTAAAGATTAGTTCTTTGATTGTTGCTTTAGAGGCTCTTCTGTGTAATGTCACCCTGTCAGCATGTAGAAGTCAATGCTTCACTGACTTCATCTTTTGTATAACCTATAGTACTTGTATTATTGTGTGAATACCAATAGAACAGTACCTCTGCCCCTATAGCAGCATCCACTGTAAGGCATAGAGTAACAAAGGCAACTTGTCTCATCTTTTGGTTGTGTTTTGCTCTGACTAGGTGTGATGTGGACTCGACCGTTCAGATCCATTCCCCCTCCCACCCGAGACAATTCAGGTTCAGCATGAAGGCCTTCAAGTTCATCGGCATGTATGATCAGGTAAAGAACGGAGCAGAGGACTGTTGATGTCTCTGGGAAATCTCTAAATGCTTCAACCAATAGGTCCACTTCATGATGTCCTTTCATTGATCTCACTAGTTGTACTAAGTGGTAACTAATGCACACTTGGTGGACAGGTGCAGTCATGTGAACTTTATTAGAGGCACAATGTTTCCGTCATGGATCTTCATCAGGTATAACACACAATGTGAAGCAACACATGTCTATACTGAAGCCACAGGTCGTAACAACCAATCAGAAAGGAGAAGCAAATCTCTGAGAACACCTGAGACACTTATCACATCAATAATTCATCAAAAACACAAAACGAACTTCAACGTAATAATGTCAGACTTTGTAGAATACAAAATAAAATAGACTTTTTTCAATGAAAGATTATTTGATTAGTTTTTTTCAAGAAAAGCAATTTGAAGCAATATGAACTTGATTGGTTGTTACAACCTGTGGCTTCACATTGTGAATCTGATGTCTAACGATCGTGACAGAAGAACTGCATCTCTAATAAACTCAGCGCTGACGACGTTTTAAGAAGTAAACTGGTACCACTGGACACGGATGGACTTGAGGACGAGGTGGACGTCACCGACTGTCTGGAGATGCAAAGTGGAGCGGAGGTTTTAACCGGATCTGAGCACAGCTCTGCTGTGGGTCCGTCTGCTGGTGTGATGACAGCGTGTTCTGTTTCATTCAGGTGTACATCAGCTGCACGGTCCTGATGTGTGAAGCAGGGAGACCCAACACCAGGGCCTCGCAGGGATGCGTCAGCTCCACAACGTCGGCCACTTCTCACCACCACCGCAGAAAGAGAGAGGCTGCCGTGGAGAGTGACAGGCACTTCGTTTCCCAGGGTCCCCTGCGCTTAAAGAGAGCAGCGGAGAGCAGCGAAAGCTCAGGTATGAAAACAGAGAACGTTCATTTGTTACCAGCACACTTCACCTGTTTGAGCCCCACTTTGGACCAGATCAAATGAAAACATGGTGCTTGTTGTTTCTGCAGCGCTCCACCTGAATCTGAACCTGGTGTTCATCGCCGGATGTCTTCTCGCAGCTGTTGGCATGATCAGTGCAGTGGTCATGTACAAGGCCAGGATGTCAAAGGTCAAATACCAACCTTTGTCCACAGATGACCGTTAGGACAGCGTGCAGAACACCAGTTCTGAGTTCATTACATTTGACTACGTAAAGCTTTTGATTAGTTTTGCTGTCAGATATCGAGTGCTCGTGTATCTTCTGTGCCCATTTAAATGAATGAGCTTCATATTAAATCCTTTATACATGTCTACGGCTTCATAAGTGAAAATACTTCAGAGAGGAAAACTCTGTGCCCGTGCAAACAGGAAACCACAACGTTTCAGTTCACTAATCCAATCATGTAGCTTCACAAATGCTTCTATTATTATGTATGACATGATTTAATTAATATGTGCCGCCCTAATCATAATCATTGTGTCAAATGTTATCATCACATGTCAAAAGCCCTTTAGGCTGGACCTTGTCATTCATGAAACATTTAATGGATCAATAAAAATATATAATCTCATGCATATGTTTTTGATTTAATTCATTTTTCTCTCTTATATACAAACACACTTCTCCTATTTCTTACTACAGAAATCTATCAAAAGTGGTGCATTAAGTCTGCAGCTGCAAACATGTAGCTCACTGATTAACGTCATCAACCTTCTAATGTTTTGTCTGATCAGCAGTCAAAACTCAAAAGATGTTCACTTCACTTTGTTTAAAAACAGAGAAAAGTGGAATAATTTGAGAATCTGGAACCAGAAAATGTTTTGACTTCAACAATGAAACGCTGATCAAAATACTGCTTCATGTTCTGTGAAGCGACTCATTTCAAGAATCACAAAAGATATTCTTTGTATTATAGATTTGGGTATTTTACTAGCCCCAAAAGATAAAATATGATAGATCGATAGATAGATGGATGGATAGATTTCACCGTAAATTAACGGTAACCTACTGGCAGCAGGGACGCCAGTAATTTACTGTTTTTTACAGTACACTACCGTAATTTATTTTTACGGTACCGTATACTGGATAACGGTATGTGATAATAGGATAACTGGGTTTTACTGTGATTTTACGGTATGTGCCAGAATGTTACCGTATATTTACAAAGGGTAATACAACCCAATACTTTTGCATTTAATTCCCAATAAATAAAAGAATCACAATAGACATTCAATACATAAATGTTGCAGTTTATTACATGTTCTCAAACAATAAAGGGACATTTGTATTACATCAATGTACTGCATGTTTAGAAGAAAACTAATAGACTAATAAAATTGTTAATGACCAGCTCAACTGAACTCATGAGCATCAACAGTATAACATTGAATTAAAATAGCATTAAGAGTGAAACGCTGAATTAAAATAGTATCAAGAACAGTGTAATAGAACTGCATCACAGTCTAGCTTGTTAACAAGTCTTGTACATATTTATAGTAAATTTAAAGTGCATGAACTCACTCATGAATGAAAACAATAAAGAGAGAGAACACTTTAAAAGAGGACTTGTCTGCAGCGTCTGGCTGGTATCCTCAATCGCTGATGACGAGTGACTGTAAAACAAACTAAATACAAAAATTAGAAACACAATGTTCTGAACTTCTGGAAAGTTCTATGACATCCAGGATAAACACACTCTAAAGAAGCTGTGTCTGTGCAACACTAAAATGAGTTTGATCTGGTGTTAATGTTGCTCCTGGGATAACACACACAGGTAACGTTACCGTTAGCGTTAACTTAGCTGTTCATCGTTCGTCGGCTGGTCCTCTCTCCCTTTTGATAATCGTCCTGTTTGCGGTCCTACAGTCGGTTCTTTAATAGCACAAGTAAACACAAGTTAGGTTACTAACGTTACATCGTAACACTGTAATTGGTGATTAACTTTATTCATGTTAACTTAACTTGCTATGCTGTTAGCTCGCTAACCTTTCTAAGGCTACTTGAACTCGAACTAGCTAATGTTAAAGAGCTAACGTTAGCTCCGCCAATATTAGAAACCTGATATAATGAAACAGACCACGTGAAACATTATCTGAGATGTTAACAGTTCAATAATCATGAAGACAAAACAATACTGGAAGCTTTGAATTTCAGATGATAAGCGTAAGTTACCTCGGCTCCTCGGTTGATCTCCACATGGTGCTCAGAAGGATGAACTGAAGCTGTGATGTCCAGAGTCACATTCAGGAGCAGTCGGTCACGTCTTGTCAACTCAAAAAGGACTTGTCGGCAATGAACAGTTTGAATAATACAAATATTCTACCCTCATTAGAGACACATTGACCTACAATAGACAGTACGATGTAGATGGATTGTGATTCACTGAACTTGTATAGAGAAGCGTGTCCACCTCTTCACGAAAAATAATGTATCGTGCTGTTAAATTACGGTTTTCTGCTGTTATTGTTAATTGTTAATTGACGGCATTAACTGTTAATTTACATGCGAGGGATGAACATTTAACTACAGTGAAGACAGATAGATAGATGGATGTCTAGAACATCTCCAACATCTTGCTGCACACGTTAAAGGATCGAAGTTTCCTCAAGAAAAAGAGTCGACTCGTCCCCTTCTTGTACACAGCGTTGATGTTGGTCTTCCAGTTCAGTCTGCTGTCGATGGAGACACCCAGGAACTTGTCCTCCTCCACCATGTCCACGTCCTCTCCCAGAACTCTCAGCGGCTGCGGAGCCGTCGTCTTCCTCCTGAAGTCGACCACCATCTCTCTGGTCTTGGCCACGTTCAGAAGCAGGTGATTTCTACCGGCCCACTCCACAAAGTCCTCCACTACTGCCTTGTACTCCTCCTCCCGTCCGTCCCTTATACACCGACCACTGCAGTCATCAGAGAACTTCTGCAGGTGGCATGACCCTGTGTTGTACTGGAAGTCAGTGGTGTACAGGGTGAACAGGAAGGGAGACAGAACAGTTACCTGTGGGGCTCCAGTGCCACTGACCACCGTATTAGACAGCACACGGCCCAGTTGGACAAACTGTGGTTTGCCTGTGAGGTAGTCAGTGATCCAGGACATGGTGGACGCGTTAACCCCCACCACCCGCATCTTCTCACTCAGCAGCACTGGTTGGATGGTGTTGAATGCACTGGAGAAGTCAAAGAAAGTGATTCTCACAGAGCCACCGGTTCCATCCAGGTGAGACTGAGCTCTTTGCAGCAGGTAGTTGATGGCGTCGTCCACTCCAAGTCCAATCATCTCATCTCATCTCTCTCATCTTCAACCGCTTATCCGGGATCGGGTCTCGGGGGCAACAACTCCAGCAGGGGACCCCAAACTTCCCTTTCCCGAGCCACATCAGCCAGCTCTGACTGGGGGATCCCGAGGTGCTCCCAGGCCAGTTTGGAGATATAGTCCCTCCACCTGGTCCTGGGCCTCCCTCGGGGTCTCCTCCCAGCCGGTCGTGCCTGGAACACCTCGCTAGGGAGGCGCCCAGGTGGCATCCTCACCAGATGCCCGAACCACCTCGACTGGCTCCTTTCCACGCAAAGAAGCAGCGGCTCTACTCCGAGTCCCTCACGGATGACCGAACTTCTCACCCTATCTCTAAGGGAGATGCCAGCCACCCTCCTGAGGAAACCCATTTCGGCCGCTTGTACCCGTGATCTAATTCTTTCGGTCATGACCCGGTCCACATGACCATAGGTGAGGGTAGGAATGAAGATTGCCCGGTAGATAGAGAGCTTTGCCTCTCTTTTCGTCACAACAGTGCGGTAAAGCGACTGCAATACCGCCCCAGCTGCTCCGATTCTCCGGCCAATCTCACGTTCCATTGTTCTCTCTCTCGCGAACAAGACCCCGAGGTACTTGAACTCCTTCACTTGGGGTAAGGACTCATTCCCTACCCGGAGTGGGCAATCCACCGGTTTCCTGCTGAGAACCATGGCCTCAGATTTAGAGGTGCTGATCCTCATCCCAACCGCTTCACACTCGGCTGCGAACCGATCCAGTGAGTGCTGGAGGTCACAGCCCGATGAAGACATCAGGACCACATCATCTGCAAACAGCAGCGATGCAATCCTCAGCCCACCGAACTGTAAACTGTATCCAAGTCCAATCATGACACCGATATTTAGCATCATTTTCACTAGATTTTATTTTCCAATCTAAGGGTCTACATGTTTTAAAGTCTTCTCCACATTGTCAACTAAATATTTATTCTTGTATTTTTAGTGAGACGTAATCCCTCCGGCTCCTTTAACTTGTGTATTATTAATCATTAAGCCTCTTTCATCATCCCTACATGTAATGAGATTACATTCAATCACCTTTAGAATACATTTATTCACGGCTCTGGATCTAAAACAGTCAAAAGGAAAATAACTGAGTGACAATTAAAAATGTATAATAATTTACATAAATCATTATAATGTTGTCCCACCCGTATTGAGTATTAAGTAATAAAGAAAGTTGTATTAATCTGGTAAAGCATCACGTTATAATATACTACTGTATATTCTGCAGAATCAATAAAGCGTCATTGCGTTG
The DNA here is from genome assembly GCF_023349555.1 of Cebidichthys violaceus. Lineage (NCBI taxonomy): Eukaryota > Metazoa > Chordata > Actinopteri > Perciformes > Stichaeidae > Cebidichthys > Cebidichthys violaceus. Next base: position 910,040 of record NW_027176628.1, on the reverse strand, counting down.
ATGCACCACAAGGTGGTGCAACTATTATGTTTATTGTGAGTCCGACATCAGTAACTTCATCTGCAACAGCTGAATGTAGGTCACTCTGTGAAAGGGTTCAGATGTTTTATTAGAAAACAACATAATCATATATTCTTTGATCCCTCAATAGTTCAGTGTCACTTATAGATCTGTGGCTGAATTCATACTTTTTGTTATTTCAATGTTAATCTAAAAAGAAGAGAAATGTAGAAGTAGATTTTCAGTAAAGTTATATTGTATTTTTTGTTGTAGGAAGATATTTATTGTAATAACAATAATAATAACTTTATTTATATAGCACTTTTAAGGCAATAATACAACAGAAAGTGAGGATCAACAAAGCAACACAACTATAGTGAGAGTTAAACCTGATAAAACAGAACAACAGATTAAACGGAAAAACATTTTAAAAAACAGTCGATACGATAATAAATAAAATAAATAAAATAAATTGTAGGTGGACATCTATAATATAATAAGTAAACAAAATAAAATATATCAAATCAAACTATGACGACATGTAGCAGGTTTTACTGTAAATTATTTGTATGTAGATATTATATGTAATATCTACATATATATATATATAAATAAATATATTTATTTATATAAATAAATATTTATATAAATAAATAAAATCTCTCTCTCTCTCTCTCTCTCTCTCTCTCTCTCTCTCTCTCTCTCCCTCCCTCCCTCCCTCTCTCTCTGTCTCTCTCGCTCGCTCTCGCTCTCTCTCTCTCTCTCTCTCTCTCTCTCTCTCTCTCTCTCTCTCTCTCTCTCTCTCTCCTCCCTGCTCCCTCATCCCTCCTCTCTCCTCCCATGCTAACGAGAGGAGCTAGCTCGCTACACTAACCCACCATTGGTTGTCCTGACTGCCGAGGCTGTCTGGTAGTGGAGACGAGGAAAGGACCGACGGACGCCTCTTTTTTTTTTTTTTAATAAACTGAAGGAAATACCGAAAGAACGAAAGGGAATATAACGTTTAGCGGTTTGGGTTTTTGTTTTTTTTTATTTTTATTTTTTTAACCAAATGGATCAAAACGTCGCTGAACGTTCAATGTTAGCTGGAAGTTTTACGAGTCGAGCAGAGCGATGTGTTGACGCGACTCTGGAAGCTAACGTTAACGCTAGCCGATGAGCTAACGCTACTTGATAGATTAACGTTAATTATTTAAGCAGAGCTTATTTTGGAGACTTTTAAAAAAAAAACTGTTTTTGAGTGTTTTTCGATAATGTCATTTAAATATATATGAGATATTACGTCATGTTGTCTACTTTGTATATAGAATAGAGCGAATGCTAAGACAACCTGGCGTTATCTTAGCTAAGTTAGTAACGTATGAAACTAGCGAGCGTTAGCTACCTAGCAGGCTAGTTAGCTAACGTTAGCTAGCCGACGACTTTAAACCGACTTCAAGCCAAAGAGTTCTGCTTCAAATGAGCTAACGCTAGCAATATGCTACATCTGTTTCCACGTCACCTATCGCTATCTGTTGTGACATGTTATTGTCGTTGAGTAAACACACTTTTCTTCCAAAATCTAGATTATGCAAACATCGAACCACCAGCTTACTTAATGCTAGCTAATGCTAGTCAATGCTAACGTTGAGTTAGCCGGACAACTTTGGAAATCCACCCCCCGGCTTTGAGGCCTTTAGGAAACTATACCACTTTTTTTTTTTTCACTGAGAAGACTTTTTTTTTTTTTTTTTTTTTTTTACAGCCTTAATGCATCTCAGAGCCTCTGAATGGAATTTATATTCTGAATAACTCTGGATATATTTGTCAAGTTTTGACGACGTTGTAACAAACTGTTGGAGTTCTTGGGCTGTGTTGACGTTTACGTCATAAAATAACGTGGATTACAAAGTAACGTGGAATACAATATCCGTCAAAGGTGAGGTACAGACGCACGTGATCGTTAAACAACTTTAAAGCTATAACTTAAGAAGTTATGCATCAAAGAGGATAACACTGATATGTCTGTCTGTCTCTCTCTCTGTCTGTCTGTCTGTATGTCTCTCTGTCTGTCTGTCTCTCTCTTAATACTTTATTCTCCATCACATAATTAGTCAAACTATTCCAAAAGTCCCTTTGATAACTTTGCAGACTGCTCTTAATTGAGTCACAGGTAGCGAGCTCTTCTGTTCTTGTTTTTGTGTGATGTGAAGAAATACTAAAGAGATTTAAGTTATTCCAGTGTCCCGCCTCCAGAGCTTGGTTTGTCATCTTAACTTGTATGTATTGTTGTTGTTGTTGACGTATGTGATGTCACCATCTGTCACTCTCTTCCGTGGATGCCGTGTGACCTCCTAAAGACGGCCTGACCTCGATATGCAGCGTTGCTTTTGTATTTTCATTTGCTTCTGATGAGTTAGTTTGCCTCTGTCCTCCAGTACAGTGGTTTTCTAGAAGCAAAGGGCTTTTGGCATCTGTGGCGATGCAAAGAACTAGAGGAAGGCGTTAGTTCCTACTCGACGTGTTCCAGTTTGTAAGTTGTTGTTCCTTTTGTAGGTATGTTAAATCCAGCTCACATGATTCTTTGGCTTTTTTGTGTCTGGCAGTCCGTCCACAGTAAGCTCCTCGGTGTGGAGAGTGGCTCTAACTCTCCACAGCTTCCTGTACAGCTGTTGTTAGAGGCAGTGTAGCTCCACAAGGTCCAGACAACACAGCTGTACTAGTCTAATAAAGTATCTCTCTCTCTCTCTCTCTCTCTCTCTCTCTCTCTCTCTCTCTCTCTCTCTGTCTGTCTGTCTGTCTGTCTGTCTGTCTGTCTGTCTGTTATTTATCTATCTACCTACCTCTCTACCTCTCTACCTACCTCTCTACCTCTCTACCTACTTCTCTACCTCTCTACCTACCTCTCTATCTCTCTACCTATCTCTCTACCTCTCTACCTCTCTACCTACCTCTCTACCTCTCTACCTACCTCTCTACCTACTTCTCTACCTCTCTACCTACCTCTCTATCTCTCTACCTACCTCTCTACCTCTCTACCTACCTCTCTATCTCTCTACCTATCTCTCTACCTCTCTACCTACCTCTCTACCTATCTCTCTACCTACCTCTCTACCTCTCTATCTCTCTACCTACCTCTCTACCTACCTACCTACCTCTCTACCTACCTCTCTACCTCTCTACCTCTCTACCTACCTCTCTACCTACCTCTCTACCTACCTCTCTACCTATCTCTCTACCTCTCTACCTCTCTACCTACCTCTCTACCTACCTCTCTACCTCTCTATCTCTCTACCTACCTCTCTACCTACCTACCTACCTCTCTACCTACCTCTCTACCTACCTACCTCTCTACCTACCTCTCTACCTACCTCTCTACCTACCTCTCTACCTACCTACCTCTCTACCTACCTCTCTACCTACCTCTCTACCTACCTCTCTACCTACCTCTCTACCTACCTACCTACCTACCTCTCTACCTACCTCTCTACCTACCTCTCTACCTACCTACCTACCTCTCTACCTACCTCTCTACCTACCTACCTCTCTACCTACCTCTCTACCTACCTCTCTACCCACCTATTTACCTACTTCTCTATCTAGTTGCCTGCAATTGATTTCAGTCTCTCTGATAATAGCACCAACATTTGTTAACTTTACTTTGTACTGACTTCATATTCTGGTGGTGGTTAACCATTACTAGTAGTACTCAGTTAGCAGGTTCAGCTCATTTGGCTCTGTTGTCCCTTCTTCTTTGTCAGTGAAGTGTTTGTAAAGATGTGAGGTGACTTTAAACTAGTCTGATCTTTAAACTAGTCTGATCTCAGATCTGTCTACTTTAGATCTAATACCACTTCAATGTACAGTTGGGCCCCAGTGTTTCCTACCCGTTGAGCTGTGTGGTCAAATACATTCATAATTCTGAGGGAAGAATGTTTCATTAGTTGGTTTCCGTCTCTTAACACTTTTACTGGGGTGCAGCGGTTTGTCTTTTGAACAGGAGAATGACTGAAAGACGACCAATACAAACTGAACTCTTGGGAGGAATAACGTTTTTTCCAGGTCCATTAAACGTGCGCTTTAATTGAACATTGAGCATAAATTAGGAGATGTCTGTGGCAAAAGGTTCTTTTGTTGCTTGTGGTTCTTAATGCACCGATAAGTGACATTTACATAACGCACATTATTCAGAAAGACGATCCATTGAGCTCATTACAGAGCGTTTTCAGTGTTGTTGCTGTTTGTGCTGACGGCTCCGTACCTCTTCCTGCTTCTTCTGGCTGTAGATGATGTGCGAGGTGATGCCCACCATCAGCGAGGCCGAGGGGCCCGGCGGCGGTCGTCGGGGCTCTGGCTCCCCGCTGCAGTCGGACTCTGAGGGTCACTTCGAGTCGCTGATGGTGTCCATGCTGGAGGAGAGGGATCGTCTGCTGGAGACCCTGAGAGAGACGCAGGAGAATCTGGGCCTGACTCAGGGCAAACTGCACGAAGTCAGCCACGAAAGGGACTCGCTGCAGCGTCAACTCAACACGGCTTTACCGCAGGTAAGTGGGAATCGAGGCGGACGTTGTTTGTTTTTCTTCCTGCGCTGAGACCCGATCAAGTAGCGGACGTGGTTTTTCAAAGGTCTCCGTAAAGTAAAACGCGGCCCTGAAGGTCTCAAACTAAAACGTTGTCAGCGGCGGTTTTCAAGCGTCTCCGCATTAGACGTTCTAGAAGTAGCGGAGGACGCAAAACTACAGGACCGTAATACTTGACAAGTCTTGTGTCGGTGCATTTTGTAATGTGAAAATGTCTCAGCGTTTGACACTATCAAACCAAAACGGTGTGCGCTGTGATCTTCTTAGTCAGTGGAAGGACACCAGTGCCTCGCGGAGCAGCCTTCCCGCTCGCTTCGCTCTCAGCCAAAGTGTCAATCTCACATTTGTATAGCAGCTCCTGCAGACCGTCTGCTCCCACAGTGGGGGAAAGTGATACCGGCGGTACGGTCGACTGATTGCAAAATGAACAGAGAGGTGTAACGGGAGGTTTTGCATCAAACTCAAAACTAGTGGAGAAGATAGAAGACACTGAAAATGACGAAAACTACATCAGTTTCTTTCAAATGGAGCTACAGTGTGTGTATGTATATATATATATATATATATATATATATATATATACATACACACACACATACATCCATCACCTCTGCAGTGTTGCTTCGTGCCTCACTGTGTGTTTCATTAACATGCATTAAGCCCCTTACAGTAATGAGACTGTCATAGCTGTGCTACGATAACATAAGTGGAGAGACTCGTGATCCCGACCGTCCAGCTGCCTGCAGGACTCGTGTTTCCACCCTCCGTGGTCTTTCATGTAAAACAAGAGGATTAGGTTTCCCCTTTTGTGAATGATGCATAAGAAGGCTGGCGATCGGTTAAGCGTTGCGTGCGTCCGGTCTATGCAGTTAACATAGACGGGACAAGAACACAAGTTACATTTCTTGTTCGTCAAGATAATCTTCACTAATGAACTCCGCCGTTCCGATGTTTGAAGTGTGAAGTAAGAAGCTGAAGGAGGACGTTTAGTCCTCATAATGGACGTACGCCCGATCTTGTTCTGGTCCAGGGACTCTCGGTTTGTTTCTGATTGAACGGCGCTGGTGGTTTCAATCGCACGTATAATTTGGAGAATGTATAAACCAAAGGGGAACTTCAAACGCAAAGCCTGATGACTGCATTGAGATACGTTCCTAGTTGCCTGAAGGGGAATGAAATTGAACCGCTGTGTTGGAGAGAGGCTAGGCAGGTGACGAGGAGGTGCAATGTTCTCCCTCGTTCCCTCGTTCCCTCCCTCCTGGTGAGAGTACCCTTCCTCTGGAATGCTCAAACATTCCAGGGCAGCTCGCTCACACGTCAGCGGCTTTCTCCAGACTTCACTAAGCGCTCGCTCGCTTGTTGTCTGTCTCTGTGGTGCTGTGGGACCCCCCCCACAGGCCAGACGTCACTGTGTGGACGCCGCGTTGACACCGGTGGTTTGAACGTGAGCACGGATCGCTTGATTTAGTCGCACCAATGTTAGGGCCCACATGTTGCAGAGAATTCAATTTCTGTGTCAGTCACTGCTTTTAATAGCTTTGTGCTTTGAAGTGTGTGTGTGTGTGTGTGTGTGTGTGTGTGTGTGTGTGTGTGTGTGTGTGTGTGTGTGTGTGTGTGTGTGTGTGTGTGTGTGTGTGTTGAGGCAGTAAACGCAGAGAGAGGGGCTTGTAGCGGTCGGCTTCATTCACATGTTGTCTAAACTGGTGATCGTCTCGGGCGACGCTCAAGGAAACCACTGTCCTCTCAAGGAAAGGTGCCAATCAACACCCAACCGGATGACGTCGTCAGTTTGTCGGTTACTTGGTCACGTCCAGTGCGGGTGAGATAAAGGAACCCGAGCATTGTCGAGTTGAGGACTTCGGTTCTGGTGATGTTGATGGTTGTTCGTGTGGGATATCTAGAGTGAGGACCGTTGCCTTTTGGGTGACCCCTTCGCCAAGTCCCGCCCCCTCGACCACAGGCTGGCCAATCCCAGCGTAGCATCAGACCAGCTCTGACCGGGGTTCGACAGCTAGCTGTCTCTGCTCCATAGACTTTCACCAATAACTAGCGTTAGCACGTCTAAGCCGCGCTAGCTGCTGGAGGTATACTTCAACGTATGTTAATGGGTGTGACATTGTTAATTTCATTGTCATCTGTCTGGATCTTCAGGTGATGTGCTGGGTCACTCTTACCCTGTAGCTTATATATATGTACAGTATAAATATGTATATTGTGTCTACATATTGTAGAGCCTTCTGTCTGCTTCTATCTGAAATCGCTTTTTATTTCTGCAGGAATTAGACGATGTTTCTCCAGGGAATGCAGTTAAAAGTACATATACGAGTACATGTACACTAGAAGAGCAGTAGTGTAACTGCCTTTCTTTATAGTATTGACATGCTGCTTGTTGTACCACAGTCCAGCTCAGCTTATTGTGGGCCTGGCACTGAAAACCTGCTTTATATATACACACGACTTCAAAACACTCGTGTTAGGACAGTCACCTGGATGTGATGTGTTCTGGTCTCTCTCAGTGTAAACGAATCCCTCAGGATGGAGTTTGATCGGCCGACGCAAACCTTTTTTCATTTTACATGGAAGTCAAGATGGGAAGTACTTCAGTCCTCGAGCTGAAAATAAGTACAAAATAAAGGTAGTCAGTCACTCAGTATTTGCCCCCCAAAAAAAGAAGTGTAACTTGTTATTTGTGGTGTTTTATTTTGAAGGATAAAAGCCTTACCTCGTAGAGAACTACTGAAGACATGAACGAGCCGTCGCCTCCACCAAATATGCAAACTGGTGGATTCCAAGTACATAATGACTCATTTGCATATTTAAACATAACATTTCAGAAAACTTGTAATCTCATCTTAATGTGAGTAATGAAGTGGTGAAGGTTTCATGATGATCACAGCGTCTGTCCTGAAACTAGACATCTGATGAACGACCACATAGTGACACAACAATCACAACGGGCCGGCGATGACGTCGTCTTTTCACCAGGAGGAGGCGGGGCCTTCTCCTCTCTGTGTGTGTGTATGTGTGTGTGTGTGTGTTTTGGGGCGGCGGTGAATAGCAGCCATTGTGGAGTCTTAATGAGTTTGAGTCCTCCAGCAGAACAGATCCAGAGTCGGGTTTCAGCGCACGCCGTAAGCTCTTAAGAGCGGCTCAAGTCATTACGGAGGACCTGCCGGTTCCCCCTCACCTCCAAACGCAGCCCGATGAAAAGAGCCCGTTCTCTAGGATCTAAGAGTCCGTGACCCGTACCGGGACCATCGGTACTGAAACGTGCAGCAGCACAGCCGACAGGGACCACAGAATAAAATGAAGCTTTCCTCGTTAGAAGTTTGTTTTCCATTCTTTAGTTCTTATTGTTGACATAACAGAGGAGCCTTGCCTGTTTCCTCGTCTCCTTCCCTTTTTTCTGCAGTTTTTATGACTGATCTGCCTCCAAACACAGCAGCTTCATACGAACGGATGTCCACACTCCTTCCCTGTTCAGTTAGACTAGATGTCCTTGAGTTTCATTGCAACAACCGGAGCCAAACATTAACACAGTGAGCAGATATACTCAATATTTAAAGGCATAGGAAACTATAAACTAGTTCGGAAAGGACAGCAGCCTGTGTCACTATGTTGTTTTGTTATAATGTACGCAGGCTGCATTCAGAAGAGGGAAATAAATCCACGTTAAGCTGAAACATTCCACACATTTAGGGCTCATCCCTCACATTTCTTAACTGTATGACGTCACAGAAGTAACTCTCGTTCTCGGTGCTCAAACGTTCTTCGGCGGGAAACCCGAGTGCCAAGAAACCGACAGTGCAGTTATCCCTGGAGAGCTTCGGTGTGTCCCTCCGTGTTGTGGTGCGCTGTTCCTTTAATAGGTTGGCACACATATTCGTGTACCCCCCCCCTCTAATCCCCCCCTGGTCCGAGGCTTACAGCTCAGTCCGAACCAGTTCATCTCCGCTCACTGAACCAGACAGGAGCTGCAGGCTTTAATGCCCACGGCTGCATTCGCATGTAAACAAGCTTATGACCCGACTCGTGTCCAATCTGCATATTTCAATTGTATGCGTTTTTATTTGGGGATTAAACTATTAAATGTATTGAACAAATTAGTGCTTGAAGATTTGAAGCTTGATGCCTTTACGTTGAACCCCTCTGAGCCCAAAGCCCGTCACACATTTAATAAACCCACAAGGGGATCAGTTCTGTTCAGATGAATAAGTGCTGCTCCTCTGTGGAAACGGAACCGTCATGACTAGAAGTAGACAGAACTAGAACCGTCATGAGTAGAAGTAGAGAGAACTAGAACCGTCATGACTAGAAGTAGACAGAACTAGAACCGTCATGAGTAGAAGTAGACAGAACTAGAACCGTCATGAGTAGAAGTAGACAGAACTAGAACCGTCATGAGTAGAAGTAGAGAGAACTAGAACCGTCATGAGTAGAAGTAGAGAACTAGAACCGTCATGAGTAGAATTAGAGAGAACTAGAACCGTCATGAGTAGAATTAGAGAGAACTAGAACCGTCATGAGTAGAAGTAGAGAACTAGAACCGTCATGAGTAGAAGTAGAGAGAACTAGAACCGTCATGAGTAGAAGTAGAGAGAACTAGAACCGTCATGAGTAGAATTAGAGAGAACTAGAACCGTCATGAGTAGAAGTATAGAGAACTAGAACCGTCATGACTAGAAGTAGAGAGAACTAGAACCGTCATGAGTAGAAGTAGAGAGAACTAGAACGTCATGAGTAGAAGTAGAGAGAACTAGAACCGTCATGACTAGAAGTAGAGAGAACTAGAACCGTCATGAGTAGAAGTAGAGAGAACTAGAACCGTCATGACTAGAAGTATAGAGAACTAGAACCGTCATGACTAGAAGTAGACAGAACTAGAGCCGTCATTAGTAGTAGACAGAACTAGAGCCGTCATTAGTAGTAGAGAGAACTAGAACCATGATGACTAGAAGTAGTCAGAACTAGAATTGTCATGACTAGAAGTAGACAGAACTAGAACCGTCATTAGTAGTAGAGAGAACTAGAACCGTCATGAGTAGAAGTAGAGAGAACTAGAACCGTCATGAGTAGAAGTAGAGAGAACTAGAACCGTCATGACTAGAAGTAGAGAGAACTAGAACCGTCATGAGTAGTAGAGAGAACTAGAACCGTCATGAGTAGAAGTAGAGAACTAGAACCGTCATGAGTAGAAGTAGAGAGAACTAGAACCGTCATGACTAGAAGTAGAGAGAACTAGAACCGTCATGAGTAGTAGAGAGAACTAGAACCGTCATGACTAGAAGTAGAGAGAACTAGAACCGTCATGAGTAGAAGTAGAGAGAACTAGAACCGTCATGACTAGAAGTAGTCAGAACTAGAACCGTCATGACTAGAAGTAGACAGAACTAGAACCGTCATTAGTAGTAGAGAGAACTAGAACCATGATGACTAGAAGTAGTCAGAACTAGAACCGTCATGACTAGAAGTAGACAGAACTAGAACCGTCATGACTAGAAGTAGACAGAACTAGAACCGTCATGAGTAGAAGTAGAGAGAACTAGAACCGTCATGAGTAGAAGTAGAGAGAACTAGAACCGTCATGACTAGAAGTAGAGAGAACTAGAACCGTCATGAGTAGTAGAGAGAACTAGAACCGTCATGACTAGAATTAGAGAGAACTAGAACCGTCATGAGTAGAAGTATAGAGAACTAGAACCGTCATGACTAGAAGTAGAGAGAACTAGAACCGTGATGACTAGAAGTAGAGAGAACTAGAACCGTCATGAGTAGAAGTAGAGAGAACTGGAACCGTCATCAGTAGAAGTAGAGAGAACTAGAACCGTCATGAGTAGAAGTAGACAGAACTAGAACCGTCATGAGTAGAAGTAGAGAGAACTAGAACCGTCATGACTAGAAGTAGACAGAACTAGAACCGTCATGAGTAGAAGTAGAGAGAACTAGAACCGTCATGACTAGAAGTAGACAGAACTAGAACCGTCATGACTAGAAGTAGACAGAACTAGAACCGTCATGAGTAGAAGTAGAGAGAACTAGAACCGTCATGAGTAGAAGTAGACAGAACTAGAACCGTCATGAGTAGAAGTAGAGAGAACTAGAACCGTCATGAGTAGAAGTATAGAGAACTAGAACCGTCATGAGTAGAAGTAGAGAGAACTAGAACCGTCATGAGTAGAAGTATAGAGAACTAGAACCGTCATGAGTAGAAGTATAGAGAACTAGAACCGTCATGAGTAGAAGTAGACAGAACTAGAACCGTCATGAGTAGAAGTATAGAGAACTAGAACCGTCATGAGTAGAAGTATAGAGAACTAGAACCGTCATAAGTAGAAGTATAGAGAACTAGAACCGTCATGAGTAGAAGTAGAGAGAACTAGAACACGTCTTTAGTGCAGAACAACAGTTACTATGAGTGAAATCATCAAGTTTAATTTCTTTGATAATCTATTTAAACAACAACAGAATCTAAATACAACTCGTCTCAAAGTTTCCACAAATGTTAACAGTGTTGGGGAAAATGAAGCTCCACTTGTTACATGTATTAAGTTATTCACATGTTTCAGCCTCTCCTCTCCTCTCCTCCTCTCTTCTCCTCTCCTCCTCTCTCCTCTCCTCCTCTCCTCTCCTCTCCTCTCTGTGTTCACTTCCTGAAGTTCACTCAGAGTTTCTCTGATTTCTGGTCACATGACTGTTGGTCTCAGATGAATCCATCATGACGTCATAGTTTCACACTTTAATGTTTTAAACACAATCTGGTTAAAGTGAACTCTTCATTAGAGGAGACATTTATAATGACAACATGTAGACTTTCTCTAATTGAAAGCGTTCCTCACAAACGATGTGTTCAAGGACCGTCTTAAAGATGAAAATCTGACGAGGATGACAGTTTAATCGGTGTAGTTTTGGCGATTTGTTTAAATAAAACATGCTTTTCCATCCCAGCGGAGGGTTTCTGTGGTTTCATAGTTCAGTCTGGGTCAGATTTCAACATCATTATCAGGTCCAAATCTGTCTTATCCTTGACTGAAGTCATTAGACTGCTCCTCCACCATACAAGTCTCCTCACCAGTACCACACACTCCCATTGGGTTCCACTCAGTGGATGTTTTGTTTCACGATGCGTTGAGTGTGAAGCACGGGTTCATAAATGGTGAAATCTAAAGGTTGCTGTACTCGACCTCAGCGTCTGCTCTGGAATGTAGGAAGTAAGCTACTCTGTAATTACCCCCCTTGGGCCCGCCTCCCCCGGCCTCTCATTGGCTAAGTGAGAGAGTGGAGGCCTCCGTCGCAGCCAATAGCAAACTCCCACTTACTCCTTCTTTTTCTTCTTTTCCTTCTTTTTCTTCTTTTCCTTCTTTTTTGTGAAGCGGAATCTGTGCCAGTCGCTGGAAAAGCTCCGAGGGGAGAGAATGGTTGTGGTGGTGACTGAAAAGAACGATCAGTTCCAGCAACCCCCATCCCCTACACACACACACACACACACACACACACACACACACACACACAACGCAGCAAGAAGGCCTCGCCACTCACCGGGTGGTTTTTGCAGGGCAAAAAATCAGGATGGCACATTCTTTAGGTCCAACCATGCATGTAATCTGTAAAAGCAAGTGTGTGTGTGTGTGTGTGTGTGTGTGTGTGTGTGTGTGTGTGTGTGTGTGTTCTAATGGATCGTTCTCAGGATGCTGTATCGTCACATTTCTCCCGTACTTTGACAGAAGTGTGTGGCTGAGAAGAAATATGTCCTGAATGTTTCCTGCGTCATGACATGTGGATATTGTCGTCCTCATGACTAAAGTTGTTGAAGTCCCAGATATCCCAGGAGTAACTGAACTGCCGTTGTGTCTGAATTCATGTTTTGCTACAGACAACAAGCAAATGACCTTTTAAAATGCTTGTTTTCTGAATGGAGTTTGGTTCGATCGGTGCTAGGCTACGCTAACGTTGCAGCTGCTCCGTCGGCTCTCAGAATGGCGTCATCTCGGGCGTGAATATACGCCGGCGTAGTTTTCCTCGTTTGCACCACGTGGTTCATCCGTACAGTTCTCCTCACGGTCCGGTCCGGTCTCTGTAGTCTTGGGCCTCTGATGCTAAACTGTAATAGAGCAGTGGACACACTCAA
>NW_027176628.1:737140-897256 GCF_023349555.1 Cebidichthys violaceus | reverse complement strand
GAAGTGCTGCTGGACGTTCTAGATGAAGTGCTGCTGGACATTCTAGATGAAGTGCTGCATGTAGTGAAGGTCCTGATGTTGTGATTCATCATTAGTGGAGGCTTCACATGCAGCGAGTCCTCCGCGGTTTCTCAGTGACACTTGGACTCTCAGAGTCTCTGAATGCGTCTCATCAGGAGGACGCTGCTCCTCTGCTTCTGTATTTACACTAGTTTGATTTCCAGTTCTCTCATTTTCACACACAATTTAAGAGACGACAGGCAGCGATAAATCAGTGGCTTTGATCTGCTTTTAGATTTTCTCTCTTTAAGTACTGCTCTCACGTACAGTTTGAGGTACTTTACTTGAGTACTCCACTGCATTTTAGAGGCAAATATTCTAGTGAAATAATTATATTAATTCTATTGAAATAATTATATTAATTCTAGTGAAATAATTATATTAATTCTGTTGAAATAATTATATTAATTCTAGTGAAATAATTATATTAATTCTAGTGAAATAATTATATTTATTCTAGTGAAATAATTATATTAATTCTAGTGAAATAATTATATTTATTCTAGTGAAATAATTATATTAATTCTGTTGAAATAATTATATTAATTCTAGTGAAATAATTATATTAATTCTAGTGAAATAATTATATTTATTCTAGTGAAATAATTATATTAATTCTAGTGAAATAAATTATATTAATTCTAGTGAAATAATTATATTAATTCTGTTGAAATAATTATATTAATTCTACTGAAATAATTATATTAATTCTAGTGAAATAATTATATTATTCTAGTGAAATAATTATATTAATTCTAGTGAAATAATTATATTAATTCTAGTGAAATAATTATATTTATTCTGGTAAAATAATTATATGTATTCTAGTGAAATAATTATATTTAGTCTGGTAAAATAATTATATGTATTCTAGTGAAATAATGACATGTATTCTAGTGAAATAATTATATTTATTCTAGTGAAATAATATATTAATTCTAGTGAAATTATTATATTTATTCTAGTGAAATATATGTATTCTAGTGAAATAATTATATTTATTCTAGTGAAATAATTATATTAATTCTATTGAAATAATTATATTAATTCTAGTGAAATAATTATATTTATTCTAGTGAAATAATTATATTAATTCTAGTGAAATAATTATATTAATTCTAGTGAAATAATTATATTAATTCTGTTGAAATAATTATATTAATTCTACTGAAATAATTATATTAATTCTAGTGAAATAATATTATATTTATTCTACTGAAATAATTATATTAATTCTAGTGAAATAATTATATTAATTCTAGTGAAATAATTATATTTATTCTGGTAAAATAATTATATGTATTCTAGTGAAATAATGACATGTATTCTAGTGAAATAATTATATTTATTCTAGTGAAATAATTATATTTATTCTAGTGAAATAATTATATTAATTCTAGTGAAATTATTATATTTATTCTAGTAAATATATTTATTCTAGTGAAATAATTATATTTATTTCTAGTGAAATTATTAATATTTATTCTAGTAATTATATTTATTCTAGGTGCAACATCGATATGTATATCGTACACATGGAGGTCAGGGCCGAGTTAACCACAGCATCAAAACCCACCTTTGACCCTGGTCGCTCTTGTAGAGGGTGACCTCTCCCTCGGCCTGGGGCGATGTAGCGGACGAACCACCACAAAATGTCTGCCGGGATACCGCGCTGTACAGCTTCCTCCTGGTGCCCACGGCCTCGCTGTGACCGCCGGGGCTGACGGACAGGAAACAAACGACACACGTTCAGTGAGAGCAACAACAGAAACACTTCAGTCAACAGATCGTGAAGCTCTCCTCTGAATATATATATATATATATATGTATTATATATAGTTAGTATATATTATAAAGATACATCTAAATACATCCAGAATAAATGCAGTATGGTGTTTTATCCAGAGATTTCTGTTTGACATCATGGTGTTCTCATTAAGAACATGGCATCTTACTAATTAACTCAAATACTGCTGCAAGTAGAACAAGAACATCATGATTCATTTCATGCAGAGAACAAACAATCATTCATTCATTCATTCATTCATTGCTCAAAAGATTCAAGAGAAAAGAAGAAAGGAACATTAAGAGCTTCCTCAAATGACTGTACACAACAGGGGCTGTCTGCGCACACACACACACACACACACACACACACACACACACACACACACACACACACACATACACACATACACACATACACACATACACACACACACACACACACACACACACACCAATTATGCACAGGAGACATTCAGAGGCCAGCACACACGTGTCCTGCCAGGAGGAGGAAGTGGAGCAGAATATGACCCACAGAGCTGCAGTGGCTTCTGGGTAAAAGGCAACGCTCTCTATAAACCACACGGAGGCCAAAGTGGCCGAGAAACGACCGCATGAGAGGAGGAGAACATCAAAACGGCCGACTTATGACGTCAAAGAGAACGCTTAGGTTCAGATATGTGATCCATGGCTGCTTCCATATGTTTGCATGTAATATTTGGTTTATTAAAAGCTGCATCAAAAGTCATCCGTCCGCGGGGCCGAGACGTTCTAGCGCTGCAGAGACACATGGGCGATGTGCAGGACATGATGACGGAGCGCCACTTAGTGGACAACGTCCAGAACAACACTTCCCTCAACAGATGGATGCGATAGAGCGCATGAAAACAAACGCCGTCAGGGAGCAGAGGTCTGCAGCTTTATATGAATATGTAAAGGTCAACAGGTCATTGTGGCTGCACATGTAGAGCTGCTCTGTGACTCTCAGTGGATCAACGGAACACGTCTGGACTGTTAAATGACTTTTCATACAAGGTGGAGAAACAAGGACGGAGTTTAAGGGAAAATCCGTCTTTAAGTTAAGAGCTTGAATTAAAAGATGAGATGAAGTTTAACAAGTTGTTCTTCTTCTTCTTCTCTTCTTCTTCTTCTTCTTCTTCTTCTTCACTTTGAGTAACGAAGACTGACGAGTCAGAAATAAAAAAAAAACACAGCGAAGGAAGAAGTTGATAAAAGAGAGAGAGAGAGAAGTTGAATGGAGTGCAGGAGAAAGAGAGAGGAAGGGAGATTGATCGATTAGATAGAGATAAAGAGATAGAGGGAGATAAAGAGAGACAGAGAGGGAGATAAAGAGAGACAGAGAGAGAGATAGAGAGAGATAAAGAGAGACAGAGAGAGATAGAGAGAGATAAAGAGAGAGACAGAGAGAGATAGAGAGAGAGATAAAGAGAGAGACAGAGAGAGATAGAGAGAGATAAAGAGATAGACACAGAGAGACAGATAGAGGGAGATAAAGAGAGACAGAGAGAGAGACAGAGAGAGATAGAGAGAGATAAAGAGATAGACAGAGAGACAGATAGAGGGAGATAAAGAGAGAGAGAGACAGAGAGAGACAGAGAGAGATAGAGAGCGAGAAGGAGGAGAGAGAGAGAGACAGATAGAGAGAGATAAAGAAGAGAGACAGATAGAGAGAGATAAAGAGAGAGAGAGACAGAGAGAGATAGAGAGAGATAGAGGGAGATAAAGAGAGAGAGCGAGAGAGAGAGACAGATAGAGGGAGATAAAGAGAGAGGGATGCAGTAAGTGGGTCACCTTGTCCCGTAGACCGGGCTCCTCCTCAACCCTCTTCAGGTCTGTAGAGATCTGACCTCATTCAATAGTGAAGCTGGCTCCAAAGAAACACCACAGAAGAAGAGCGGTGTACTCTGAGCAGCTAGAAGTACTCTCTGTACCACCGAGAGGCAGAATACCGTAGTACTCGGTTCTAAAAAACTCCGTTCTGCAACGACTACCAGTCGAAGAGAACGTTCACGTCAGCTGATCAGGTGACATGTCTGAAGAGAAGAGGGAACAGAAGAGTCAGAACAATGACAACTTTTTCCCAGAAGTCAAAAGTTTGTTTTGCTTCAGATGAAAGTCAACGATTGAGATGACAAAGAGTTTAACGTTAGAAGATCTCAAATAAATATAGATATACAGATATATATATATACTAGTATATATATTATAGATATATATACAGATATATATAGATATATAATATACAGATATATATATACAGAGACAGTAAAAAAAACATACATTATATTAATATATATATATATAGTATATTTATATATTTGTTTAAGTTAAATAACAATAATAATTATTATTATTTAACTTTAAAAAATAAAATATATAAAGATATATAAATATATAAAGATATATATACAAAGACAGTAAAAAAGCATACATTATATTTATATATATTTATATATATATATATATATATATATATATATTTTTTTTAAGTTAAATAATAATAATAAAAATAATAATTGTTATTGTTATTATGTTACATGTTTTGAGTAAATAAATTAGACTTTTCTGCAACAGCACAAATGTGTTTTTTCTGGTATTTGAGTAACTTTGAACCATAAAATGTTTACAAAGTGTCTATTATTGTAACAAAGACAGAAAAATAAAATCTAAATGTATTACCATGGAATTAAAAGTATTATTGATGCATTTATTCAGACAAAATGTATTTATAAAACATTTCATTGTCAATAACTGTTACTGCTTATTAAAGACATAATGCTGTGGGACTGTTGTTATGACGACGAGGGAGAAACACTCCGGGTCACATGACTACGAGGTCGTCAGCTGAGAGGCGGAGGAACAGTCGGCCATGTTTCCACTCAGCTTCTTTTTCTTTTCTTTTTTTGCCAATTACCCAGGTGGCTTTGAGGTGCTAATTAGACAGTGTTGATTAATACCAGCTGTGCATAATGTGTGCTATTATTGGATGATCACCAGAGGGGGGGGGGGGGGGGGAGAGAGAGAGGAAGAGAGAGAGAGAGAGAGAGAGAGAGAGAGAAAGAGAGAGAGAGAGAGAGAGGGGGGGGGGGGGGGGGGGGGGGGGGCAGCATTACAGAGCAGACACAGAGATCGTCTGATCAACGTTCACATTGTTTACATCGTAAAATTAGTCCAAAGCCACTGTGACGATGACCTCATTAGACCATGACATCAGAGAAAAACATGCGTGAATACAGCCAGATATAGAGATTACATATATATATATATATATATATATATATATATATATATATATATATATATATATATATATACATATATATAGATATGCCCCCCAGAGGTAGAACGAAGCACAGCCATGTTCCTCACACAGCCATGTTCCTCATACAGCCATGTTCCTCACACAGCCAGGTTCCTCACACAGCCATGTTCCTCACAGCCATGTTCCTCACAGCCATGTTCCTCACACAGCCATGTTCCTCACACAGCCAGGTTCCTCACACAGCCATGTTCCTCACACAGCCATGTTCCTCACACAGCCATGTTCCTCATACAGCCATGTTCCTCATACAGCCATGTTCCTCACACAGCCATGTTCCTCACAGCCATGTTCCTCACACAGCCATGTTCCTCACAGCCATGTTCCTCACACAGCCAGGTTCCTCACACAGCCATGTTCCTCACACAGCCAGGTTCCTCACACAGCCATGTTCCTCACACAGCCATGTTCCTCACACAGCCATGTTCCTCACAGCCATGTTCCTCATACAGCCATGTTCCTCACACAGCCATGTTCCTCACACAGCCATGTTCCTCACAGCCATGTTCCTCACACAGCCATGTTCCTCACAGCCATGTTCCTCATACAGCCATGTTCCTCACACAGCCATGTTCCTCACACAGCCATGTTCCTCACAGCCTCACACAGCCATGTTCCTCACAGCCATGTTCCTCACACAGCCATGTTCCTCACAGCCATGTTCCTCACACAGCCATGTTCCTCACACAGCCATGTTCTTCATACAGCCATGTTCCTCACAGCCATGTTCCTCACAGCCATGTTCCTCACACAGCCATGTTCCTCATACAGCCATGTTCCTCACAGCCATGTTCCTCACAGCCATGTTCCTCACACAGCCATGTTCCTCATACAGCCATGTTCCTCACACAGCCATGTTCCTCACAGCCATGTTCCTCACACAGCCATGTTCTTCATACAGCCATGTTCCTCACAGCCATGTTCCTCACAGCCATGTTCCTCACACAGCCATGTTCCTCACACAGCCATGTTCCTCACACAGCCATGTTCTTCATACAGCCATGTTCCTCACAGCCATGTTCTTCATACAGCCATGTTCCTCACAGCCATGTTCCTCACACAGCCATGTTCCTCACAGCCATGTTCCTCACACAGCCATGTTCCTCACACAGCCATGTTCTTCATACAGCCATGTTCCTCACACAGCCATGTTCCTCACACAGCCATGTTCCTCACACAGCCATGTTCCTCACAGCCATGTTCCTCACACAGCCATGTTCCTCACACAGCCATGTTCCTCATACTTCAACATGTCTGGATGTTTAACTGGATATCTGTGTGGAAATATTTAACTGCAGAATGTGTTTTTTTTGGTTTGATGTTTGGATCTTTCTCCAAAGCGACAGCGTCTGCCTTGTTGCACCGTGTCTCAGAACCAGTGATCAGAACATCACCAGGTTTTAACTGGATGTTCACAGATGGTTCCTGCAAAGTGTGAAGTAAAGTTCTACTGACGATCGTTATTCGTTGATATTCAGTAAAAATATGCGATCATGAGATGAGCTTTAAGGCTGTGATCATGTTTCATCACAAACAACCAGTCAGTGTTCAGACCAACAGGAGGAGAGCTAGTAACGTTAGCAGCACCGCTAACGGCTAACCAACGGAGGTTCACTTCAGTTACACTATGATGCCTTCAGGCTCTGCTCAGTGAACATGAGTACTGACTGAAGGTACATTATAACGTCCTCCTTCCTCCTCCTCCTCCTTCTTTCCTTCCTTCCTCCTCCTCCTCCTCCATTTCCTCTTCCTTCCTTCCTTCTACTCCTTCCGTCCTTCCTTCCTCCTCCTCCATTTCCTCCTCCTTCCTTCCTTCCTTCCTTCCTTCCTTCTACTGCTTCCTTCCTCCTCCTCCTCCATTCCCTCCTCCTTCCTTCCTTCCTTCCTTCCTTTTTCCTCCTCCTCCATTCCCTCCTCCTTCCTTCCTTCCTTCTTTCCTTCTCCTCCTTCTGTCCTTCCTTCCTTACTTCCTTCCTCCTCCTCCTCCCTCCTTCCTTCCTCCTCCTCCTTCCTTCCTTCCTTCCTTCTCCTCCTTCCGTCCTTCCTTCCTTCCTCCTCCTCCTTCCTTCCTTCCTTCCTCCTCCTCCTCCCTTCCCTCATCCTTCCTCCCCCCTCCTCCTTCCTTTCTTTCTTTCTTTCTTCCTCCTTCCTTCCTTCCTCCTCCTCCTCCCTTCCCTTGTCCTTCCTTCTTTCCTTCCCCTCCTCCTTCCTTTCTTTCTTTCTTCCTTCCTTCCTTCCTTCTTTCCTTCCTCCTCCATCCTTTCCTTCTTTCCTTCCTCCTTCCTTCCTTCCTCCTCCTCCTCCCTTCCCTCGTCCTTCCTTCCCCCTCCTCCTTCCTTCCTTCCTTCCTCCTCCTCCTCCTCAACAGATCACAGACCGGTTCAGACCTGCAGAGCTCTTCTGTATCCTGCAGGTTTTGCTGTTTGTTGGACTCTTGACACACCAGTGTTTAGACAGACCCGGTCTGTGTCCTGACTCCGGACGCGTCTCATTTCTCACCGCATCGAGCTGCCAAGTAGTTACCATGACGCCCACTGAGCTGACTGACAGCTGTCACTGTGTGCATGTGTGTGTGTGTGTGTGTGTTGCATTCTAACAAATGACACATTAAGTGGGAGCAAACGGAGGGGGGAGGGGGGGGGGGTGACGTTGTCATGTGTGTGTGTGTGGGTGAAGGTTAGATGGGGGGGGAGGAAGAGGAAGAGCTGGAATCAGACGCTTCAAAGGGCAGCCGGAGGAGATGAAGAGTTCACACTCATCAGACGAGACACGTGAGCGACTCAGCTCCACTGGACTGTGAAAATAATAGAGATATGAATAATAATGTTTAAAATAAGAGCAGGTCTCCTTCTATTGTGCCTCAGGAGTCGAGCCAACATCAATAGATCTCGATAGAGACATTACGTCATCATGTAGTGTCTACTGGACTCATGTGGAATCCTCTCACTCACAAGCTAATTCATTTCAAATATATATATATATATATATTATTAAAATATATAGTTTAATTAAAATAAATAATAAATACGGTTCAGGAAGTTCCTAAAACAGCTGATCACTGTAGTTTTTAAACCAAACAAATTGCCTTTGTAGGGGACTATTTCCAGCGGCGGATTAATCCACATTTGGTGCTCGAGGGTGTTTGTTGCATTGAAAGAACTTGATTTATTCCCTCAGTAAACATTGTAAACATGAGTTTATGGTCTCAATCTCTAGTTTACAGTCTTCTTCAACACAGCATGATGTTCATTTAGTACATGATGCTCCATTTAGAGTCAGACAGACCATAAAGCAGGGGATGCTTTAGGGGGTAAACTGGGATTCTAACTGGTTGTCAAATCAAAATCACAGAAACAAAGCTGGAGGCTACACCACCGAACCATCTTAACTCCACCAGAACACCAGCAGAGCAGACGTGAAGCTCCTCAGAGACACGTCTCACTCCACAACAGTCCTCGGGTCTCTGTCTGTCCACTGAAGCAGCTCGCCGTCTCTCAACGAGACACTTTCTATTCACTTCACAGTGAAGCGTGTCAGAAGACGCTCATGTGACTGCTGAAGCAAAGGCAACTGTCCTCCCCCGTCTCTCTGGCCTTTCTTTCTTCTCCTCCGTCACTTGTCTTCCCTCGACTCTGTCCCCTCCACCCTCGCTTTAAAAAAAAAAACAACCTCACTCTGCGCTTTTTTATTCTCCTCCTCCTCCTCCTCCTCCTCCTCCTCCTCTCTTCATCTCGTCTTAATTCTACATCTTCGTCTTCACTTCTCGTCTGCGACGCGCCGAGCATCTCTCCTCTCTCCTCGACATTGGACCGAGGCAGAGCTACATAGTGTGGGTAGTGTTGAGAGCGCTTCCAAATGTGTCCATCTGCCAAGGAAGAGGAGGTGGAGGAGGAGGAGGAGGTGGAGGAGGAGGAGGAGGAGGAGGAGGTAGAGGAAGAGGCCAGGGAGCATGTGTCTTAATCGGGATTGACATGTAACATCGCTCCAAAGATAAACGCCGTCACATTTTAATCCTCCGCCGATCACGCGCTCCCGCACGCTCCACAGGCGGAGCACAGGCGGATGTAGATGGAGGCATTTCTGAATGAACACAGTCAGGTGGAGGTTGACTCACACACACACACACACACACACACACACACACACACACACACACACACACACACACTCACACACACACTCACACACGCTCACGCTGAGCTAAAGTTAGCGGTCGGCCTATGAAGCGTACATTCCACATACATGCAAAACTCGCACGCATTTTTGCAAAGTGTCTGTAGGGCAACCATGGCAACGGTTGCCGTAGCGACTGTGGGAAGCCAGAGAGTCGTTCTGATGGCACGTTTCCCGAGAGGAACCCGTCATACGTTATCTCGCCTGGTGGTGGTGGTGGTGGTGGTGGTGGTGGTGGTGGTGGGGGGGGGGGGGTGGGGGGGATGTATGTACAGTAAATGAAGCCTGGATGTGGAGTCTCTCAAACCACGACTCTCAGCAACAATGCCTTGCTCAAAGGGTGAGAAAACAAACAAATAGACTTCTGCATCCGTATACGGCGTCTCTACGTCACTTCCTTTTATCATTTGCAAGAAATAAAAACCAGATGGCGACGGCCAAATCACAGAACTCGAGGCTTCAAAACATCAGTTCACAAACCAACGAGTGACGTCACGACGACCACGTCTACTTCTTATACACGGTCTGTGTTTGTAACCAGTTGTGGACATTTGTTCCAAATTTGAAGAAACACCTGCATTCTCTCTAGTGACCACCAGGGGGCGACTCCTCTGGTTGTATAGAAGTCTAGTCTAAAATGACTCTACTTCTCTCTTGATTTATTCCCTCAGTAAACATTGTAAACATGAGTTTATGGTCTCAATCTCTAGTTTACAGTCTTCTTCAATACAGCATGATGTTCATTTAGTACATTATGCTCCATTTAGAGTCAAACAGACCATGAAGCAGGGGATGCTTTAGGGGCGGGGCTACACGCTGATTGACAGGTCTCTACCAGAGACGTATACGGCGTCTCTACGTCACTCCTCCTCAGTCCAGATGTGGTCACTTCCTGTTCACTGGTTGCAAAAAGCCAAGTTGGCGACGGCTAAATCGCCAAACTCAAGGCTTCAAAACGTCCACAAACCAACGAGTGACGTCACCACGACTACGTCGTCTTCTTATATTCAGTCTGTGGAGACGTCCCTCATTGAGGTAAGAGAGAAATGTGTTTTGTAATTTGGGTGAACTGGTCTTTTTAAGGAAACTCCATAACTGATTTTGGAGTCATTTCACATTATATATTTTGCTCGTTTATGAATCTGTCTCATTCCTCTGGACACTCGGGTGATGAACTGCTGATAACGACATCTTGACTGTGAAAGCAAGTAGCCGTCCCTGACCGGATCACAGCTGCGCTGGAGCTCAGCAGCAGAAATATTGACGGCTAAATATGCGTGAGTCATGTGTTCACCTCTGACCTCTCGGTGAGTCAGTCTGGATGTTGTGAGAAAAACAAAAAGAGAACAAAAGCCCAGAGGACCGGGTTACGCCGTCACTCACCTGGGCTGGCGCTGTGTAGGCAGAGCCCGCCGGGCCTCCTCCCCCAGCCGGCTGAGGGAGGGCGACCGGCTCCTAGCCCCCCTCCCCATGGTCCGCACCACCACGTTGCCATTGGGGCTGCCGCTGGGCATCTGCTGGAGCAGCTGGGGTGACAGGCTGCGATGTAATGCTGAGGAGCCAGGCTGCGAGTGACCCTGCTGGGGGCCCCTGTGCGGGTGGGGATGGGCGTGTTGCTGCAGATGGGGGGCCCAGTTGCCGGGAGAACCGTGCTGCTGCTGCTGCTGCTGCTGGTGGTACTGGCTGACTGTTAGGTTGTTGTCGCTGTTGGAGCGCAGGAGGACCCGCGGCGCCGATAGCGAGGAGGGGGACCGGTCGTTCCCGCTGCCGTTGCCAGAAGACGGACCCCGGCGGCGTTTGGAGTAGGCTGGAGCCTCGCGGAAAGGCACTGCAGAGGGACAGAGGGAAATATATATAAATATATATACAGTATATATATATATACTTTTGTTTGTTTCTGATGGGACTCAACTTTTACAGTGAGGACACTCGACACAGTTTGTAGGAGAAGCTGTGGTCAGTGATCTTTACAGAGACAAGAGGAAAAGTCAGAGTCAGACGTATCTCCATCTGCTGGAGAAAGGTCTGCAGGAGCCGTCGTAATTCTGCCAGACTTAAAGTTGTGGAAACTTTAAACTGTCTGCGGTGAATTGCG
Organism: Cebidichthys violaceus; assembly: GCF_023349555.1. Classification (NCBI taxonomy): domain Eukaryota; kingdom Metazoa; phylum Chordata; class Actinopteri; order Perciformes; family Stichaeidae; genus Cebidichthys; species Cebidichthys violaceus. The sequence continues at coordinate 885,803 of NW_027176628.1, read as the reverse complement.
ACCAGAGAGTACCAGCAGCCAATCAGTAAACGGAGTGTTCTGACGTGTGACATGTGTTACAAAGACTTTCCCCTCGTCTGAAACGCATCAACTCGACTCCCGGCAACAGAAATGTGTGAGAATCGAGGCGAGCCACACTTCGCTACCGGTTGTTGGGTTTCTGGCAAGTCGGTCTACATCAGTGACGACTTCCTCCACCCAGACCTCCAGAGCTCCGCTCCGTGACTGAGGCTGCCCTTGAGTGATGATGAAGAGCCAGTAAACCCCGACCTTTCAACCTCTGTCCAAGAGAACGTCACACTGAGCTGGGCACGGTGTTTTTCTAACAACAACGCCGCCATTTGTCATCGTGACTGGAGCCAGTGTAAGAGGTGCAACTGTGGTGCAGCTGCATTCACAGGATTCAGAACCAGTAATTTTACAGCATTATCATTGTTCTACGGTGTAATTTTCAGTCCTGCCTGTTTGAATCCTGCTGCCGCAGCGCTAATGCGTGGTTATAACACAAGCTGGCTTCAGTACTGAAATGCCTTCCTCCTCTATTAGGAATGAAGTCAGACGCAGAACACAACACCTCAGAGCACACACATGACACCTCCGTGAAAACCTGTCAGCTGAAACACTTTGAGGGTTCTGTGATCTTCAAATCACTTTGTGGACTAGATCCTGTACATTTAAACAACCACATTTGAGAACTTGAAAGGCTTTTTCCTCATGGGCACAGTAACAATAAACTCTTGAAAGTATGTGCATGCTGTTAGCTCGGGAGCAACTGTGAATTGCAGTCTTTAATACTGTCCATCAGTCTGAGCTGTGTAACTTAATGGCACAAATATAATTACTATTACTTCTAATAAAAACATTAATTTCCATATTAAACTGTTTTTGAAAAGCAACTGTGTAACCCAATTCTACAATGGCAGCAGTGATGGACGCACAATTTATAATCCAAATCGTGTATCATACGTGCAATCACGATGAATATACAAAGATTAAATGGTTATTAATTAATCCTTAATTCTGGATTGAATCCATAAAACTGCTGATAATCTGATGCTCATGTGGAGCAAACACTCTGCAAACTATGAAGTGAAAAAAGTTGGCATTGCAAACCACCGGATATATTAAATGTTGGGGTTTCTGAAATGTAACAGCGCAGCGCAACAGCGCAGCGCAACAGCGCAGCGCAACAGCGCAGCGCAACAGCGCAGCGCAACAGCGCAGCGCAACAGCGCAGCGCAACAGCGCAGCGCAACAGCGCAGCGCAGCGTAACAACAACCATCCTTAGCAAACGTTAGCATCTTAGTGATGTACCAAGCATAAAAATGTTACTTAACAATCGTAGAGTCAACGTTTCCTTTTGGTTTCACACGGAGCATGAATGGTGGCCTCCTGGGTGAAAGTCCTGTGTTTGTTTGACCCATCCATTTGCTTGTTATACACATCAGTATACCATGTCCCTTAATAACGGTCGCTCAACATATTAAGCCACTTGCTCTTACTGAATGCACAAACTGCCACATTCAACATATCTGTGGTTTACAGAAACGTACAATGCCAACATGTTTTCCTGTCGACTGGGCTGGAATCGGCCTCTTGCCATTGTTGCACATTATTCTCAGGAGGACTTGGTCACAGTTAAGTAAGTACATGTCTGGAAGGTGAAGCACTCAACACACACCTGATCAAAGTGGAGACCACAAGAACCCTGATTACTACTCTCTCTATCAGTGAATGCAAGAACAGTAAAACTATGATTTCATGGCCTCGGCCTCCTGCTCGAATGTTCAATAAGAACTTAGACCGACGTAGCTCTATATCACCCAGTGAACGCATGACAGAATGTACAGAGTTACTGTGGAACGCCTAATAAAACCTGATACAGCCTCATCATATACAACGCATCCATTTGATGGAATCCAATATTCATCCATCCATCCGCCCATTATCTTCCTCTTGTCCCGGTCGCAGCTGGCTTAGCATCGTATTCCAGACGTCCTTCTCCTCAACAACATCTTCCTGATGAACCCTGAGGTGTTCCCAGACCAGAGATATAATCTCTTCAGTGAATTCTGGGTCTACCCCGGGGCCTCTTATCTGTTGGATGTGCCCAGAAAACCACTAAAGGGAAAGGATGAGATGTTGAACCACCTCAGATACAATGTGAAGGAGCAGCGTCTCTACTCCGAGCTCCTCACCCTATATCTGTAAGTCTGAGCCCAGACACCCAACGAAGGAAGCTCATTCAGCCGCTTGCATCTCATTCTTTCGGCCACCACCCAAAGCTCATGGCCCTAGATGAGGGTCAGGACGTAGATGGACTGGTGGGCTAGATGGGCTTTGCCTTCCGGCTCAGCTCCCTCTTCACCACAACGGCCGGCTGCAAACACCTGTCAATCTCACGCTCCATTTTACCCGACAAGACTCTGAGATACTTGAACTCCTCTCGCTTGGGGCAGTGACTTACTTCCAAGCCAGAGGGGTGCACTCCACCATTTTTCCAGCAGAGAACCAAACGGCCTCAGACTCGGGGGTCACGGTCTGATGGAGCCGACGCTAAGCTACCAATCCAAACCAGAACCAAAAGGTATCCGAGACGGGACGGCAGTCAAACCGCTAAGTACAATAAAAGCCCAGCCAAAGCCATCAGCCTGCTGGAAACAAAGTGCACATCAGCGTTTGTGTACCAGGAGGAAGAGGAGATGGAGAGGACATATAAATAGCTTACCGTCTTCTTCTCATGGGCTATTCTTTCTCTCGGTGGTGTCGCTGGGAGACTATGCGCACTCAAGCACTCACATATATCTATCTATGGACCCTCTTCTGCCGTCATTATACACGTTTTCATTACTATCAATCCATCAAAATCTAAACTCTGACTATGTGGGCCTCCGACACACGCCGGTTAAAACATGGATATAATTGTATCTTCCACACACACACGCACACACACACACACACGCACACACACACACACACACACACACACACACACACACACACACACACACACACACACACACACACACACACACTAGTATTGAACTGAGATGGCTGATTGGCTCCACGCTCCACACTGCTCTCTTTCTGACCATCATTAGCATGATTATCAGGATTCCATGAGCAGAGCCGAGCCCCCCCCCCCCCCCCCCCCCCCCTTCCCACCGCCTGCACTTCACCGCACCGTTGGACCGAACCAGTAATGGAGGTTGGCCTTGATTTCCCCAAGGATACATTCCTCCATTGCACCGCGAGATGACGAGCCTACAGCCTACAACCTCGCAATTACACCCGTGCAGGCAGAGAGGAGAGCGGGACGACGGCCCGCAAGCCATTCCAACCAGCAACCAGCGCCTCCTGATTACCGACTTCATTATCGCGACGACGACCGGGTTAGAGCGGTCGCCTGTTTAGCTGTGGAGCGCTGGTTCTCTGCTGGTGGCTTTTCCTGGCAGCCTGAACATCATGAAAGAGGAATCACTGAGTCATTATCACTTCTCAGACTAATATCCCAGACCTTTATCTGTGTGTGTGTGTGTGTGTGTGTGTGTGTGTGTGTGTGTGTGTGCAGCAGGCGTGTTGATGAAGAGACGTGCTAACATTTAACGAGCTAGCACAGTCAGGAGCTGTCAGGCTATCTGTGTAAAAAAAAGACACTCCTCAGTGTCGACCTCTTTGTCTTGAATCTCTTCGCACACAATCGCTCACGCAGATGAATTATCAAGTTAAATTGCGTCTTATGTAACAAGTTGGGGGGGAGCAATCAGTGGGATCTATATGATTACATGCTCTTGAACCACAGGACGCATGTCAGAGGTCAGAGAGCGTGGAAGCACTCAGAGGAGCTAAACGATGCCGCTGACGTGATGCTAGGACGTCTTATAGGAAGCTCAAATGTTCTTTTGTTTGTCATGCAAACACACAGCTGTGACATCTTTTAGTTATTTCCAGAGATTGCCATCACCAAGAAACGAAACCCAGCAGCAACAGTTAACTGACTTCAATTAAAAAGTAAAACATGAAGTAAAACATCCTCTACTTCTCCTACGATGAAATGATTTATAACAGCGCCTGAAGAAAAACAACCAATCAGAGCCGAGGAGTCAATAAAATCAAATATGAATCAATATTCAGTGACTGTAGTGTCCGTTTCTCTCTTCAGATGTCCTCAGAAACATATAATTTTTGGTGACTTTTTAGCCGAAAGTTTGTGATTCGGCCGCCATGTAGAAAACAGTTCGAGCCAAATCAGAAGCCCCCCCCCGCCCACCGAGCTCATCATTCTACAGCGAAACAGTAAAATGTGTTGGTGAAAACATCTGAGCAGAGAGATAGACGATACAGCAACTCTCCAGCGGTGATTGACTCACATCAACGGCTCAGTGAACCAGACACAGATACGTAAAAGTGATCCGGTTCAGTCAGTCCATCTCCTCTGGGACATGATGTTGACACCAGAGACTCGTCGGCTCTGATTGGTCGCGGTGGAATCTTAATGTCATGAGGAGAACCAGAAGGAGGAAGAGGAGCCTGGTTTAGTTTGAGCAAATGTGAGTTAAAAAAAGTTATTCTCATAAAATAAGCGTTGACTCTCAGCTTTATGCAGAACGGACCTTAAGATCATCAAACAGCTGCAAGGACCTGACAGCTCACACGTGAAGATGTTCTTCAGCCTGAAGCTTTGTTCACTTATTCTGAAAATTCACACCAAAAAAAAAAAGGGAAAGAAACGGAGCGAAAAAAACAAAAAACTTCTAAATTTGGATGAGAAGTTTGAATGGAGGTCAAGGTCTGCAGGAAGAGAACTTCATCAGGGTCAGGTTGACTTCAGCTGAGCTGCAGCTCCCAAACCTCATACGAGTATATATATATATATATATATATATATATATATATATATATATATATATATATATATATATAAATACATAAATACACAAAGTGAGACGTAACAGATACTCTCTCAGTTTAGGACTGTTTTTTTATTCCTCACGCTGATTCCAGCTGTTCATGACAAACATGCTTCAACCTAACGATCACATCTGGAACATTTCACATATCTACATGTAAAAAAACAAAAGGAGGATTATTGAAATGTAAATTGAAAGAATATATCAAGAATCTCAAACTTCTAAACACTACGAAAAGTGATGAAACTGTCAACATGTATGAGGAACTCTTTAAAGAAGAAGAATGTATTTCATTCATGCATTCAAAATCAACATTAATATTCATATTTATTTAATCAAATGTATATCCTAGTTTCTTTCTACCATAATGTTTTCATATTTTAATCATTTTCAATAGAAAAGTAAAAAATAAAAATAAACACTTTGAGCAGCGACTGAGTCAAAAGGCAAATTATTTAAATCTTTACATTTTTAGTAAGAAAAAAAAATGTTTGGTGATGATTTAATAAATAAAAAAAATATAAATATTAAGATTGTTCAATTAATATTTAAATGATTTGGTTTCTTTTCACCTTAAACTAAAGCTTCATCAAACTTTAACAACAGTAAAATCAGCAACATGAATCATTTTTGTCGATCTGACGATGTTAAAAATACTCATTCAGAGTCGGAGGAGCGTTTTGTTTCCTCATGAATTCTGATAAGAAACGTAGTTTTGGTTCAGAAGACATGACATAAACATTACCTTTACATTATAAACGTTAACGTGGTTCACTTGAAGGAGAACCTGCACCAAGACCTGAACGCACCATCAGATCAACCTCCTCATTAATGCACATATGAACCAGACCTCCTTCATTACGTCCACGTCACAACTCAAACTAATGAACAACGAATTCCTTACATTTATATATATATATATATGTATATATAAATAAATAAATCCCACAATGCTTTGCCTGTGCCTGTGAGATGACAGATGGGTAAAATTACAGTTATGTGAGACTTCACTGTCAGCGCTGACGCAAAACGGTGATGATTCATACGCTCCCCGGAAACCTCAATATACTGCCCGCTACAGAGTATTTATAGTGTTTATAGTGTGCTTCATGTGAGGAAGTAGTGAACAAGGGGAGGAATCACCGCTAGGCTGTGTATTGTCACACTGTCAGAGCTGGACGGGTTTCATTCTTATGAAAAACAAAGTCACATGTCACCTTCTGTGGGCTTTTTTTTTTGGGACATCTGGAGCGAAATCTTTCAGTTATTTTTTTTAATTCTTCCACCATGTGGAGCTTTAAACTGTTACATATGTTTACATATCTTTACTTTAAGCTGCTACATATGTTTACATATCTTTACTTTAAGCTGCTACATATGTTTACATATCTTTACTTTAAACTGTTACATATGTTTACATATCTTTACTTTAAACTGCTACATATGTTTACATATCTTTACTTTAAACTGCTACATATGTTTACATATCTTTACTTTAAGCTGCTACATATGTTTACATATCTTTACTTTAAGCTGCTACATATGTTTACATATCTTTACTTTAAGCTGCTACATATGTTTACATATCTTTACTTTAAACTGCTACATATGTTTACATATCTTTACTTTAAACTGCTACATATGTTTACATATCTTTACTTTAAGCTGCTACATATGTTTACATATCTTTACTTTAAACTGTTACATATGTTTACATATCTTTACTTTAAACTGCTACATATGTTTACATATCTTTACTTTAAACTGCTACATATGTTTACATATCTTTACTTTAAGCTGCTACATATGTTTACATATCTTTACTTTAAGCTGCTACATATGTTTACATATCTTTACTTTAAGCTGCTACATATGTTTACATATCTTTACTTTAAACTGCTACATATGTTTACATATCTTTACTTTAAACTGCTACATATGTTTACATATCTTTACTTTAAACTGCTACATATGTTTACATATCTTTACTTTAAGCTGCTACATATGTTTACATATCTTTACTTTAAACTGCTACATATGTTTACATATCTTTACTTTAAACTGCTACATATGTTTACATATCTTTACTTTAAACTGCTACATATGTTTACATATCTTTACTTTAAACTGCTACATATGTTTACATATCTTTACTTTAAACTGCTACATATGTTTACATATCTTTACTTTAAGCTGCTACATATGTTTACATATCTTTACTTTAAACTGCTACATATGTTTACATATCTTTACTTTAAACTGCTACATATGTTTACATATCTTTACTTTAAACTGCTACATATGTTTACATATCTTTACTTTAAACTGCTACATATGTTTACATATCTTTACTTTAAACTGCTACATATGTTTACATATCTTTACTTTAAACTGCTACATATGTTTACATATCTTTACTTTAAACTGCTACATATGTTTACATATCTTTACTTTAAACTGCTACATATGTTTACATATCTTTACTTTAAACTGATACATATGTTTACATATCTTTACTTTAAACTGCTACATATGTTTACATATCTTTACTTTAAACTGATACATATGTTTACATATCTTTACTTTAAACTGCTACATATGTTTACATATCTTTACTTTAAACAAATGATTTCACATCATTGTTGCAGAACCTCACAGAGTTCTTCTTCTTCTTCTTCTTCTTCTCATAATATAATATAGAAAACTAAATCAATTCTGCCACTGGAGGCTTCAATTTCTCATTTACCTCCTGCACTTTGCACACACACACACACACACACACACACACACACACACACACACACACACACACACACACACACACACACACACACACTAGAAGCATTGAGCTGTCACATCAATGCAATCCACTACAGCGGCTCTAATTAATTAATCCAATAAAGCTCACTTATTAGTGCCAATGAGTGGTTCTTTATGAAAACATTAATACGAACAAGCACACGTCCCCCCCCCCCCCTGCTCGCAATGTCTTCATTGAGAAAATAGCAGCGGATGCATCGAAGGTTTTTCACGCGCATGCAGATGGACGGGCTGTTTGGGGGGGGGGGGGGGGGGGGGGGGGTAACGGCACCACAGTCGTCATATCTGTGGGTGTTTTCTCTCTCTCTCTCTCTCTCTCTCTCTCTCTCTCTCTCTCTCTCTCTCTCTCTCTCTCTCTCTATGTGACCTAAAAACTAGTCCGGCTCTGCCTCTTCACCTCTTTTCGACCGAACATGACAAAAAAGAAAAAGAAAGAAAAGAACTTGCGGATTATTCTTGCAGCGCGCTGACCTTCTGCACCTTTATCTTAAATAATACGGTAAAAAAAACCGAAGACCTCACATGACGCAAAACACTTTCTAACACACCGACAGTAGCGCGCATGTGGACTTTAGTGCGGCAGGAGACGCTCCACATTCACCTGGACGTCGGACCGTCCGACTCCTCCGCCGGTTTGAAAAGTCTAGAGAAGAAGACTCCGGATGCTTACCTTCCTTTTTTAAGGCATTGATGATCGACTTCATTTTCACCTCCTTTGCTACTCCGACTCACGGCTCGTGCATATCACGGGACTTTGCTTTTGTTTCTTCCTCCTCTATAGAGCTCGACTCTCCTCTTTCAGCACCACAGACAGCGACTCCGCGGAGAGGAGCTGCCGCGCGCAGCGCACATGATGCCGCTCACACCTTCCACTAACCACCGCCTCCTCCCTGGTAAGCCAGCAAGACCCCCCCCCCCCCCTGTCCGCTAACACACTCACACACATGACCACCGTAACCCCGCCCCCCGTACACACCTCCCCTCTCCCATGAGGGGGAAGCTGCGCTGAAGTAATCTAAGTAGTCGTACTTGTAGTGAAAGTCACAGTAGAAGATGTAAAGTAGAACAAACATTTATAAGTGAGGCTCACACGTTTAAAGCTGTGACAAAGATATGTAAATGTGTGTTTGTGAGATATGCTGTATGTAACACTTATATTTTGTAATACATAGAATAGCTGCTGGTGTTGATGTGAGTGATGAAGTGGTGAAGTTTGATGGTGATATCTACTAGTTCATGTTGTGACCCTCTTCACCTGGAGACTCTTCTAAATGTCTGGACTTTAACTAAACGTCTCTTTAAAGGAGCTTTTCTATCAATGGAGTTTTTCTCACACTCTGATCCAGAAATCTCCACTTCAGTAGTTCTGACATCCACCAAACTTCACACCTTCATTCCTCTCTGTGTGCTGAAGCTTTCTACTGAGGGCTTTGTCCACACACCACTCATACACTCATTTATACACATGTATTAATAAACACATGTCTGTTTAAAGTAGTTTATGATGTATAGAGTGACATAAAGAGATATCTATAATGTAAAAACCTTTGACTTTAATATGTCAACAACATGAAACAAGAATTTTGAACCTGACTTCATCCAATGTTCACATTTATGATCTGGACGTTTATGCTAATGAGCACATATTTAATAAGATAATGCCGTATTGGCATATTGAAGTCAATACATATTTTTACACCGTTCTCCTTTAGTGTCCCTCCTTATTGACGTGAGCTTTGGGTTGGTTCTAGTTTGCTCTCAGGAAGTCCCGTGCATCCAGGAAACAGAGAAGAGGAGAACGACTGTTAAGCAGCTTCTTCCAGGAACACATCCTTGTTGTTGCTAAGCAACTCAGTGGGGGACGTCTCCATACATCATTAAAGCTCCACTTACACATCAGCGTGCACACCTGCCCGCTGTATGATGTAATGTGCATGTATCTCTCGCTGTGTAGTTGTCCTGCTTCCACTCTGTTTGATTTCACGCTCTGTCATCTGGCGACGCGCTCGCTCCTCGTTATCGACGGCTCGTCGGCGCGCCTCTTTCTCTTTTTTTTGGCGCTAGAACTTCTAAACCCGGCGATGCACTGATACCAACCCGTCCAAGAACGGACCCCGCTGAAGAGCAACACACCAGATGGCCACATGCAAAGCATATGTTGTCATAAAGTATGCAATAATGCAGTGATGAGAGCAGATTTCCATACTGTGCAATGCCATTAAGAACTAGTCAAAATATGAAACGTGGAGTGACATGTTAGTTCAGCAATCACTAAATACATCTATAAAGTATCAGATGTAACACAAACTACTACTTTACTCTTTTATGTCACATTTTCATTATTAAGCTAACTGCATAGTACCTTAACTAATCAAAAGATGAGACCAAAAGGAAACGTTGAGCTCCGGAGAGTATTATCTGAAAATAAGTGGTTTCTAATGCAGCGGATGCACATTCCACACATGCTATTTGTCTATAATTATAATATTTTTATTACAGATGTGGCATCTGTCTGTAAAGGAATGCTCTGGATCTGACCGGATCATTGGAGACAGAAGGTCCTAACTGAACTGTGTTCATCAGTAAATGCAGCTCACACCGCTCCACAACGAGAAGTTCAGTCCAAGCAATCCAAACTAGTGAGTAGCAACGGAACACAACAACGTAACAATGCAACAACGTAACAATGCAACAATGTAACAATGCAGCAACGTAACAATGCAACAACGTAACGCAGCAATGTAACAATGCAACGCAACAACGTAACAATGCAACAACGTAACAATGCAACAACGTAACAATGCAACAATGCAACGCAACAATGTAACAACGCAACAATGTAACAATGCAACAACGGAACAATGCAACGCAACAACGTAACAATGCAACAATGTAATGCAACAATGTAACAATGCAACGCAACAACGTAACAATGCAACAACATAACAATGTAACAATGCAACGCAACAACGTAACAATGCAACAATGTAACAATGCAACGCAACAATGTAACAACGCAACAATGTAACAATGCAACAATGTAACAATGCAACAACGTAACGCAACTCAGCAACGTAACGCAACAATGCAACCCTCAGCAGACGTTCTTATGTATCGTAGTTGTACTTCTTATGTTAAACAGCATTGTGTAAAACAGCAGCACATAAATCATTAGTTAACAAGCGTAAAGTCAACATTTACTTTTGGATTTGAACATGGACATGAACAGCGGTCTTGTGGGTGAAAGTCCTGTGTTTGTTTGATCCACCCGTCATATCTTCCACATACACCCATTTCTTTCATGTACCATGTAAATCTCAACAACTGTTGCTCGACATACTACGTCACTTGGCCTGACCAAATGCAAACACGTCCACATTTAACGCAGCTGTGGTTTGCAGAAATGTCAGTTGCTTGTTACAGCTACTTTAGGTGTAAAAACTAACAACGTAGCCAATCTTGTGGATGCAAAAAAATAAATAAATCAGAATCAGCGTGAAGAAAGTTTTCCTTCCTCGCTGGCAGGATGTTGAAATTGAGAGAGTCAATTTGTCCTCCTTCCTGGATACACTGCTGGAACAATCAGCCAAATATAGCATTGATTTCAGAGTGTGTGTGTGTGTGTGTGTGTGTGTGTGTGTGTGTAACCCACATTACAGTAGAAACCCGTGTTTCAGGGAAGAGAACATTTCAACAGGATGAATAAATTAACGAGTAGCCTTCATTTATTTATATATAACCTCACTCTTTAATGACGTATTTTAATTTTTAAATAAAGTTCATAAATTCCTGAACAAAATAGAACAAACTAACAATTGTCTTCATTATTATTGAGCATACATTTTGTTAAACAATTAATTGATTAATTTTCAACTTCAAAGATATTTCTAAATTAACTAAAATTCACCCTGCAAATCAATGTGGACTTCTGCGTTCAATTCACACATTATATCCCATTTACTTAATCCATGGTCCAATGGGGGCATGTTGAGGGTCTATGGGCGGTTATGCGTCGGTTATTTCTTGGGTGCGTGCAGTTCTGTTGCCTGGCAAGCCTATTTCAGAAAGTATTGTTTTAATATTATTATTATACGTCTTGGTCAACGATGTTGTTGATGATTTCACTTCTATCATTACAATGTGGTTTGCAGATGTGGAAGTGTCTTGAACTTGCATTCTCTCTAGTGTCCAGCAGGGGGCGACTCCTCTGGTTGTATAGAAGTCTAGTCTAAAATGACTCTACTTCTCTCTTGATTTATTCCCTCAGTAAACATTGTAAACATGAGTTTATGGTCTCAGTCTCTAGTTTACAGTCTTCTTCAATACAGCATGATGTTCATTTAGTACATTATGCTCCATTTAGAGTCAAACAGACCAGAAAGCAGGGGATGATTTAGGGGCGGGGCTACACAGTGATTGACAGGTCTCTACCACGGCGTTGTCCAGTCTGGGAGTCTTCTGTGTTTTTGTCTCACAACTTTTTGTCTTTCACAGTGTGTTTACACTTCGTGAAAGTTAATTGTAAAATTTTGGTTGCCTAAAAATTACTCTACTCTTGTGTCACTTCTGGTTGCAGAAAACAAGATGGCGACGGCCAAAATGCTGAACTCGAGGCTTAAAAACATCAGTCCACAAACCAATGGGTGACATCAAGGTGACTACGTCCACTTCTTATATACAGTCTGTGGGTTTCCTTTTTTTATCCACTACCTGGCTGTGTGTATATAAAAATAAACCAAAAAGCATTAACATTCAGTTTCTTGTGCCCTCCACCAACTGACAGCTAGATGTCTGTTGTTTTCCTGCAGCAGAGACCTGACTGTCAGCCAGCTGTGGGTTTCATAATGCATTTTTAAAAATCATGTTTCGGGGCTCCTGCAGGTGTTCAGGTGCAGCTCAGAGTGATCTGCAGCTTCAAGAAAAAAACGCAGAAGCAAACATGGAGCGTCCTCTAAACTGTAAATCCTGCAGCAAACTGGGAATAGATGAGAGTGACAGTGGTTAAGGTTTGTGTGTGTGTGTGTGTGTGTGTGTGTGTGTGTGTGTGTGTGTGTGTGTGTGTGCGACACATACTCCCTGTGGGATTATCACACTGTGGCAGCGGGTGGTCTAATACGCCCATCTGTCAATCATTCTTACACAGGCTTACTGCTGCACGGAGAAGAGAAATACAACACATATCTTCTGCAGACATCCTCACCATGCACTCGTTCATTAAACTCTGTGTGTGTGTGTTTTGTCTTCTTTTCGAGTGACAGTCAGACATTGTAAAGAAACTAAATAACCTCTTTTAGGAGCAGATTTTGGAATTAACACACTGCTGCATTAGTCGTTCAGCTGCAGAGACTCTGCATTATTGTCTCCAAGTCTTTATCTACATATGGAAATGTGTGACGAATTAATGGAAACGACGAGGACGCTAAAGAGAATCGTGCGGATGCATAGATGTTTGGCCTATTGTTCAACGTCGGTTGGTCAGCTGCACCGTTTTTTTTGTCCATGCTGGAATGTTTTATTAGGCAAACATCACACAAAGCCAGACGGATATGAGAAACACTCGTCAGCATATATGTGTGAGAAATTAAAGGAGAAATGTCTCCGAACACGTTTCTTCCAAAAGACATTCTCTCAGCTGCTGGTTTGATGGAATCTGGTGACTGTGAAGGTCTTTTAACATATTTAATTTTCACTGTTTATTAATTAACATTATTATCAGATCCTGATACTATTGAAGGCATTTATTATTGGCTAATTACAGATATACTGTATCACTTTTGGCATATTAACATATTAAACACAACAGAATTGATACAAACTGCTTTACAGTGCAGAGAGAAATTCAGGAGAGACTACGACGACTACTACTACTACGACTACTACTATGACTATGACTATGACTACTACTACCACTACTAGTACTACTACGACTACTACTACTACTACTACTAGTACGACTACGGCTACTACTACGACTATGACGACTATGACTACTACTACGACTACTACTACGACTACTACTACGACTACGACTACTACTACTACTACTACGACTACGACTATGACTACTACTACGACTACTATTACTACTATTACTACTACTACGACTACTACTACGACTACTACTACGACTACAACTACGACTACAACTACGACTACGACTATGACTACTACTTCGAATAATAATAATAATTCCTGTGATTGTTATACTCAGTGTGGAAGAGGTTACCTGATGGTCGTGGTTGGTCTGCGGTAGATCTATTTATTCAACCACATGGTAACACATTTCGATGGCCACGCCTTTCAATGTGCAGCTAATAACTACAGCACATCGGTCACATGTTAACCACGTGAAGACCGTCAGCCCTTTGAGAATCTGTCTTTCTCTTCCAGCAATCACATCGCGTCCCACTCACACAGCTTCGTCCCACCTTCGTCTCTTCACAGGAGTCCATCTAGAAATTACGGCAACACTGAATGCGCCCCGCTGATGAGATAATTCCCCGTATTCAAGCACTTGAAACTGAAGTAATATTAGTCATCTCTGCTCTGTGTGTGTGTGTGTGTGTGTGTGTGTGTGTGTGTGTGTGTGTGTGAGAGGAGCCTCAGAGGCAGCAGATGAAATAACTGATTGATTAACAGCTTCCAAGCCTCGGAATTAAGATAATAATAACGTGCAGCGCGGTGCTCATTGCTGGTTCCTGTCATGTGATTAACCTGCACTAACGCTTGTGTTCACTGCAATCTGATATTCTAACACGCTGGCCGGGCAGATGTGACACACAGATTACTCCTCGCACCTTCTGCTGACTGAAAACAGAATGTGAATGTGCAATTTGAATAATTTCGGCCTGTGGGCAGAGCAGGGACTCAACATAGCGTGCAGCGCATTCAGTAAACTGTTGACGGTCACAACTGCACACATCTGCATCTGTGATCCAACACCATCTGAGTGATTTGGTGTTGATTCTAACATTTCTGCTCTGTGATACGAATAAATAAAGATGTCAGAAATGCTTTTAAATGTTTCATATTCGGGAGGCCCCTATCGGCCAGTTCAAATGTTTCACCAGTTGGGAGTCCAGCAGCCTGGACAATGTAGTGAAATCTACAAACAATGACGCAATGAAATAGAAGATGTGTGTGGCTGAACTGTTACATCATCTGGACAGAGGGAGCGAGAGAAACTGTGAAAGCCACGGGGCTTATGGTGTTTAGACCACATTACACACACACACACACACACACACACACACACACACACACACACACACTGAGTCCATGATCAACATTTAAACACACTAAAGCTGCATATCGCCAGTAACAGGCTCCACATGACACAAGCTGCCTCCAGTGAGAAGTGCTGAGCAAGTGTTTAAGGTGGAGCGGGAGAGGGCCGATGGGAGCATGGGGGAGTGGGTCAAAGGGGGAGGAGGAGGGCGGTGGGGCACCCACCTTTGCAGCAGGCTGAACCCATGGCGGCCAATCCAGAGTCCAGAAGTAAAGATGTCCCATCCCCGAACCCACAGTACCGACAGGTGTCACAGAAACAGGACAAAGATGTCCGAACACGAGGGGGACGGCGACGGACCGACTCCCTGAGCACCTCCGGCTAATCTCGGCTAACGCCAACACTTGTTGCTGGGGTTGTGAACGGTGTGATGGGAGGGTGGTGTGTGTGTGTGTGTGTGTGTGGGGGGGGGGGGGGGGGGGGGGGTTGTGCAGCAGATGTGGATAACAAACGAGGGATTTTTTTTGTTGTCCCATTTAGCCCTTCGCCAGGTTGACGCCGTGCAAGGCCGGTCCCTGAGAGAGGGCAGCAATCGCAGGATTACATCTTCAGATTAGATTAGATTTCTCTTCATTCATTTCCCTCCCGACCTCATCTTTCTCCTCCTTTATAGAATTATTTGTTTGTTTGTTCATCTTTTCTCATTTTCTCTGAGGCCTCGTAATCCCCCGAGTCACAAACTACACTAAAGGCTCCGTGTTCACTCACTCAACACAACTGGAAACATCCACACAGCGGTTGTGAGCAGCGTATTGTGTGTGTATTGTGTGTATATATACGTATATATATACGTATATATACGTATATATATATATATTGAAGCTGTACATGATTTGAGGTCGCTTGCTTTAAATGTAACTCCATTAGGTGTTAAATTAGAGCTCTAGTCTGTTGCCGATCTGCCTCTCCAGAACTTAATAAGTGTGGCAACTAAGCAACGAAAGGTAATAAATAGCAAGATAAGAAGAAAAAAAACATGGAGTTTGTTCAAATTTTTTCTTTTTTCATTTCTGTATGTTCGTGAGAAATCTCTCTCTTCTCACCTCCCTCTCACTCCTCTCACACACACAGATGCAGAGTGAAATAACTCTCATATATTATATATATATATATATATATATATATATAATATGAATTTTAATGCACCCTTTAACTAAAATAACCCTTGAACAAGCAGTGGTTGAGAGGGCCATTTGTTTCCTCATTTGGGATGCAGCCACTTGAATCCCCTTTAAATGTTTAAATAGTAAACTCCAAAGAGCAGCGGTTCAAACGGGAAACAAAAGAGTTCAAGCTGTCGAAACTCCAAACTTTGAATCTAGTTTTGAAACACAAACACAATGTATAAAAGCTTTCCCTAAAGCCTCCACAACACTGAGCATTACGTTGTGTAAGAAACAATCACAATCAACTCCTTCCACACAGAGTGACACAGATCAGTCGACGCCTCTGGAGGCCAACCAATCAGCTCCCACTAAACCCCCCCCCCCCCCCCCCCCCCCCCCCCCCACCGGCTGAAGCATTGATCACTTCTGCCGGCCCGATCGGTCCGGGGTTGTCCCGTTGTAAACATCAACTTTCATCCTTTTGGCAACGCTCTCGTAATCCAGCGGAGGGGATTATACAGAGAGATCATTTAGGAGGATCAGACCACGAGGGGGATTTGAAATATATCCCGAGGGAGATTCAGGAATATGTGCTGGATGGATGAGGGAGAATATATGAGGGAGGGATGGATGGACGGACGGACGGATGGATGGATGGACGGAGGATGGGTGGGTGGATTTATGGACGGATAAATGGATGGACGGATGGACGTTTTGATGGATGGATGGATGAGTTGAGGGGAGCAAATGAGGAGCTGCAGCCTCACTCCTTACCTATATCCGTCTCTTTGTGGTTCTTGACGAGCTCAGCGAGCTCAAAGTTTCCAGCAATAATGGCGACCTGGAGAGAGAAAAACAATTTGTTCTGATTTCATCTTTGCAAGTTCTTTAAGATAGAACATGTAAAACATAAAGAGCACATAATGACAACATGTTTCATCAGATAAGCAACGCTCTCTCTATAAGTCTTTCCCACAGAAAAGAGAACAAACATGATGCCGTATCGTCTCCAAAAGCAGCACAATACATCAATTTCACTGATTTTAGAAAGTACTCCAACAAGTACAAGAAAGGACTTAATCACAATAATGTGAGTACTTTCCTCCTCTTTGAACAGCCACTGCCTTTGAACTTGATACAATTCAAATCTTCATGGCTTTAATCATCTGGAAACTAGTAATCTATGATATACACAGACACACACACACACACACACACACACACACACACACACACACACACACACACACACACACACACACACACACACACACGTGTACAAGTCAAGATTCACACATGACACGATGGCGTGCACAAGCAAAGTCACATGGAGAGCGAGTTAAAGCCGTTGTTTCAGACGGAGGCTCCTGCAGCGACGGTGATCTTACATTATTCACCGGAAAAAACAAGAACATTTCTTTAACATATAATGTTATAGAGAAATGTTGCTATTTTGCTTCCGTAACATTAAGAAAACATCCAAAATACACATGTGTTTGCGTCTGTAGATACTAGTACTAAGTTACCATTAGATAAAGCATAATTTGCATATTAAAATATAACGTTTCAGAAAACTTATAATTGTCCTGATGTGAGTTTCATGGTATTTATGGTTACAGATATCATGTTCTGCTGTAAAATCCCTGAACTATTTGTCTTCTTCTGAACAAATTAAAGCAATTTCTACGTCTGAAATTCCTGATCGACCGGCCTCAGCACACACAGCAGAGTGTTCTCTGAGTGTCCACTAGGGGGCAGTAGA
Organism: Cebidichthys violaceus; assembly: GCF_023349555.1. Taxonomy (NCBI): domain Eukaryota; kingdom Metazoa; phylum Chordata; class Actinopteri; order Perciformes; family Stichaeidae; genus Cebidichthys; species Cebidichthys violaceus. The sequence goes on along the minus strand of NW_027176628.1, from coordinate 867,916 downwards.
GGGACTTCATGCCGAGCCCGGCTGCAGAGGTTGTTACTCGGTCGGTGACCCACATCACGCTGCCTGTTGACATGTTTACCGTTGTTCCTGTTACAGGGTTTACAGTACACCTCAGGTGTAAAAATAGTCGGGTTCATCTTCCACACACACACGCACACACACACACACACACACACACACACACACACACACACACACCTCAAGGGAAACCCAGCAGCATTATATAAGCCTGCTCTGATTCCTGGAGAACACATATTCAGGAGGAAGAGATAGAAAAGGTGCATTATTAAAGCGGAGTTGGCTTGAGAAGTAGATCTCTGCTGCCTCCCTCTGCAGTCGACCTTTTCTTCATATAAATAAAATCACTTCTGAGAGAAGAAGCACTTGGGAGCCTCAAACATAGATGGTTCCCACCAGTACGGATCCTCTTGAATTTTTCAACACGCCGCATTAATATACAATATTATATTCCAGCTTTCCTTCGAGGGGGGGGGGGTGAACTGTGCGTTGTTACATGTAATCATGCTCTTCTTCATGGTAGCAAATGTGTCGTGTCCTGGGAGGGAGATGGAGGATGAGGAGGAGGAGGAGGAGGAGGCGACGCCGGCTGGATCTCCCACTCACTCCGAAGGATCTCCCATAGTGCGACGCCACCACGTGTGACGAATCTGTGACAGGCCTCTCTCCCGCAGGAGCCCTGATCCCTGGCGCAGGATTGGTGGATGTGATGGAGTAACGCGTCAGGAAGAAGCGGCAGAGTGACGGATGAAGCCGTCGTTTGCACAGCGGCCTGAAAAGTGACTGATGCAGAATTAAACGTGTTTGTAAGATGCGTGAAGCAGGCGGCAGAGCGGTTTGCCTTTTCAACACTATAGAGACACAGAATATCTCTGGATATCTTGTTTACCATTTGTGTATTGGACACCGTATCATGTTATAACAGCATTTATAACACACTAAAGGCTTTTTGATGCAATAAAACAGCAGTTACTTTACTTCCTCTGAAAGGTTTTAAAGGGATTTAAAGATGTCGGCTTATTTTTCTTAGATGTCTGGGTTACAATAAACTGTAGTTTCAGGATCTGCGTCACACTAAAATACACATTCAAATGCTGTTGAAACAAGGCAGCAACTTCTCGTTCTGAAAAGTGAAGTCAACGCTTCATGTGTTAAAGCTGCGTTCTCTCTAGTGTCCACCAGGGGGCGACTCCTCTGGTTGTATAGAAGTCTAGTCTAAAATGACTCTACTTCTCTCTTGATTTATTCCCTCAGTAAACATTGTAAACATGAGTTTATGGTCTCAATCTCTAGTTTACAGTCTTCTTCAATACAGCATGATGTTCATTTAGTACATTATGCTCCATTTAGAGTCAAACAGACCAGAAAGCAGGGGATGATTTAGGGGCGGGGCTACATGCTGATTGACAGGTCTCTACCACGGCGTTGTCTGGTCTGAGAGTTGTTTGTGTTTTCATTTCATGGAAGTTAACTGTAACATTTTGGTCGCCTAAAATTGTTCGGTTGTAATTAGCTCCACCCTCTCGTGTCACTTCTGGTTTAAAAAAAACAAGATGGCGACGACCAAAAACAAAGATGGCGATGACTAAAAACAAAGATGGCGATGACCAAAAACAAAGATAGCGACGACCAAAAAAAAAGATGGCGACGACTAAAAACAAAGATGGCGATGACCAAAAACAAAGATAGCGACGACCAAAAACAAAGATGGCGATGAACAAAATGCTGAACTTTAAAAAGTCCACAAACCAAAGAGTGACGTCCCGGTGGATACATCCACTGCGTTGTCTGGTCTGGCAGTTGTCTGTGTATTTGTCTTTAAACTTAAACCCTGTGTTTTCATTTCATGGAAGTTAACTGTAACATTTTGATCGCCTAAATGTTCGGTTGTAATTAGCTCAACCCTCTCGTGTCACTTCTGGTTGCAAAAAAGCAAGATGGCGACAGCCAAAAACCAGGATGTCTACGACCAAAAGCAAAGATGGCGATGATGAAAAACAAAGATGGCGACGATGAAAAACAAAAATGGCGATGATCAAAAACAAAGATGGCAACGAACAAAATGTTGACCTCAAACCAAAGGGTGACGCCCCGGTGAATACATCCACTTCTTATTGTTGAAACGTAACCTTTTTATCCAAATCCATCTTGACCAACTTGATGTCTTTTGTCATTTTGGACCTCACGGAGGACACACAGCTGTGATACACCATCAGCTTATGAAGCTGGAAAGAAGTTGAAATTCATTAGAATTGATGAGGCAGTGTGACATGAAACCAGGTAACCGACGAGCTACGGAAAAAAAACACAGTCCCGATTTAACCCTCATCATCATTCCACCGCCCACCTTCACCACCACTACTGGCATCGCCACCGTCACCGCCCACACATCCATTCTTCTCCTGCTCTCCCCTGGTAGTCATGGAGACAAATGGTTTGTATATCACAGAAGCAACGCACGAGACGGAGAATCAATCAACAATCAAATGAAGAACAAGAGTGAAGACAAGAAGGACAAAAGACTCAGTGGTCAAAGCTGAGGCAAGAGATTCAAACATAAATAAAGTTTAAACTCATCAGACTCCAGGTCAAACTTCTCGTATCTTTACATTCTCTCTCAATACGTCACAATAAGTCAAGTAGTACTAAAATAAATTACATGAACGTTTCCAAGAGAGCAAAGTTATTACTGGATGTTTATCACTGGTAGATGTTCTTAAGTGAGAGAAGACGTTCACACTCCCGACTCGTCTAACACCGGCACTGAGTCACCCGTCCTCAGCTTCAAAATAAGGCACTCTACGTTCCCCTCTAACGTCACGCTTTAAGGGTCCGTTACAGGCATTGTGTCCTTTCAAAATAAACTTCCGTCTCTACAGGAAGTTACGTTCAGGCAACAAAGAGCACGGTTGACTCGTGTGACTACAAGTGACACGTTTTGATGTTGGGTACATTTCCACTCACGGGTATGTTTTGAAGTTAAGGTAACTTCAGCCGTTCCATGATAATTATCACATAATTAATGCCAGACTGCACAGTGAACGCTGGTTTGCTGCTGTGCTAATGAGGATCTATCAAGAAATAAATTACAGGCACACACACACACACATTATAGGCTAAAGTTGATATCGCTGACGTGGGCATTCGTATGGAGTCTTGAAGTCTAGCATTCACTTCTAATTACTGGTGTTTTAGTCTGGACCAACTCTGTTTAGCAGCTCAACGCTCCACTGTGTTCATCAGCTGGTCTCTAGATGTTCGGCTGTTGATGTAAAGTGATTTTTAGGCTGAAAACGGCCGGTCCTTCTGCAGGAAACAGGGTTTATAAAAGCAGTGAGACGGACCCGTGAGGGGGGGGGGGGGGGGGGGGGGCAATGAGCTGAAAGACGCCAAAACTACGATCCACTAGATCCACTGTTGATATGAAGACACTGAGCGGTGCAGCTGTAACGATGAAGGGTGATGCAAGTCAGCCTCCATAACACACAATAGTTACATAACATCTCCACAGTTGCATGTTGATGTATTCCCATTAGCTCTGAGTCATGTCATGTTAGTTTCAGGAGCTGATGCATAGATCATAATCCCCACTGAGGCACTGTGAATGGGGGGGGGGGGGTGGGGGGCGTTGCTATGGCACCAAACCTCAGCTGTTCATCGGGGGTTTACGCTGAACCAGGTTACAATTGACGGTTAGCATCTACAGAACTTGCACAAGAAAACGCCTGCTTGCGCTTTAGCAGAAGTGTCCGGATGACACGGGCCTCTGGAATAATTTGACGTTTGAATTTGAATAGTTTGACAACACTTTGGCACATTGTGCCACAGCGACATGTCACCGGTGGATGTAATTCACTGCATGTAGCTCTGAATAATAACGAGGCAGACGGAGAAGCTGGAGGGAACAATGTCTGACGTGCAGCAGGCGATGGGAGGAAGGAGAGAACGTGTGGGGGCAAAGAGGGCAGGATATGAAGGGGGGGGGGAGGAAATAGATTAGAAGAATGGAAAAAGGAGAAAGTGCAGAAGAGATGTGGGGGAAAAAAACGTGGAGATGAAATTAGGTAGAGAGGATGAAAAGCTTAGAGGAGCTAAGAGGTTAGATTGGAGAGAAGCTGTTTGAGGAGAGAAAGAGGACAAAGAGGAGTTAGAGGAAGAGGAGAGGATGTGACCAATTGTTGGAGGGGGAATGTTAAATAAAGAAAATTAATTTTTATCTCTTTGAAAAGCCCTCTATCTACCGAATGGGGCACTCAGAGAGGATTATGGGAGTTTTCAGCTGTACTCAAATTCTTTTCCTTTTGTTGTAATGCAACAATGGTGATCAGGCTGCACACACACACACACACACACACACACACACACACACAGTCAGACACTGAACTGACACATGATATTATCTGATGGCATGGCCACACACCCACACAGTGGCCTAATTAAGAGCACACGCAGCAGCACAACGCCAGCCTGCCTCATTCAGCTGTGGCAATCGCTTTTTATTAACATTTGCACTGTTCCAGTAGTTCATTTGGCTCCTAATGATGCCGTTTTTCAAGCAGTTCCCTCGGTCCAAGTTAACAAGCGTGCAGAGTGCCCACTCTCTTTAGTGATTGTCGGACTTGGCGAAAAAATATTAACATGCGCACACAAATAAAAGAGACGCACGTGTATAAAAAGGGAGTCCTCATTAGCAACCTCTTAATGAGGAAACCTAATGACCTACTTCAAACGCAAACGTCGGGACTACTGAATGGGCCTGCTGGGCACTTAACAAGTTACACAAAGTGACAACAAAGAGTCACAAAACAATTACAAGGAGACGCATAACAACCACAAAGAGACACACAACAACCACAAAGAGACACGCAATGACCACAAAGAGTCACATAACAACCACAAAGAGTCACATAACAACCACAAAGAGACACACAACAACCACAAAGAGACACATAACAACCACAAAGAGTCACATAACAACCACAAAGAGACACACAACAACCACAAAGACACATAACAACCACACAGAGTCACATAACAACCACAAAGAGACACACAACAACCACAAAGAGACACATAACAACCACAAAGAGTCACAAAACAACTACAAAGAGTCACAAAACAACTACAAGGAGACACATAACAACCACAAAGAGTCATAAAACAACCACAAAGAGGCACATAACCACAAAGAGACAAATAACAACCACAAAGAGACACATAACAACTACAAAGAGACATATACCAACCACAAAGAGGCACATAACCACAAAGAGACGCATAACAACCACAAAGAGGCACATAACCACAAAGAGACACATAACAACCACAAAGAGACGCACAACAACCACAAAGAGACACACAACAACCACAAAGAGACACACAACAACCACAAAGAGATGCAAATGACTGCAAAAAGACCAATACAATTACAAAGAAACACAAAGCAACCACAACAAAGTGCAAAGGAATCCAAAAAGACCAAATCACTTACTAAGTGACACAAAACAACCACCAGTGGACACACAAAAACAGAGAGATGTAGTGTAATGACAACAAAGAGACAAATAACAACCACAAAGAGACAAAAAAAGACAACAAAAAGAGGATAAACAACTATAAAGTATGTGTCTTCCTTTGCGTAATGAAATGGTTACAATACTCACTACGGACAAAAGTATGTGGACATGGATGTCCCTACATTTTCAGCCATATAGTAAACTAAAACAATATTTATCCCGCCTGCTGTTTTAGAGACGATGATTCTCAAAGAAAAAGCTGCCAATCGTCCAAAAAGCTAATTAAATCTGGCTAAAACACTTTACGGTGAAAATAATGTGGAGCCTCCTCTCCATCGCTCTACTTTTGGTCTGGGTCTGTGTTTCCTGGCTAGGGAAAGGGAATGCACAAAAACCTGCTCCATGAAGAACTAGACTGGCCTGATCAGAGCCCTGATCCCAACCCCATCCAAAAACCCCAATCGTCTGAAAGGTGTCCATCAACCCATCTCTGTCCCAAAAACAAACTCTCTGTTCAGCAAACAGAAGCACATGGCTAATTATTATACAGAATGAGTCATCGGACCTCCTCTGCCACTAGTCGGCCCACCCTGATATTCTCACCCTAAACCCGACCAGTCTCACTCCTCATGCCTAAACCTCACCAGCCCAGCCAACGAAAGCATCGAGTCATGTCATTCTGCATAATAATTAGCCATGTGCTTCTGTTTTCTTTTGCAGGGAAAGTGTGTATTTTCGGAGCAACAGGCGTTTGTTTTTGGGTTAACGGGCTGTCGGGACAAATGGGCTTTTCGTCCAATGGGAAATTTTTTCGGATTTGTCTTGGTTTTGGAATAACATCAACACCAGTGTTGACCCTCACTAATGCTCCTGTAGTTGAATGGGAGCAAATCCCTGCTGCCAGGATGTGAGATCTGGTGAAAGGCGTGTCAGAGCCGCAGATTCAAGCCTTTGGTTTTGGAATCACATGTTCAAGAATCACTGGTCGTGTTGTCTCCAAAAATCCATCTTCTACTTGTAATTTGTTTCTGATGCACCACTCTTTCTTCTCTCCTTCATCTCCTCCTACCTCAGTTACTGATTTCCTACATAATCCAGAACGCCGGGCCGATCAGAAAACAGGCATAAACTTGTTGGATTCAGCTCCTGGCTCCATGTGTAGGTGGAGAGTGCAACAGCGATAAAGATAGTAAGAGCAAGGGAGCGAGTTCTTCCACTCGAAAAACAAGAGAGAGTCCACAGCGTGTCTAGTGGCTGCTGGTTGCTCTGCTGTCGAGGCTATTGTCAGTAGAAATACATCTGCTGTTTGTGTCTCTTTTTCAGATTTCTCCGAGTATGTTTGTTGGACGCTTTGTGCAGAAAGTCTGTGATTCTGAGAGACTTATTTTTAAACTGATGGATGACAGAATGACAGATTTGTTGTCTGTCAGGCTGACAAGAACATGCTGCAGAAACCTGAATACTGTTATGATCATGCATACAGAAATATGAATAACCCACATGTACAGCGCTCCATGTGAACGTCATATCTCTAGGCTATCTCACAGTTTAAATGTAGACGTTTCCTTTAAATCTATTAGTGATGTTTGAGAGAACAACCTCACTGGATGATTGTTTTCTGAAAAGGTCCTGCTTGATGCAACAGAGAGGAGTATTGATCTCTGGATCACGCGGCGCACTCAAATAGAAATAAAGCTGCACGTAACACTGAAACGTGAGCTCGATCTAGGCCACGGCTGCAGAACCCAACACCCTGACCTCCGTTCTGCCTGGGCTCCCTTCCCCTTCGTGAAGCGCTCCAGCCAATGACGCGCTCCGCTGTGGAGTGGCAGTGGAGGACCCCCGTGGGACTGCCTTTCATAAACGCCTGCCTGGATGAGGTTCTTTCGTAACTCGGGCGTAGCTTGATGAGTCAATCGTGGCAAAAAGCGATGCAGCTCATAGTGCGGCTGGGGCTTCCCTATGCTCCCCACAAAATAAGATCAAGTGATAATAATAACAGCATTATTGGTTGCTTCACTTTGCAACAGAGAACCTGTGAAGCATTTCTCATTCTCTCTTTAGTAAATTAAAGTCCTCCTGGATGCTCTCTTTTTTAAAAAATCCTTTCAGAACTCTAAACTACAGCTTGAACTCTTTTCCGGCATTCCCCAAAGTAGATGTTTTGCAGATGACACCCTGTTTTAAATGTGTGAATACGTCCGCTCAAGGACGAGCAGCTAGACGACTAAATATTTACAACCCTGTCTCCTGCAATGTTACGTTCACATACAACTAAATTACATTCTCATTTAAGAAGGAAACATGTTTTTCTTCTGGAGTACGTTCAACAGTTTTAACGTCGTAAACCGAAAACTAAAAAAACGCCACAAAACTCCCTCATTAGGTTTGGTGTAAAACATCACGGTTTGGCTTAAAATCACAAAACTTAGCAGAACTACTCGGTTAGGTTTGTGCATCAGAAGACAAACAGCAGCACAAACCAAGACCTCCTCCCTGCGTGGACTTCCTCAGACTCATTTGAAACTTATTTGTGATGCATTAAACTAACTAAAAGTGGAAGTATTTCACAACACTGTTGCGTAATATTTAGGACAGAGCTGCGGGCTGTTTTATCTACAACGGGTCTGAAATAAGAGATTGATTATTTTATCGTCTTATTAATTGCTTTACTTTTCTGCAGTCTTGTGAAAAATCGTTTAGATTCTCTAAAGGCTGCTCCTCCTCGATGATCTTCCTTATAGAAAAGAAAACAGTCAGAACAATCCTAAACTGCAGCTAAAGTTCCTCAAAGTCTTTAAACGTTTGAAAGACGTGTGAAGAAATCGGCTTCGAGGGCGAGCTGCTAAATGACGGACGCGATGCTCGCTGCTGGTTCCGCTCTGAGCGCCGTTGAACTGAAACAAATCTCATATTGGCCAGAAAGACACAGAAAGGCAAATCCCCTTGTTGCTGCTGACCTTGACCATTTTACACTGTTGCCATGGTAACAAATGAGATGAAGGAAAATGTGCTGCTACCAAATATGTTTCTTTTTCTTTTCTTTTCCTACGCTGAATGCTGAAATAGATCTTCTATAACCGCGTACATGCAAACCGCACAGTGGAGAAGAGTGCTCTCTCTCTCTCTTTTTTTTTTGTTGCCTCTACCTGAAATGGACTCTGGCTGTTGTAGTTCTTCACTTCTTTGTCGGCTCCACGGACAAGCAGCACTCTGGCACAGTTATCCTGAGGAAAGAAGGAGAAGAGAGGAGAGAGAGACACATGAAAAACAAGGGCAGAGGAAGATGTGTGGAAACAAAGTGAAGACCCTTCAAATGATCCTACTTTGTTAGGAGAACAAGGCCGACGAGCTTCATCGGCAGAATTCTCCAAAAGCGACAGAAGTCAGAGGAGCAGGAAGTGATCAGTGCGGTCGGAACGTCTAAACATCCCAGCACCGACACGGAACATCTACTACCTACATCAGGAGCGCAGCTTCACCCGCTGTTAAGTGTGTATCTATTGCTCCACTCAACGAGAGAGAGAGAGGGAGCGAGGGCGAGAGAGATAGAGATAGAGAGAGAAGAACAGAGGGATGGAGAGTGCTGAGGGGTTTGAATCTACTGCACAAATCGCCCACAAAGTGCTCAACCACGCATGTACCGCACACACACACACACACACACACACACACACACACACACATGAATATAAATACTTGAGAGTTTAGAACGCCTCACACAGATACTGACACACAACCACACTTTGCACAAACACAAATGTCTTCTGCGATTTATAAACATCTTATTTTAAGACGCGCACGTTATTTTTACTCGTGGACGTCTCCATCTGGAGCGCGGCCATCGCCACCGCATTCCCTCTCCAAATAAGCTACGTTCATAATGGAAACGCGTGACACGCGTCACTGCCGAAGCCGAGGCGTTCGTGTAGCGTTTCAGAAGATAATGAGAAGCAGAGCATGACAGCAAACGCGTGGAGCGGAGAGACAGAGACAGGGAAAGGTCCAGGATGTAGCAGCAGCGACACAGGTGATCGCTGGTGGAGAAGAACCAAGAGGAGGATTCTCTCCACAAGTTTGTTGTGTTTTGTTACATTTTTTATGCAACGGTCTGCGCTGGAGTGGTGAGAATGGAGCCGTATTCATGAAGTACAGTAGAAGAAGAACGCAGGTTACATCAGCCCCCTCTGTTTCATCGCCTTCACAGCTTCAGCTCTGACGTTTTGAAGGATGTTCTGTGTTTATTTATTACAACCACAACTGAACCGAACTCTCGACTGCTTTTACAGAGATAATGATCTTCTACCGGATCACGGTCGCAGTTTGAAACACGTCGTCTCAAAACGAAAACAGAAAAATGCTGCAAAACGCTGCAAAACAGAAAAACACTGCAAAACGCTGCAAAACAGAAAAACGCTGCAAAACAGAAAAATGCTGCAAAACGCTGCAAAACAGAAAAACGCTGCAAAACTGAAAAACGCTGCAAAACAGAAAAACGCTGCAAAACTGCGTCATGTTTTTTAAAGTCAGGGTTGTATGGGAACGTCATTTTTAGAAGACAAGGAGAACATCAGCCCCATGAAAAGACTCCAACCAACAGTGAATGTATCTACAAGCAGATGCTGCGTCACCGCCTTGACGAAGTCGTGTTTTTCTAAACCTAACGCAGAAGTTTGTTTTGAAAAGACCAAATTCATGCAACGAGCGGAAATCAAGGTGCGTTGCTGGACTTGAGTAAGAAAACGCACTAAGATCGTAAGATGTCATACAGACAAGTAGAGCACCAAACGTGGATCAATCCGCCACTGAAAATAGTCCAATAGTCAAGAAATGCATTCTCTACAAACAGTGAGCAGCTGTTTTACAGTCTGAAAAAGAAAAACAATATACTGCTGTGAGGTATTTTTTTAAGATGTACGTCTAAGAGCTGCAGACAGGAAGTAAGAAAGTATCCAGACTAACATGGATTCATGAACCACCAGAACACAACAATGGCAGCCTCGTCCTTTGAGAATCGATCACTACGTTGAAGTGGACAGTTTCCTGGCTCCACACACTGACACAGGAGCAGCGGAGTCCTCAGTGACGCAGCGATAGTTATCGTTCTTAAGTGGAACTAAATGCTTGCTCTGATTCAAATACACCAGTGGTTCACGCTTGTGATGCAGAGGTTCTCTGTGTAGCTGGCGTCGCTCCAAGGCCAACGTGTTAAATGGTCTCAGATGAGGGTTCTGACCTTCCAGCCGGAGGGCTCGCTCACAGGTCTTCAGCATGGTTCATCTATTAGCTGAGGGACAAGGCCGTGAGTTATTCTATATGTTGTTATTGTCTTTCAGCGCCAGGCCTATTGTTTTTCCTACCGAAGACATACATCTTTAGAAATGTGTTTTTTCTTTTTTAAAGGCTCAGTGATCTCCTAAAACAGCTGGTCACTGTAGTTTGTAGGAAATAGTGACTTTGTTGGGGACTATTTTAAGCGGTGGATTAATCCACATTTGGTGGAAGCTAACGGTGCTTCTACAAAAGGAGTGATTTCTAACTGTCTGAAGACTTTACCATAAACCCACACGTCCTCCGAGTGAATAAACACATCTAAGATGAACAGCAGAGGACCATCAAACACACGAGCAGGATGAACAACATGCAGGAACAAAGACCCGCAGAGTGTGTTCAGACTGAACCATGAAGCTCCGTGAGATCCGTGGTGACTGTCGACTCAAACCAGCAAACACAGAGCAGCGTTAACAACGTGGACCTTCTGTGTATCGTCCCAAATGAAGAACATACAGAATCAAATAAAAAGAAACACATTATAGAATAGAACAAATAGGACCAATTACCAGTGATGTTTTACTTTACATTCATGTCTGTTCAAAATATCATCACCTCATCATTTTATCCTATTAGACATTTGTGTGAAATTGTCATAATTAGAATATGAATTCTTGAGTTATGGTTACCTTTAACCACCAATTCTAATAAGATAAGATAGAACTTATCCTGAAGGAAGTATTAAAGGACAGAAGAATAGCAAAAAACAACACAATACAAATATTTATTATTATTTTTTGTGTCTTTGTCAAGGATATATGCGTTTATATTTTATTTGTTGTTTAATTTGAACATATATCTGTTGATTTCCTGATTTGTTCCGTTTTGTTGTTGAAAAATAAAAAAGAATAAAAATATCAACACATATGAACAATAGAATAACAGTTTATTAAATGTAAAAGAAGTAAAACGGACACATTTGCAAAATAGAACACAAGAACATTAAGAGTACGGTAAATAAATAAAGTAAAATACAAAAACAAAGATAAAGGAAATAAGAAGTGATTCCAACACGGAGCCTCACAGAAACTAATATTGAGCATGATATTCATATCAGATCTTCAGTTTTCAAAGGACGGACAAACTGAACCTGAAGCTATTGGAACGCTGGTCTCACCTGGTCTCACCTGGTCTCACCTGGTCTCACCTGGTCTCACCTGATCCCATTCTTTGACCTTTTTTAGGAAGTTTTCCACTTTTTAATCTCCATAGTGTGCATGTTGTTCTTTCTCCTCTGTGTGACGACGTGTTGCTCCACAGAACTGGTTAAACTGTCTTAAAATAGCACCGGGTCAATCCAGCATAGTGTGTGTGTGTAATCTCACACACACACACACACACACACACACACACACACACACACACACACACACACACACACACACACATCTCACCTGGTTGTATAGGGCACAGATGTGGAGAGCAGTGTTTCCCGAGGCGTTCTGGGCGCTCATGTCTGCTCCGTAGAACAGCAGATGCTCCAGGTGCTGCACATGGCCGTGACGGCAAGCCTGCACACACACACACACACACACACACACACACACACGCACACACACACACACACACACACACACACACACACAGTAGTCAAACACAGCCTTTGACATCGCCTCTAGACGGCGGTTGCAGTAACGGGCCTCCAACACTAGATGTCAGTGTGCTGCAGAGGAGCTGAGGAGCAGCGGTACCCTCAGTTTGAACTCGGTCGTCAGAAGATGTGAGGACAGAGGATTAGATGAGTGTGTGTGTGCAGAGGGAGCGTCTCCCCCAAAACATGCACAGTTGCATAATTGAAATCATCAGGAGAGAGATGAAAGATTTTCAGAGCGGGAAGTTATTGCTTTTATGGACCACTTTCTCTCTTTATCGTCCTGTAGTAATATTTGAGGTTATGGTGGCGGATTCACTTTTATTTTTTACAGCCCAATATCACAATTCACTAATTTGCCTCAGAGGAGCTTTACAATCAGTGTTCTTCCACTCGCTGCAGAGAAGAAGAGAAGAAGAAACCTGGAACGATGGATGTCAGGAAACGCCATCTTTACTCTGTGGAGTTATTACTGTGAAGTTATTACTGTGGTTATTACTGAAGAGTTATTACTGTGGAGTTAATACTGTGGAGTTATTACTGTGGAGTTATTACTGTGGTTATTACTGTGGTTATTACTGTGGAGTTATCACTGTGGAGTTATTACTGTGGTTATTACTGTGGTTATTACTGTGGTTATTACTGTGGAGTTATAACTGTGGTTATTACTGAAGAGTTATTACTGTGGAGTTATTACTATGGAGTTATTACTGTGGTTATTACTATGGAGTTATCACTGTGGAGTTATTACTGTGGTTATTACTGTGGAGTTATTACTGTGGAGTTATTACTGTGGCGTTATTACTGTGGAGTTATCACTGTGGAGTTATTACTGTGGAGTTATTACTGTGGAGTTATCACTGTGGAGTTATTACTGTGGAGTTATTACTGTGGAGTTAATACTGTGGAGTTATTACTGTGGAGTTATTACTGTAGTTATTACTATGGAGTTATTACTGTGGAGTTATTACTGTGGAGTTATTACTGTAGTTATTACTGTGGAGTTATTACTGTGGAGTTATTACTGTAGTTATTACTATGGAGTTATTACTGTGGAGTTATTACTGTGGTTATTACTGTGGAGTTATTACTGTGGAGTTATTACTGTAGTTATTACTATGGAGTTATTACTGTGGAGTTATTACTGTGGAGTTATTACTGTGTAGTTATTACTGTAGTTATCACTGTGGAGTTATTACTGTGGAGTTATTACTGTGTAGTTATTACTGTAGTTATCACTGTGGAGTTATAACTGTGGAGTTATTACTGTGGTTATTACTGTGGAGTTATCACTGTGGAGTTATTACTGTAGTTATTACTATGGAGTTATTACTATGGAGTTATTACTGTGGAGTTATTACTGTGGAGTTATTACTGTGGAGTTATTACTGTGCAGTTAATACTGTGGAGTTATTACTGTGGAGTTATTACTGTGGAGTTATTACTGTGGAGTTATTACTGTGGTTATTACTGTGGAGTTATCACTGTGGAGTTATTACTGTGGAGTTAATACTGTGGAGTTAATACTGTGGAGTTATTACTGTGGAGTTATTACTGTGGAGTTATCACTGTGGAGTTATTACTGTGGAGTTAATACTGTGGAGTTATTACTGTGGAGTTATCACTGTGGAGTTATTACTGTAGTTATTACTGTGGAGTTATCACTGTGAAGTTATTACTGTAGTTATTACTGTGGAGTTATTACTGTAGTTATTACTGTGGAGTTATTACTGTGGAGTTATTACTGTGGAGTTATTACTGTAGTTATTACTATGGAGTTATTACTGTGGAGTTATTACTGTGGAGTTATTACTGTGGAGTTATCACTGTGGAGTTATTACTGTGGAGTTATTACTGTAGTTATTACTATGGAGTTATTACTGTGGAGTTATCACAGAGACGTTTGTGAGGCTGCTTCTCATCCACAGCAGGTTACAGAACAGCGTCTCCTCCAGTGAGCAGAGGAACGATACAGAGTTACGTTACATAACTGAGCATGTTCTCAACACTAGGCTGAATGTATTCAGGCGCTTGATTTAACACCGCTCTAGTTCAGAGATGGAAAATGATATTTAAATGTGTAGCTATAAAACAATATGATATGGTGGGAAGGCAAAGTGGTTTTGGGGAACGAAGCACAACAAGAGGTTTGCTTATCGTGGGGTTAGCTCTCCGGTGTGTGTGAGGAGAACGACGTGATCTCTGGATTACAGGTTTGTTTTATGAATGAACTTGAGCTGTGAACCAGCAGCAGCTCAGCGTCCCGCCTGACGGATCATCGTTATCACGGCCCAAACGGGACGGATGGAGAGGGGGGGGGGGGGTTTCTCAACTCGACAGCAGGAAAGAGATATCAGCGATCTGATAAAGCTGATGCGCCTGAACACACACACACACACACACACACACACACACACACACACACACACACACACACACGCTTATAGCTTGTCACTGCTGCAGGGTGGCTGTCCTTAAACGACTGTATCTCCTTCAACGGTGCAACAGCTGCCAACTGTGTGTGTGTGTGTGTGTGTGTGTGTGTGTGTGTGTGTGTGTGTGTGTGTCTGTGTGTGTGTGTGTGTGTGTGTGTGTGTGTGTGTGTGTGTGTGTG
Source organism: Cebidichthys violaceus (assembly GCF_023349555.1). Classification (NCBI taxonomy): domain Eukaryota; kingdom Metazoa; phylum Chordata; class Actinopteri; order Perciformes; family Stichaeidae; genus Cebidichthys; species Cebidichthys violaceus. The sequence goes on along the minus strand of NW_027176628.1, from coordinate 852,846 downwards.
CTTTAGTAATGCTTCCCCCAATACCAGCTGCTCCCAGTAACCAAGCAGCCAAAAAGCCCCCTCTGTGTGTGTGTGTGTGTGTGTGTGTGTGTGTGTGTGTGTGTGTGTGTTTACCTGGTGGACTTCGTGCCAGCCGTTCTCGTCCTGGCAGCACACGGTGGCGTGCTGGTTCAGCAGGAGCTCGCAGCAGCCCGGGTCTCCTCCCACCACCACACTGTGGTACAGAGGAGTCAGACCACGGCTGTCCTTGTAGTCCGGAGAGGCTCCCAACTCCAGCAGCGTCTGAGGGGTGTGTGTGTGTGTGTGTGTGTGTGTGTGAGGGGTCAAAAAACATACAGAGAGGATGATTATTGTCCTCATTATAAATGTTTATGAGGGCTTATAACTATGAATACAGAGTGCTATAAGAACATTGTAACATATTTATATGATTGTAAATGATAATGTGACGTTAATCTGTCACAAAAGACAAAGCACAACGGATTAAAACATTACATCTGATAAAACTGATCAAACTTTAAATGAATAGAGTGTGAGATGGATTTAAAAGATTCAGCTGCTCTCCTCTCGTCGTTCGCCTCACTGATGAAGCATCCCCTCTTCATCACCTCCTCCTGCTGTTTTCAACATGAGCAGCATGAGAATCTGATGACTGTTGAAACAAAGGCTTTGAAATTTCAGCCGGTTGCAAACCGCGAAGGCGCTGCTCCTTTACCGTGAGCGCCACGTGGTTCTTGGAGCGGGCGGCCTTGTGGAGGGCGGTCATGCCGTCTTTGGCTCTGAAGTCCAGGTGAGCTCCTCCGCTCTTCAGCACCTTGATCATCTCCACCACGTTGTCCAGGTGAGCGGCGAACGTCAGCGGACTCTCTAGAGGAAACGAGACAAAGACGTTTCTTATGAGCGTTTAGTGTGTGGCAGAGGAGTGAAGAAGAGAGACACACAGCAGCAGGGAATAAAGAGTTGAGTTTGTTTCTGAGCTCATGAACACACTACCACTGAAACACGTGAACACCTCGAGTAACAGCAGCGTGAACACGACTCACACTGTGACCACACAGCTGGTGTCTTTGGAACAAACACACTGAGAGAAGTCTCCAGTTACTTTACGTTCACTCTGAACAGTTACAGGTAAAGCAGAGCTTGTACCCTCACATGGAACCTGTACACTATGTCGTCAACATCAGCTGGTAGGGTTTTCAATATCATGCACAATGTAACTTTTACTTTTTTTTTTACTAGATTTGAGTTACTTTTAGTGTTATTGTATAAAGCACTGGTGTTAGTATTACTTCTTATACACTTTATATGTATTGCTCTATTGTTTATATGTGTTTAAATGTATTCTTCTGTTGTGACCTTTGATGAATCTCTGGCATATATACATATATAAACATATATATACACATATATATATGTATATATATATATATATGTTTATATATGTGTGTATATATATAATATGTGTATATACACATATATATATGTATATACATATTTGTATATGTATATATATATATATATATATATATATATATATTATACATATATATGTTTATATACGTATATATATATATATATATAAACATGTTTATATATGTGTATATATATGTGTATATATATATCAAAATCAATCAATCAATATATACACACACACACACATATATATACACACATATATAAACATATATATACATATATACACACACATATATATATATTTATACTATATATAATAAATACTTCTTTGTGAATTATGTTTTTAAGAACTTTAGTGCAGAATGACAGTTTCAAGTGAAATTATTGAGAAATATATATTTCAAACTATATGCTGACTATGTTTACATACATGCACATGACTACAGTAAGTAATGAGATCAAGGAAAGGGTTTTATTTAACTACAGCTGGGTGTTCCCATTAGCAGAATTCATATTTGAGTTTGAGTGTCATTGTTTTTTGTTTTTTTTTATCAATTTAGAGAACATATGAATGTACTGTGCTCTATCAATGTATGATGTCATTATAAGACAGTAAATGTAAAAAGCAAAGGGACAGAGTCTATCAGTGGAAGCTAGAAGTCAGCTATCATCGTGTTTGCCTCGTTTCGTCCAGCTGAATTTCCAAACGTGACATCATGAATTTCATATCTAAAGATGTATTTTGAGGTTCTTTCCTGCGGTGGACTCACATTAGACTTCTGACAAACACCACAGGTTCTCCTGAAGGAGAGCCCAGACTCATTATCAGCCTCTTCACTGCAGCTATAGAAGTGGTCCTCGCTCCAAGTCTGAATGACTCGCCCGACCCCCAAAACTGAGCCGCGGTGTTTGAAATGAAGCGAGCCTGACCGAGGTCACGGCCTGGAGACGGAGCTGTGGACAGCGTGAACGCCGAGGACGTAGACGGATGAAAAGACAACGCATCGACATGCTTTTTATTTCCAGTGCACGTCACTAACCGGGCGGATGGAAGCAGGTCAACAGTCTGTCACCATTAATTAGAGTGATACAGATTAAGAGATAATTGGAAATGTCAACGAGGTCCTCAAAACAAAGCACTCAGAGATTCCACTACAGAGGGCCTTCTTTGTTTTTTTAACAGTCTACTGTTTTTGCAGTTAGCACACAACAACTCAACACTGTTAAATATTGGCAGGTTGGATGTCAGACACAGCTTTGTGTGGGTTGCATGACGTATTCAATTAGTATGTTTGTATACTGAGTGTTTTTTCACTCTTCTGAGCGATGAAGCTGTACGACTACCAAAGGAAATGAAATGTTTGTTGCACAGCAGCGTTGCCACTTTTCAAATGCAGTCATTCCTCACATCGCAGAAGTACGAGGGATGAACACGAGGCTCGACTTCTCCGGCTGTGCGCAGATATGAAGTGGTTGTATGTAATTTTGTTAATCACAACGAAGAGCTTTTTACCGGACAGCTGAAATCAATATGAGAGAGGCGCCTCTCGTCCTCAGCAATAAAGCATTCATTTAACAATAACTCTCAAAGCCCATTAAGATAGCCTCAATTCTCTGCTTAATAACATTTTCTCATCTCGGCTTCACCTTCGTTTGCCTCCACAGACTAGTTGTTGTTGTTGTTTTCTGGCCAATCTGTGTCCACTCAATGCTGGCTGTGTTCAGAGCACCTGCACCGCTGAGATACCACCGACACATTCATCAAACGATCATAAACAAACTTTTAATTACTGGCTGCTTTAGATGAGTGAGGAAATATATTCTGAAATTTGTGACATCCAAAAACCAGAAGGACCCTTTTCATAAAGGACGAGTAGGAGTTCAAATGAATGCCGATCATCATTATTCTTCTTCTTCTCCTTCAGAAACGTTCCCGTCAGATGACCACATCGTTGACACGTGGAAATCTCACCAATGATTGGAAGTTCTGTGCAAATACTGCTGAACCAATATGACCCCAATGGGCCTGATGGGGGTCATAAAAGGTAAAGTTTTAAGACATCTCCGCATCGGCAGAACCAGAGGTTTACGACCTGGCAAAACTATTTTGAAATCCACCAAAAGTGCAACCACCAGTTCAAAACACGTGATTGGGTCTGGCACAAGTTGGACAAAAAAAATATCTACGATAATCTGTCCACGCATCACCAAACTTGGTGGACATTTTTTAAATAAACTGTTGATTAAAACGTGCCCCACAAAAGGGCGTTGCCAAAGAAGGGCGCGGCACGGTACAGATTTGTCAGGGAATGAATCAGCGTCTGTCTGATCGTCATAAAAGCTGTTAGTTTATCTTTAATACAGGATCAAAGGAAAAAGACCCCTCACACTGGTCTGTTTGACTCTAAATGTTCCATAATGTACTAAATGAACATCATGCTGTATTGAAGAAGACTGTAAACTAGAGATTGAGACCATAAACTCATGTTTACAATGTTTACTGAGGGAATAAATCAAGAGAGAAGTAGAGTCATTTTAGACTAGACTTCTATACAACCAGAGGAGTCGCCCCCTGGTGGACACTAGAGAGAATGCAGCTTTAACACGTGAAGCTTTGGCTTCACTCGTCAGAACCGAGGAGGTTTCCTCCTGATACCGCCGATGAGCTGGAGTTTAAAAAGGTACCAAGCAGACACCAGAGAGGAGTGTGTTGCCATGTGGGCAGCAGTGAAGGCTTTTGTTTGAGTATCTTCCAGGTGTCAACATGCGAGTTGTGTACCAGGTATTTCCTGAGAGGGAATGTGTGTGTTCAGTCAGCCCGCTGCACCCTGAGTAAATAGAGTTATTGTAGACAAAGATTTGGCTCTATGATTTCACACAAAACCATACTGGGGGGGTTGCCAGTTCCCGGAGTAATGAGCTGTGTCTTGATGTCAACGTGTTCTCAACACAAATGTTCCATAAAGACAAGCTGAGCAGGTGTTCAATGCAACAGCCACAATAACAGTTTTAAGTCCTCCTCGGCCCCAATGGTAGACAGAGAGTCCTGTATCTGGGCAGACAATAACAACTTCTTATCTCCAAACATGAAAGTCCACTCACTTGACTTAATTTGGTGTGGAGCTTGTGGCTAACGTCAGATATGGTTGTCAGTCATACGGTAAATAAAGGCATCAGGAGGAACGCATGCATCTTTGTCAACAGTATGAAGATGTACTAAAGGTATGAGGGGCCGAGCGTTGAAATCATAACTTGGAAAATGACAAAAATATAAACAAGCAGGAAGACTTATTTGAAAGAAAAACAAAAGCAAACGGTAAAATTATTACCCAGAATTAAACAGAAATATTGCTTGACAAATAAAGCTACCATCTTAATTATGTATTATTATATTTATGGTATCCGAGCTGCTGGCTGATCTCAAGTCATATTTTGTCATTTATTTGGTTGCTGAGGTAGTTGTCGGGGTGTTTGTTGTAAATGGTTGGGTGTTGACAAGGAGACTGCCCATAGTTCTGAAGGCACATCATTCCAAAACACCAATAATCCAAAAACTGTCCAGTTAGACTGAAGGTCCATTTGTCAAACAGTCCATTATCGTAAAAATAAACGAAAATAGATCCACATATACACAGTTATGTAATGTTATTGTCTTTTTACTGTTATAATGTACATTATTTGGTTTGTTTTTATTGCTAACGCTTTCACTGTTTATGTTTTTACCGTTAGCGGTGCTGCTAACGTTACTAGCTCTCCTCCTGTTGATTAGCTGTTAGCGGTGCTGCTAACGTTACTAGCTCTCCTCTTGATTAGTTGTTAACAATGAAACATGATCAGAGATCAGAGACTAGAACCACATGTTCTACTGAATACTGAAGGAGAACCATCATCAGGAAAACTTCATTTACACCGTGATGGTTAACGTTAAAACTTTATTTACACTCTGATGGTTAACGTTAAACTTTATTTACACCGTGATGGTTAACGTTAAAACTTTATTTACACTGTGATGGTTAACGTTAAACTTTATTTACACTCTGATGGTTAACGTTAAACTTTATTTACACTCTGATGGTTAACGTTAGACTGTCATTAATCTGAGGTTCACATGTGTGATGAACCGTGAGGGGGGTCAGTACGGATCAGTGGTCGACGGTGGTCTGTTACACCACTAGCATGCTCACATTTAAATACATATCTTCTGGGACTTATTTGTGTCTCAGGTCTTTGTGTGTTGTGGTGTTTGTACTCAGAGTCCAGCCTCACCACCAGTGTCCCCGTCATGGTAGTTGGGATCGAAGCCTCTCTCCAACAACTTCAACACTTTGTCCACCTGATTGTGCTGGATGAGGTCCATGAACTTCCTCAGATTGGCCTGCGCAAACCAGAGAAGAGAAAAAGAGTCATTACAGTGGGAAGAAAGAACAAACGGCGGTGGGTGTGAGAGAGAAAACAGCAGGTTCGGAGCGGTAAAACGACTGAAATAGAAGTGGAGATAGAGGAAGGTGTCGAGGGTCAAACACAACTGAGGGTGAAAAGCGGAAGCGTTTAGGACTGCAGCGTGAATCCGAGGGAGGCTCGCTGTTGAAGACGGAATAAGAAAAGGCCAGTGAAAGCAGGAAGCACAGGGAGGGGAGATGACAGGATTCAGATTGTGGCCATTGTGGGGAGCGGAGTGGCTTCTCCCTTCTGCTCTGTTCCTGTCTGCTTTCTTTCCAGGCCGCGTGATAAAAATAGATAAGAGAGCAGCTCCCCGAAGGAGAGGAGAAAATGAGGAGTGAAGAGTGAGATAGCATAGGATGAAAAAAAAGACAATGGGTGGCAATATAAAAGAATAGAGTGAGGAAGAGAGGCAGCAGAATAAGTGAGGAGGAGTAGAAAGGGGGATGTCCTCATCACGTCGCGTTGCCCCAGATATCTGAATCAGTGGTTCAGGAAATACACAGGCGTAGAAATTCACTTCTTATTTTATTTTTTTATTTCTCCCACCATATACAGCTGCACTGCACTCATTCAGGCCAGATATGATCAAAAATGGAGCCGGCTTCATGACGAATCCCGATCCTTCCGATCAGTTTGAGGTGCTCGGATCACGTTGTTAAACTGGTTCCAGACTTCTGAATCTCAGACCAAGACCTTGTCAGTCGCTGCTAAACTGGTCTGGACAAAACAAACAGCCAACTGGAAACAGCCAACATGAAGATGTCGTCAGACCGGCGCAAAATTCAGATGCAGAAATATATACAGCTGTAACAGCTGGTGTACCCACACAAAAAGAAGAAAGCCTGTACCAACGCATCCAAAATCAGCATGATGTTCATTTAGTACATTATGGTCCATTTAGAGTCAAACAGACCATAAAGCAGGGGATGCTTTAGGGGCGGGGCTACACACTGATTGACAGGTCTCTACCAGAGACGTCTCTACATCATTCCTCCTCAGTCCAGATGTGGTCACTTCCTGTTCACTGGTTGCAAAAAATAAAGATGGCGACGGCCAAAACGCGTATATAGAGTAGCGAGCATTATTGAACGTTACATCGTATAATAATGGGAGGGGTCAATCAAACACAGGACTTTCACCAAGGAGACCACCGTTCGTGTCCCGTGTGAACGTTGACTTTACGCTTGTTAAGTAACGTTACGTAAGAACGTTTATTTACGCTGGTTAAGTTACTTTATTATGTGAACACAAACCATGATCTTTTCCCTAAACTTAACCAATCGTTTCACTGCGTTAACTACGTTGCATTGTGGGTGATGTGAAACATATTCATGAAAACCTATTTTTGGTGTAAAAACGCAGACATTCGAGTTGTCCTGTGGTTTGCACAATGACAACATTTTGGCGACTGTATTGAAAACCAACGAGTTTGATATCAACCGTGATGAGTCACCGCCAGTTCAATATCTGGAAATGTCAATGGTGCAAGTACAAGCTTCTGTGTTTTCATGAAATTGTTTTATTTAAAGCGGCTCATATGTCCGCTGTGTGTGTGTGTGTGTGTGTGTGAATCAGACTCTGGAGTATGGCGTCCTCTCTCTTTCTCTGTCTGTCTCTCCCTCTTTGCTAAAACCAGGTTGTGAGGCTGGCGACGGATTGGCTGTCTCAGTGAGAGCTTCAGCCAACCACCGAGCACCAGCCTGCACGGCACACCGGTTCCAGTTCCAAAAAAAAGAAGAAGAAGATGGGTCGGGCCAAGAAATGAGAAAGAACGGACTCGGCGTTAGAACCTAAATGTTTATCGCAGAAGAGCCACATTTTCTGGCTTGTGACTTTTGAGTAAACGAGCGTTTAAGTGCGCGTTATCATCTCCACATTTACAAAGCGTGTTTTTCATTCTCCTTCCTCTTCCCCCTCTTCAGCATTAGAGCAGCTGTCAGACGGTTTCCTAGTGTGCCGGTAACAAGAGACAGCCGCCAGAGACGCTTAGGCTTTGGCCGCTCTACAGGATTACAGTAGCTACGGGACGGCGGCCCAGAAGCTAGCCTCACACAACGAGCGAGAGGCTAAAACTCTCCAGTTTGCTGTGGAGATCTACTTCAATGCATGTGTGAGGAACAAGAGAACGGAGCCGGGGAGCGGCCTGCTGTCGGCACTGGCAGGAAAACAAGAGGCATACGTTCTATCAGATCATCAGAGAGCAACAGAAAGGCTCAAAATGATCCCAAACTGACAGGGAAGGTACACCCCATGCCCCGTCACACAGGAATGAACCCAGACACACACAAACATTCTCTAACCAGTGAAGCTGCTAAAAAGAATGATGCAATCTGTGAGTTTTATCTCATTTTGGCAACACCTCTTTGGTGTCTTCACGCCGCACTTCCCGGAGTCCGGCCTCCACGGCGGTCGGACTGAGGTGGGCGGTCTTTGTCCGTTCGACTCTTCACACCAACTCTTCTAGTTTGCCTCCGAGCTGGAAATGTTTCCCGCTATTTCAAAACAAAGTGGAGTCGATAGCCGAACCGGCGACCGACCGGGGAGTCAGCTGCCGTTCTGAGCGTCGTTATTTGCCGTTCAGATTATTTTTAATAGGTTTTTCCTCTCTGGCGTTCTTATATCCATTCAATATAACCGTTAAAATCACCTTGATTATTGTACACACAGGAAGTGATGCATGCTATTTGTTTGAGTGGGGATAAACGTGTTGATTTAGCATGGTTTGCATAACCACTTTCTGCTCCCAGCCAACGCTCGCATATCATTTTGCGGTCTGTTGGAGCCAACGTGCCTTTAAGAGCCTCAAATCACTGGACACAAACATGGCTGACATTTAAACGTAACACACGATCAAACGCCTACCTTTGTGTGGAGTTTGGCGATCTGTTTCTCGTCCACATTGGGCTGCCTGTAGACTCTGCTCTTGTAGCGGAACTGTTGAGTGAAAAATAGCGATTATTAGAAAAAGGTTATAAAAGATGATAACCTTTCCTTTCCTGACTTTTTACTTTACACCTGTGGGTGCATCTCCGCCAGGGGATCAAGACGTGTCCTCTTTATTAATGGAACATTTTATTACTTTCTTGTTGTTGGTTTTTGTCAATATTTTTAATTTAAGGTGGATTATTTCACTTGTGATTTACTTTAAAAGGTCTTCTTTTTTTTTGGCTAGGCGACAGAAAGGATAACATTTTAATATACTGTCGATGTTCTCATCCAATCACATCAGAGAAAGTTACTTCTCTCCAAGCACACAGCAGTTCTTTAGGAGATCAGATTCATTTACCAAAGTGGGAATAACAAGGTTGTCTGAGATTTAAAGCTTAAAGCTGCTATGAGGAACTTTCATTTAGTGGTGGTTCTGTTGGTCCCTGTGGACTAAAGCTGTAGTGTCTCTGAGCACCAGAGTCCCTTTAGAAAACCTCTCATTCTACTGCAGCAGGGTCTGACAGTCTGACCCTCTCAGTCCTGGTTCTGGTTCTCCCGTTGCCTCCCTTCCCTCCAGCGGGTCCAGCAATAAGTCCTGGGTCTCCAGCAGCGTGGTGTCGGTGTTGGTTCCCAAAGAGGAGCAACTCTGCTCCTGGAGGAGGAGGAGGAGGAGGAGGAGGAGGAGCTGCTACTGCTGCCAGGAGCTGAGCTCTCCTCCTCCCTCCGGAGCTCCGACTGCAGGTCAAGCTGCAGGTGAAGCTGGATCTGGGTCTGTCCACGGTGGACCGGTCTCTGCTGGAGTCTGAGCTGAAGGAGGTTCTGGCGAACCTGCATGAGTTCATCTGGTTTCACCAGAATCCGACCCGGTGGCTCCGATGACGAGCATCAAGAATAACTCTATAGAAACAGACCATCTTCTCTGTGATGGTCTCTGTACTGATGGAGGTCTGATAGAGGATCAGGACTACACTGAGACTGGTTCAGAACCAGGTAAAAGTTCCTCACAGTGACTTACGGGAATATTTTGACTTTTCATTTATATCTGAATATATATTGATAAGCTGATTTAAAAACATTTCATGATCATTTCTGGCCCAGTCCTCGGGTGTGAATTGACATATTACTGCCTCCTACCTTAGTTTATGTGGCAACCATCATTAAATGGTCAATAAATCAGATTCTATTACTGCTACTTGGAATAATAAATTCACTGGCCAACAGTTTACCTCCAAAGACGGGACGCCCTTGCTGATTGGCTGGGGGTACTCTCGAAAGATGCGCTCTTCGTCCAGGAACTTGCCGTCCCTCCCATTGCTGGCCGGCTGGAAAAGCCCGTAGTTGAGCACGTCATTCAGGCTCTGATTCAGCGTGCACAAGATCCGCTGCTTGGCAACCCAGACCGTCGCATCCGGGTTGAACCGCATGCATTTCTGGTTGGGTGGAGAGAGGAGGGGAAAGATAGAAAATGGATTAGAAATGAAATGGAGTGTTTTCTGACAATCACAACAATCAACACAAACTAAATATTCATCTTAGAAAGCAACGTGAGACACTCGTGAACTGGACTTCCAACTTTTGATTGACGGATGCAAATAAGAGACAACGAATGTCGCCCAATTAAAATAGTTCAGTCACTTTAATAACACTTTGCAGTTACTCCAAACAAACCACGCAGCGATGCCAAGCTTTGCATTGTGTTCTTGTGACTGAGCTGTGTGAGGATGTAATTGACACGACCCCTTTTGCCTCCTGGTCTTTTTCCAGCACCGGCTTCCCCGTGGTAGAAAAAAACAACAACACAATGCTGGATTCCTGGCCCGGTCCGAATCAGAGGGGATTACGGGCGGTGTGCCGCGGCATTCGGGGAAGTGTCTGTGAGTGTTTACAGTCGGATGTGCTGCTCAGCCGGCGATAGCAGCCCTGCGTCTGTGATAAAGGCTGAAGGGATGAGCAGCCTGTGAACTCTGCCTACCCATAATCCTCTCGCCTGGCGGGGGAGCGAGCGGAGAGGAGGAGAGGAGGGGAAGGAAAAGACGAAAGGTCGAAGGTATACAAAAACAGATGTCTGGCATCTGGCAGGGCTGTTTGGACTGATATGGCCTTCTTTCATTCTGCTGGTTTATTACAGTGGCAAACATCCATCAGCTCCCATTATTGCTCCCGGACGTGAGCTCAACTTAAAACAATATGGAGGAAGTTTTCCAGGGAACAGGAGCTCTTGTTGCGTCCTGGTCATCATCACGGGAAGAGTACGTTTTTGTGTTCTGTCACAAAATAAAAGCATACGCGGCACAACTAGTGACGAAATAAGAGCTAAATAGTAAAAGCAGTCTCCTACAGCTTAATTACTACACTGTCCTCTTCACTGGTGAAACTCGTCAACGCTAAGATAAGTATTGCAGCAGAAAAAGAGGCTGGTGCAAAAACATTTAAGTATAATAAATAACCGATCAAACCGAAAAAGCTATAATAAATAAGTAAATCGTAAAACTAACAAAACTAAAATGAGATAGAGTCGGACTGAATGGTTGAGTTCAGGGTTTAACCTTCTGCACCCTAAGCCCTATTTTTAGGCCTCTGCTCAAAAATTGCATACCCATACTAAAAAGAGTGTATTTCTACACTATTTAAATACACTACAAGGTGTGTTTAAATAGTTTGGGTGTTTTAATAAAGGTAACACTTGTGAGATTTGTTCAGATTTGTAAATATCAGTATATATGTTACTGGTTAAGAGTAAATTAAGATGGCACACAGCACAAATTGAACATTTTAATTTGAAGGGTCGAAGGAAATATCTTGTATTTTTCAACCTGGGCCTCATAGACGCTTTTACAGCCGACGTTATGATCGTGTCACAGCTTTAGCAAAGGGCTAACTAGCGGACAGCTGGCTACTTAGCTTGCTTGCTAATTCACTGGTTACAGAAAATGATCCAAACAAAGTTGTCACTTGAATGAATGTGTTTTCCTACACTGGGACAACAGTATGTGGATGAAGCGTTAAGTTGTTAAACTTAACTCATTTAGCGACCGGCTAGTTAGCCAGCTAGCTACCAACACACACACACACACACACACACACACACACACACAGCTATTTTCTGCTGCCGTCTGACTTGATGATGGTTGCACATTTTTCCACTGGCCGCTGATGATCATGGAAACCAGAAACAGAAATAGCTTTCTCAAACCCTGACAGCAAGTCTGCCATTGTGTCCAATATTTGAATGATTACCAAAGTGAGCTCTGAAAAGATGGCGTCTCCATCTGGATGCATGAGCTGTGTCCTGGCATGGAACGAGAGGGAAGATGGACGAAATAAAGTGAGAAAAAAAACCAACTTATTTTAGGAGAACATTTGAAAGATTGAAGAAGCGAAGACACATAAAAGCATGTGCAAAAGAGGAACCATCACCACGTCTTTTTTCCTGTGATTTTAACTTTAACATTGTCATGGCCAAGGGTGCATCTGTAGTGATGGTTTGTCTGGTTTGGGGGCAATTTGCACGAGCAGGATGTTTTGGGTTGGTAGAGGGTTTGGCTGCTCTTGGTATTAGCGTATTGGCTCTGAAGGATGGTGTATTCTTAAATGATGGTGCAAACGGTAGGTTTTTTGTCAGAACTACGCGTTTGCAAAGACAGTAAATTACATCATTAAGGTCCTTTTGGCTTGCATCTGATTTAAGACTAAAATAATCCCAAATTGCATAATGTAATAAACCTTTTGTATCTCAGTTGTTCACAGATAAAAACAACACATTAACTATTTCTTGTTGAAACAGCCTGAAGAGACTTCCTGTCTGTCGTTTGACAATAAATAGTTACAACACATAACTTGTTTGTTTGTTTTAGTAAATATAAAACCAATCAGAAATGATTTCTTATTTAGTGAGCTTTAGGTGTTGGTGTGTTTAACATTGTACAGAGTCATAGCTGCTTCCCGCGACCTCCAGTCTTAATGCTAAGCTACGCTAATCACCTCCTGGCTCTAGCTCAGTATTTAACGATGAGAGTGGGTTCTATCTTCTCATCTCACTCACGTGACGTAAATAAATAAAGGTATTTCCCATAAATGTTCAGTTAAATATACATAGATTTGCAGGTATTGCGAACAAAACTACCTTTGATGAACATCATATATAAAATGAGGCAATGAGGTGTAAGTTATGAATTATTTTAAAATCCGTCAGATGTTCAGACTGCATAAGCCTCTTTTTGCACCCGGACACGGAGGCACATCACATGCACGTTCAAATTCGTTTGAATTATTCAACTGAGTTTGATTTCCAAGTGGACTGTGTGACTCAATCATGTGATCAAGTGGCACCGCGGGGCGCTCGGTGATGAATGTGAAATCAGGAGCATTAGTGCGTACATGTGAGAGAGCTTAGTGCACATGTGAACACACACACACACACACACACACACACACACACACACACACACACACACACACACACACACACACACACACACACACACACCCTACAGAACGCTGGAGTTACAACCACCGAGCTAATTACATCAAAGGGTCATGAGTTCATCTCTGGGTTAAATCTGTACCTTGAGGATCCAGCCCCACTGGACCACACACAATATTCTGTTCAGAGTTCCCGTTCAGGAAGCTACAGTGCTTCTGAAAAGAGCTCTGAAGCGGCTGCATATAGCCGTATGCTGTGTTCACCTCAGTGGACACAAATGAAAAGATTTGCGGGGTAAAAGGACATCCAAATAGAGTGCTGCCGGAATGAGTACGACAACCAGGAAATGAGTCAGCATTTTTGCACAAAGTCGGTGTGTTTTCTGAATGCGTTTGTAGTTAGATCTCTGAAATCAGGTCTGTGTTTAACAAAAGCTGAAGAGATTCTAACGGTTAGTTGTCTTATATAAAACAGGTCAGTGAACGCCCCTCTGGTGGATCTTAATGAGTGTAAATGAGACGACTAAAGAACTCACTAGAACATGAAGTCAGGTGACCGTGGTGGAAACATAATAAAAGTGGAGTTTATTAGTGAAGAAAAGTTTGTTTGCCAGAAGAATAAAGAATATTTTCTGCAATAATCTAAAATTCTAAATTAGCATCACACAAGCCACACAACTTCCAGATTGGCCTTCAAAAATAAGTAATCCATGCAGCACTCTGTCTGTTTGATTTTCTATAGAGTGAGAATAAAGGAGGGAAACTGCAGGAGAGCGATGTGGTGGAGAAGGAGATCTCTGCATACTTCCTTTATAGCCTAACGTTAGCTTTTAAACTTCTGCTGATTGTATTCACGCTTCCAACATCATAAAAGGTGTTTATTTGTGAAGAAATCTTTGTTATCCATTGGCTTTCTGTTGAGGGAACTAGTGCGATCTTAACGACCCGTTGGGTCTACGCAAACATCCCTGCAGCTGTCAAAAGGACATCAAAATGGACAAAATGAGATAGAGAGTCAGAATAAAGGAGGGGAACCCAGGAGAGAGATGTGGTGTCGACGTAAAGCTCTGCCATGCAACTTCCTGCTCCCCCCTCGCTTTCTTCTTCTGCCCCTCTGTTGTGCATTGCCCCAGCTCATGAAGAGGGAAGACGCTCGGAGCTCACTGTACTCTCACGTCCATCCAGTGCGAAGCTCCCCGGGGACACGCGCATCAAACAAAGAGCCACAGCACCGAGCTGAGATGAATGCACTGTACAGACCCAGGCAGCGGCTCCAGCTGCTCATTGCACACGGGACTTACCGCTGGGCTTTGATGATAAACCTTCACACCCGGAACCTTCTCTGGGAACGACACTACCCAGCACCGGCAACGGTGCATGAGCCGCACGATCAATGGGGGTGCGGCACCCAGTCGTAATCTGCCCACAGCAGTCACTCCCGAGTCTTCCACATGTTGTTCTCCCTCACACAGTACCACCTGGGGCTTCATGCAGAGCAACAGTGTGAGGCTAACCAATGCATGGGGCCGCAGTGTGCATGAAACATTCATAGCTTCTACTGTTTGAATTAATAAAACATATTAATGCTCTACTGTTTAAGCTGCGTTGTTATGCACAAACACGTCATCATCGGCGTAGGAGAATGGATGTTAGAGCCAGAGATGTATTTTACCGTGTCCCCCCCATCTTTTATCAAACGGTATCGAACCATCTCACGCCCACGCCGTCAACTGTCCTCCTTCATTAGCTGCCATCCAACACAATCCCGCGTCCACGCCGCAGTTATTTACCATCGGAATAAAGAGTCGCATTAATGCAAACACCCTCACCTACGCACGAGTCTATACATCAACGGCCCACGTGTCGCCCACTCAACATTCACACGCCGCCGCTTGTTATTAAGGGAGAAGGACACCACATGTTGGCCAGAGCTCCCCGAAGAGAGATTTGTGTTTCAGAGGTCATTAATATGCATGCTCTGTCATTGGCTTAAAAGTTAGAGCCCGTTATTTATACATGAGAGGAAGTGATAAAAACGAGTTACAGGATAGAAGGAAGGTTATCATGATACCAAATTAAACCTTGAGCCTCCTTATGGGTATCTTTAAGATTTAATGCCAGATTGCGAGTACAATTTTTATATCTATCTCGCTGTATGTCTCTCTTTTTGATCAAATATAAAGTCTGGATATTTTAGACTGAGTAGGGATTACCATTGTGTACATGTATAAATGAGACCCTCTCTCGAGCTGCAAGCGAGATTGAGTGAGATGTCGGTCACTGTGAAGACCTTTAACATCTGGAAACAGCGGCTGTTTGTTTCCACTCACATGCCCCCTTTTTTCCCCTCCACCCTTTCTAAAATACAGCCGTTTGTTTAATGCATGCTGAAACTGAAAAGCCACAGAGAGCCCTGCAGTGAGAGTGCATCAAAGACACAGTGTTCTGCTCCAGTTTACTGCCGACCAGCTTCCAAAAAAGCTCTCAGGTGTCAAACACGCCATCATTAATTCTGCGGTGGATCCCGAGAAGACGTCTGGACAATCAATACTCTGCATGTCAACACTGAACAAAACAAATCTAGTTCATATTTCATATCGACTCCCACGCGTTAACGTGACCGTCCTTCACATTGAGTCTGTCCCTCACCGTCTGCTGCAGGTCGGGGACGAGGACGCGGATGACCAGCGAGTTGATGTGGATGTCGTCCATGCGGCTCGGCGACGGCTCGGCGGTGGCCCTTATGGTCTCGTAAATGGTTTCTTCGCGGGAGCTGTCGGAGGCGCAGTCGTCGGAGTAGTCGGAAAAGCTCTGGGCCATCTCATCCTCGCTGGAGGTGGGGCTCCGGGGCATAGCCTGCAGGCCCGGCGGATTCAGCTGGGGACACACAGGGACAGGGACAGGGACAGGGGGGTAAAAGGTCACATACGCTCAAAACTGTTCATTAGAAAACATCATGCTTTAGAGAGCCCCACACAGAAGGTGCTTGTTGGCTTATCCTCATCCATTCTGGGCTCACAGGCTGCTTCAGGAGACTCCCGGAGGACTTAAGGTGACTGTCTTCACATGAAGCCAAAGAGCTTCAGGAGGTTAAAAACAAACTGCACCTCTAAAGGTCCTACTGCTAAACCGGTCGGTGGCCCAGATGAGCGCACTCTATTAATCTGAGGCGTCAACATGATTCATGGACCAGAAGATGAAGAGAAATCTCAGCCATCGGTGCTGGTGGACTACGCTCTCTCTCCTGGATCAAGACATTTAAAAGAAGCTGAATGTCTAACACACACACACACACACACACGGATTCCTCATTAGAGGCTTGAATATCATTCATTGAACACATGCAGATGTTTGACCTTAAACACAGTGGAATGGCATTTAGAGGTCATTGAATGAATGTGATATGTTTGGGAGTGAAATGGAGAATAGCTGCTCACTTCCATGTCGTTTTCATACAACTCTCTGGATTGAGTCTATAGTGTAAATATATAGAGCGTGAGCCTCTCAGTGCAACACAAACTCAAAGCAGCCAACGCACAGGAAGTTAAACGAGCAATCAGTGGGACTGAAAGAGTCGCTGCAGCGCCATCAACAAGGTCATCTCTTCTCATCGGCTCTGAGAGGAGCAGAGCCGTCCTTCACCTTCCAGCGCTGTGGTTTGATGAAGGAGACGCTCTTCACCCAGAAAGAGGACAGACGAGACATTTCAGCTGGAGGGCTGTTTGAAGACGGTCCAGGCTGAGTCATGTGTGTCCCCTTGCACCATACATATATACACATATATATGTATATATATGTTTCCATTAGCAGAGATGTCATTGTGTCATGTCATGGTCCCAGACACCTGGACACTGATGAGAATGTGCTCTGATAACAAGACGTAAAAGTCTCCGTTCCTCTCGGCTGTGGATGGATAGATTTTTTATTTCCACGGATTGTTTTTTGTCTCCTGGTAATAAAAACGGTGTTTTCAGTGGTAAAATGTACAAAACTCATTAAACGTATTTAGAAAAACTGCCAGTTTGCACATAAATTCTGGTTTATTTCTGCACATTTCTGTGTTACTTCCTGCTGACTTCATACTGATAATTGTTAACATTCTCTTGCATGTTTTTTTTCCAATCAGCATGTGGCCAATTACAAACTGTGTGTGTGTGTGTGTGTGTGTGTGTGTGTGTGTGTGTGTGTGTGTGTGTGTTTGCATTAAAATTGAATGTGCTCATAGTGTGCTGAAAAAAAAAAGATAAAAAATCATTAAATATTCCATTTACATGCTCGGTGCGGAGGTTAATTTGATGAATATTTTCTTTCGAGCTCGTATATGCGAACGTGCTGATGTGGCTTTGGTGTCCATGGCAACCACAGCTGCACGTGCCGGTTGACTGTTTACATCCCTTTTGTTCTCTTTAAGGAGACGCATCAAACGCGTCGCACAGCGAGACGAAATCAGAAATAGACGGACGTCTTTCTGCTTTTCTGTGTACCTTTTATCTGCACGAAAATGCATTTACAGAATGTGACGTGATACTTGTGATGTATATATGTCTTGTTATATGTTTGGATGTTTGCTGGAATAAAAACTAACTAACTGACAAGAATTTAAAGAGTCAGTCTGTTCTTTATGTACATTTCTGAAGAAGAACTCTCAGGTGTTTAGTGATGAAGCGTGAACGTTTCCAGAGTAAGTGAACTGTACTTCTCATGGTGGACTATTGTTAATATGAAAGGTATGATGACCCGTCATTATAGGTTATTAGGAATGGGGAAAAACTAGCATGTTGGTATTGTGCGTTTCTTCAAACCACAGGATACACTGACCGTCAGAGTTTATGAACCATTTGGTAGCTACGTCTCATATCATGTTTAACGACGTTGAAAACGATTGGTTAGGTTTAGCAACAAATCTGGTTGAGTTGAAAGAAATAGCGTAACAACCGTAACAACTTAAGTAGCGTAAATGAATCAGAACTGCTCTCAGTGGACTTTTTCTAAGATAAGTTCCAGAACGAGCTCAAAGTCAACGTTTACTGTCCCACAGGACACGAGCAGCGGCCTCCTGGGTGAAAGTCCTGCGTTTGTTGGAGCCGCTAGTCCTTCGTGCCGAAGACGACTTCCTCGTTATTATTACACAACGTAACTCTCGATACCGGCCGCTCCAGATACTACGTCACATGCTGCGACAGAATCCACAAACAACAACAACTAAGCGTCATCTTGTTTTTTGTCAAGGGACGACATTGCTTCACCTGGTTGGATCAACCTCATTACTCCACATTAAGAAAATAAAACGTTCAATAAGTCTAACATGAGGATAAAGTACATTACAGAAAGAACATGGATGAAAAATTGTTTATGAATCTTGCCGGCATTACCAAGGTTTTGCAATTTTTGCTCGTAAATTGTCGTCTTTCAACTCGTAAATTTTCCTAAACATGGACAAGCAGCGTTGAGTTCTTCTGCTCCACATGTCTGGAACAAAGTCCCAGAAAGCTGCAGGTCTGCAGAGACCCTCAGCTCCTTTAGATCCAGACTGAAGACGTCTCTGTTTGCTGCTGCCTTTGATTGAACAACATTCAAGGACATTAATCCATTTCTGCATTTTACTACTGTATTTTATTTCTTAAACTGAACTGCAACTATTATTCTGTTTTTAGCTTTTTAGTGTTTTAATGACTGTTTTTAATGTTTCAATGACTGTTCTTAATTGTTTTTAAATCTCCTTTTCTTTTGCATTATGTTTTGATGCTTTTAATGGTTTTATGTGAAGCACTTTGAATTGCCTTGTTGTTGAAATGTAATATACAAATAAACGTGCCTTGCCTCCTATATCGATGATTTGCTTCCTCTGAATGTCACCCCGCGCACACAAGTGACCTGATTCAGAAGCTGTGGTCATCCGGCTCTGCAGAGGAGTCAGTGAGACCCCCCCCCCCCCCCCCCCCCCTCCCCCCCCCCCCTCACACAGGGTTCACCTCCAGCCGCCCGACCTCACGTCTCACACCGTGAACCCCAACGCTGACGCTCACCAGCGGCAACAAAAAAAAAAAAAAGGCAAATCAAAGATGCAAATAATTCCTTCTTGTCACACAATGTGATAATTATCACCTGATTAGCATGCTGATTCATTCACAGCCAAGTCTCTCTCAAAGACAACACTAAGCAGACATGCCTGAAGACGTGTTATTAAATGGAAAACCATAAGCGGTTCTAATTTTTAGATTTATTTTTATTTTTCGTATTCAGGCATGAGTGTCTCATAACAAACACATTTAAAACAAGATTTCTTGACAATAGAGCTCCAAAATTATTTTTGATTGGTGATGAACGTTTAGAATCATTAAAGATTTATTCATGATTAACCAATAACACACAATAACAACGTTGATCGATTCGTTCTGTTTGTTTATTAAAACGCCGTTTTTAAGACGAAGCAAAACTTAAAAGAGCCAAAGACCGGATGTAAGAAGAGCACATGGTCACCGTGACATCATCCGTTGGTTTGTGGACCGATGTTTTGAAGCTCTTGAGTTCAGCGTCTTGGTTTTTGGCAACCAGAAGTGACACGAGAGGGCGGAGCTTAATACACCGGACGCTGAATAAAACATTTTTAAGCAACCAAAATGTTACAAACAACTTTCCTGAAGTGAAAACTCACTGTGAAAGAGTTAAAGTTGTAAAACGAAAACACGGACAACGTCACCTGTCAATCACTGTGTAGCCCCGCCCCTAAATCATCCCCTCTTTCTGGTCTGTTTGACTCTAAATGGAGCATAATGTACTAAATGAACATCATGCTGTATTGAAGAAGACTGTAAACTAGAGATTGAGACCATAAACTCATGTTTACAATGTTTACTGAGGGAATAAATCAAGAGAGAAGTAGAGTCATTTTAGACTAGACTTCTACACAACCAGAGGAGTCGCCCCCTGGTGGACACTAGAGAGAATGCAGCTTTAAGGCACTGATATAACTTTCTAGACCTGGAGATTTCTGCCTGCTTGTCACCAAAATGAGAATAGCTAGTCCACCTTAAAAGGTCAGTCCACCTTTAGTGAGCATGAGCTGAACTTGTGGCTAACTTTGGTGTTGATGTGATGGAGACTTTTTACGACGCATCGCGGCTGCTTCACTGCAGACGGTCTCGATGTCTGCGCAGCACTTCAACCACAGCGTCCGGCACGGAAGCAGCTGGTCCCGTCGGTTAACGGTCACAGATCGGTTAACGAGGGTCAGGAAAAGGTCAGAAACATTCTAACTCGGCGTCGATGCAAACTGATGACATTCACCATGCGTCATGTGTAGCAGCTTCTACAGGTGAGCCTCATTCACCGGATTCTGCAGCAGGACGCCGTGACATCCAGTCGGGTTTTCAAAACGTGCTTCACCGTCACACCGGGGGAACTTCAACGGGGCTGAAATGCTCCGTCTGGCTTCAAGTGGCTTCACTTTCTCTGGCTGCTTTTATGAAAGTGAAGGTGTGAAGGTGTGAAGGTGTGAAGGTGTGAAGGTGTGACGGTGCGAGTGAGACAGAGAGAGGAGGAGGAGGAGGAGGAGGAGGAGGAGGAGGGGTTTGTCGTTTTTGTACCACTTCTACTTTCACACTCTCAGAGTGGGCGTCTATTGTAAGGAGCAGCCGACTCGTCCCTGGACTCATTTTTCCGTCCACACCCTCAGCTCACTTCATTCAGCGGTGTAATTGAAAAGATGAAAAGACTTCCTCGCAGACGCTTTAGGTGCCTAAGAGAGTTTCCAGAGTTCAGCGATGATCACAGTCATTTGCTTTTGATTAGCACGAGTCGAGCATGTGTGTAATAGAGAGCTGAGAGAAAGAAGAAAGAAGAAAGATGGCGGCCGATCTCTCCGGTGACAACGTCTGTGACGACAGAATGAATACACTCAATCTTTTGCTTTAACGCTGCAATCAGCTGTGTTCTAATGGCACTTTGAACACAACAGAGAGTTCACACACGTCCTTATTTAAAGACGAGTCGCTCCTTTACCTTTGCAGTGGCTGACCTCAGAGCAGCTGCAGGAACGTAAACACCGATGTGAAGCTGGCATTAACTTATATAATATATTATATGAGTATATATTCAGGGATGGTTTGTCCTTCTCAAAGCGCTTTTCGCCTCCAAACACGGAGACATGAGAGGCAGAAGAATATATTAAAACTCATTAAAACGACGTCAGACCTCGGAGCAAAGTTACTGCAACGACACTAAGGACACTAACGTTACCAGTGTTATTTAAACCAGACTCACGCTGTCAGCGAGCCGGCAGGGAAAGGTTACCTGAGACACCGACTCCGTTACATGCACATTCATTATCCACCATCATTCTCAATATGACGTTTGGATGTTCTGAATTAGTTCTTATTCAAATGAAAGCATGTGTGTGATGTGTGTTAATATTCTTCATGTGTTCAGCTCCTTCACTATCAGAGTCTCTCTCTGCGTTGAACACAAACCAACCAGTCAACAGTGAGTAGAGCTGGAGTAGAGATGATGTCCAGAAGAACAGAAGGAGAAACATCATGAAGGATTTGGACATCAACAGGTTTCTGGATATGAAAAGATATCTTCTAGAGAAGCTGTTTGAAGGAATGAAAGAGGTCCAACAAGTCCTCCTGAAAGAGGTCCAACAAGTCCTCCACCTCTGGACCACTGAAAACTAGCCTACTGGAGAACTATGGTGGCCTTCAGGTAACGTAAAAACCACAGACTGTATATAAGAAGTGGACGCAGTCATCGTGGACTGATGTTTTGAAGCCTCGTATTTTGCCGTCGCCATCTTGGATTACGGCCGTCGCCATGTTGTTTTATTTGCAACCAGTGACCAGGAAGTGACCACATCTGGACTGAGGAGGAGTGACGTAGAGACGCCGTATACGTCTCTGGTAGAGACCTGTCAATCACTGTGTAGCCCCGCCCCTAAATCATACCCTCTTTCTGGTCTGTGTGACTCTAAATGGAGCATAATGTACTAAATGAACATCATGCTGTATTGAAGAAGACTGTAAACTAGAGATTGAGACCATAAACTCATGTTTACAATGTTTACTGAGGGAATAAATCAAGAGAGAAGTAGAGTCATTTTAGACTAGACTTCTATACAACCAGAAGAGTCGCCCCCTGGTGGACACTAGAGAGAATGCAGCTTTAACACATGAAGCTTTGACTTCACTTTACAGAACTGGAGGTTGTCTCCTGGTATGAACGGGACTATTAGTAGAATATTGATTTTTATTATCCATGTGGATATAAGGAATATTGTCTTTTTTCTGAAAAAGGGCAAAAATCTGAATATTTGGTTCATTTAAACGTCGTCACTGTGACAAAGAGGAACTACGGGTTCTTCCTCCCTCTTTCAAAGAGCCTGCAGAGATCTTCAGCTGTTATCTCCTTTTGCGGACGGTCCTTTACTACAAAGTCATTTTGTTTTGAATCTTCTACTTTATTGCAAATGACAGAATTAGAATCAAACACACTCCTCAGCCTTGAAGTCTGGACCTTGTCGGCTTCACTTAATGTGAACTGTAGCTTCAATGACGCTTCACTTCTCAATGTGTCGAGCACGAAAAACTGCACGGACCTTCAAATTACTGGAACCTGCAAAGAATCGAAACCCAGAAAATAACTAGAGAGCAAACTGGGCAAAGAAAGAAGACTGGATAACAGGTACGATTACAACTGTGTCACCAGGCAGTCAGAGGCATCACAGTCTCATGGTGTATCAAACCATTTCTGATGCATGCTGCATAGTTCATATCTGAAGGCAAATAAAGTGATTAAAACCAACCTGAACGTTGTGATGAGACATGTTAAACCTGGACTCTAGACTCTGAGATCTGGACTAAAGAGAACCTAACTAGACTGAGGTGGACTCTGCAGCTCTGCAGTGGAACTGAATGATCTGGATTATTATCCTGTTGCGTGTTGTAAGAATCAAAAATCAAACATGTTATCGTACCGAGAGCGACGGGCGGCGACTTGATCAGACGGCAAATAATCTGAATCACTTCCTGCAGGAATCATAATATTTGATCTGTCAACACCAACAGCTCAGCTGAATTTTACAGTTAAGCCAATGATACTTGTTTGGTCAGACTAGAGGAAAGAAAACATTTATTTTAATACTTTGTTTGTTTACGTCTGTAGATTTCTACTAAATTCACCAACAGTCACCATCACATAACGCCTCATTTGCATATTTAAACGTCACGTTTCAGAGAACTTGTGATAGAATGAATGCTGGTGTTGATGTGAGTGATGAAGTGGTGAAGTTTGATGGTGATATCTACTAGTTCATGTTGTGACCCTCTTCACCTGGAGACTCTTCTAAATGTCTGGACTTTAACTAAACGTCTCTTTAAAGGAGCTTTTCTATCAATGGAGTTTTTCTCACACTCTGATCCAGAAATCTCCACTTCAGTAGTTCTGACATCCACCAAACTTCACACCTTCATTCCTCTCTGTGTGCTGAAGCTTTCTACTGAGGGGCTTGTTCACACCCCATTCACACACTCATTTATACTACATTATATTAATAACAACATGGAGACAATCGATTTTAACCTGCAGAACAAACATGAAACAAAAGGAAACCTGTCAGCAGTAAAATAACAGATACACGATTTATAGTAAAAAGACAAAAACATGCCTCGTATCCTTAAGTCTCATGTATGTAATGTACGTATACCCCCTTTCTAATAAACATTATGTTGCAACAAACATGACAGACACCGACACGTGTGCATATATTACAACACACGGGTGTCATTTCCACTACGAGAAAACGTTGAAACATATTCCAAGTGAGAAACGAGTGGGAGGAGGAAAAAGACGTTTGTTGGGTTTTTCCTTCTGTGAAAGTCAACGAGCTGAAAGCAGAAGATGACAGACGTGAGATGAGTCTGTTCATTCAGACCTCTGTCGTCTTTCTATCAGCCAAACCACAGGGCGTGTGTGTGTGTGTGTGTGTGTGTGTGTGTGTGTGTGTGTGTGTGTGTGTGTGTGTGTGTGTGTGTGTGTGCGTGATTGATCAATGACAAACGTGACAAGCAGCCCAGAGGCCACATGATTGAAGCATATCTTCATCTCTTACTACACAGACATAAACTGCTGAAAATGAAATGATGGATATCGTCAGGCCAATCAAATGTGATCCGTCTGTGTTTGAGACTACAGAGAGCTCAGAGGTACAGTAGTCTGACCCGGATCTGTCAGTCCGTCTGAGAGAAGAGGAAGAGCAGAGAACTCATCTGGGTTTCATTGTTCACGCGTAGAATATTTGATCAAGTTTCAACTTCTTTACTGTCAGAGGCACAACGATTACAGAGAAGACTCTGAGATCTGAGATCTCCATCTGACAACCTCATTTAAAAGAAATGTATGAAAAGAAAGATAGGAATCTAAGAGATGAAATACAACACGCCCGTAAAACTGCAATAAGAAACTTTGATTTGCTTCAATCACTCAACCGGCGTCACACCTTTACAACCTTTCACACAAAACCCTTGCTCAGCAAAGATGGGAAATACTATCAAACCAGTCTGAACATTACTTCTATGAGTAATAACTGATCAACTCCAGCTTCAAGACCTTCACGACCAAACTAAACCAATACCTACATTCGTCCTGCCTGTCAGCGACGAGGCATCACGAAAAAGGTGAAAACCAAACACACCAAGGTGTCTATGTGTAATGAGAACTAATGAATATCAACACACAGTGAAGTAAACAGGTAGTACACGTATACAAAGGTAAAGTGGTGAGCTCAAGAGTTCGTCAATGAATAAAATCCAAACCCTTTGAGCTCAGTGAGACTCTTCTAAATGTCTGGACTTTAACTAAACGTGTCTTTAAAGGACCTTTAAAGCTCAGTGAGACGGCAGGTATTGTGAATCTGCCTTTCGTTGATATCCTTCTTTACCTCAACGTGTCCACGAGCAGCTGAGTCAGATGTAAATACCACTGGACGTCAGTCACCGGTAATCAAAAAGAGGAAGCGCTTCTTTCCACGGCTGACATTCTGCAGAAAGCGTCAAACAACACAACACAGGAGGAGATGTGCCGAGGGAGAGGCTCACGGAGCGACTTCTACGCCTATTGTGTCGGTAGAAGAAGAACCCTGCCGGTTCAATAGCTGTGACATTATATATTAATACATACAGCTGTAGGGTTTCTCACAAGTCCTGAGACGTGCAGCGAATTCAGAGGAGGAATCAACAGGATGCACCAAAGAGGTACACAGTGAAGATAATAACATTGTGAAACTATAAACATCTATTTCATATTTAAAATACAGCTGTATTAACGAAGTGGACTTTTCCCTCAAGGTGCTGTGGATCAATTTTAAATATTTCTATTTTTTAATAAATGTTTTGCAGTTTGAATAACGGAAACTTCTGGGCATTTGTAAGCTGAAAAAAAGCATTGCTTTTATTGCAAAATGTGACTCTACTTTTGTTTTTGCTCTCAATTCTTTGCGTTATTTTGAGTTTCTTTTTTCTTCCTGCAGAAAAAAAAGCAAACTCCAACAAAGCCACACAAACCTCTAAATATGTTAAAATATATAATAAAATAGGTTTATATCTTTATAATCTGCATTCAGATTGTATTTTAAAAACACAAAAGGACAATCTGTTGATTTTTTTAACCCTCGGCCGTGTGAAAGGATGAATTGTGCAAATTCGGAATCATCATTACTAAATTATGGCCAATTAAACGCAATATGTTGCTGTAGTCTGTAATCAAAATGGCGTAACAACTTGCAAAGATGTGATCTTCTAAATTTGGTTGCAGCTGCACAACACAGCAATTTATGCCACTTTAAGTCAAATGATGTCACATTGGTATTTCACGGTTTGGCTTGTTGGCCTCAAACAGTCGTGTTCAAAACAGCTTTGAATTCTACAGCATCAGAACATAATGTGTGAATATTTGTTTCAATAACTATAATTATGAAAAGCAGACAACAAAGACGAAGGTTGCATTCATGTCCCCTCCGTCCCTAAAACGCTTGTGGTGTCATTTTGTTGTAAAGGTTACTTCTGCAGCCTTTTAACCCCTCCACAGTGAGGGGATGGGATGGGGGGGGTTAAAGCTCCGTTGCTATAGCAACACAAGGTGTAGGCGGAGGAGCTGAACTATCTCTGGAAACGTCCTTCTAAAAAAATAAACAACTGGTTTCCGAGACTTCCTCCCAACTCTTTTTAAAGAGCTCATTAAACATCCTTTAATTCAGCCGTCTCACGTCTCTGCTGAGCTCTTTAAAAGGAGTTGGTGAGCTCTTTAAAAAGAGTTGCTGAGCTCTTTAAAAAGAGTTGCTGAGCTCTTTAAAAGGAGTTGGTGAGCTCTTTAAAAAGAGTTGCTGAGCTTTTTAAAAGAGAGTTGCTGAGCTCTTTAAAAGGAGTTGCTGAGCTCTTTAAAAAGAGTTGCTGAGCTCTTTAAAAGGAGTTGCTGAGCTCTTTAAAAGGAGTTGCTGAGCTCTTTAAAAGGAGTTGCTGAGCTCTTTAAAAAAGAGTTGCTGAGCTCTTTAAAAAAGAGTTGCTGAGCTCTTTAAAAAGAGTTGCTGAGCTCTTTAAAAAGAGTTGCTGAGCTCTTTAAAAGGAGTTGGTGAGCTCTTTAAAAAGAGTTGGTGAGCTCTTTAAAAAGAGTTGCTGAGCTCTTTAAAAAAGAGTTGCTGAGCTCTTTAAAAAGAGTTGCTGAGCTCTTTAAAAAAGAGTTGCTGAGCTCTTTAAAAAGAGTTGCTGAGCTCTTTAAAAAGAGTTGCTGAGCTCTTTAAAAGGAGTTGGTGAGCTCTTTAAAAAGAGTTGCTGAGCTTTTTAAAAGAGAGTTGCTGAGCTCTTTAAAAGGAGTTGCTGAGCTCTTTAAAAAGAGTTGCTGAGCTCTTTAAAAGGAGTTGCTGAGCTCTTTAAAAGGAGTTGCTGAGCTCTTTAAAAGGAGTTGCTGAGCTCTTTAAAAAAGAGTTGCTGAGCTCTTTAAAAAAGAGTTGCTGAGCTCTTTAAAAAGAGTTGCTGAGCTCTTTAAAAAGAGTTGCTGAGCTCTTTAAAAGGAGTTGGTGAGCTCTTTAAAAAGAGTTGGTGAGCTCTTTAAAAAGAGTTGCTGAGCTCTTTAAAAAAGAGTTGCTGAGCTCTTTAAAAAGAGTTGCTGAGCTCTTTAAAAAAGAGTTGCTGAGCTCTTTAAAAAGAGTTGCTGAGCTCTTTAAAAAAGAGTTGCTGAGCTCTTTAAAAGGAGTTGCTGAGCTCTTTAAAAAGAGTTGCTGAGCTCTTTAACAAGAGTTGCTGAGCTCTTTAAAAAAGAGTTGCTGAGCTCTTTAACTTTCAGTTTGAGTCTTTTAACAAAATCCACTGGTGTCTTTTTGCTTTGCATTGTGGACTTTATGTCTCACTTCTATTCTCCTTCATGTTCCACGTTTTAAAAATGTAAAATATAACTCATAAATAGAAAACAGAATGGTGTGAATAAAACAAGCATTCACCTTCAGTCCTCCACAGTTTTGGATAAAAAGTATTCAGACATATATATGTTTTCAATGTTTATTAATTCATAAAGGTATTTTCTTGTGTTATTATTTCTCCTTTATTTATACCAAGAAGGTTGGAGTTCATATTTTGAGGAATATCTGAAGAAAGTGCGTCTTCCACACAAAATAAATGTTTTATTTATTGAGTAGCATCTTGCTGAAAACGGCTCAAAGTTTGTCAATATTTAATTTTCATATTAAAATGAATAACAAGTTCCATCATCTTTTAGATTTACTGAGTTTGAAAGTAAGAGTGTATGAGCTATATATACAGTTGTGGTCAAAAGTTTACATACACTTGTAAAGAACATAATGTCATGGCTCTCTTGAGTTTCCAGTTATTTCTACAACTCTGATTTTTCTCTGATAGAGTGATTGGAACAGATACTTCTTTGTCACAAAAAACATTCATGAAGTTTGGTTCTTTCATGACTTTATTATGGGTTAACAGAAAAAGTGATCAAATCTGCTGGGTCAAAAATATACATACAGCAGTGCTAATATTTGGTTACATGTCCCTTGGCCATTTTAACTTCAATTAGGCGCTTTTGGTAGCCATCCACAAGCTTCTGGCAAGCTTCTCCTTGAATCTTTGACCACTCCTCTTGACAGAATTGGTGCAGTTCAGTTAAATTTGATGGCTTTCTGACATGGACTTGTTTCTTCAGCATTGTCCACATGTTCTCAATGGGATTTAAGTCAGGACTTTGGGAAGGCCATTCTAAAACCCTAATTCTAGCCTGATTTAGCCATTCCATTACCACTTTTGATGTGCGTTTGGGGTCATTGTCCTGTTGGAACACCCAACTGCGCCCAAGACCCAACCTTCGGGCTGATGATTTTAGGTTATCTTGAAGAATTTGAAGGTAATCCTCCTTCTTCATTATCCCATTTACTCTCTGTAAAGCACCAGTTCCATTGGCAGCAAAACAGCCCCACAGCATAATACTACCACCACCGTGCTTGACGGTAGGCATGGTGTTCTTGGGGTTAAAGGCCTCACCTTTTCTCCTCCAAACATATTGCTGGGCATTGTGGCCAAACAGCTCGATTTTTGTTTCGTCTGACCACAGAACTTTCCTCCAGAAGGTCTTATCTTTGTCCACGTGATCAGCAGCAAACTTCAGTCGAGCCTTAAGGTGCCGCTTTTGGAGCCAGGGCTTCCTTCTTGCACGGCAGCCTCTCAGTCCATGGAGATGCAAAACACGCTTGACTGTGGACACTGACACCTGTGTTCCAGCAGCTTCTAATTCTTGGCAGATCTGCTTTTTGGTGGTTCTCGGTTGACTCTTCACCCTCCTGACCAATTTTCTCTCAGCAGCAGGTGATAGCTTGCGTTTTCTTCCTGATCGTGGCAGTGACAAAACAGTGCCATGCACTTTATACTTACAAACAATTGTTTGCACTGTTGCTCTTGGGACCTGCAGCTGCTTTGAAATGGCTCCAAGTGACTTTCCTGACTTGTTCAAGTCAATGATTCGCTTTTTCAGATCCACGCTGAGCTCCTTTGACTTTCCCATTGTAGCGTTTGTGGGTGTTTGTATCCAATGAGCCCTATTTAAATGGCCTCAGAGAAGTCACCAGCTGTAGTCACTCATAATCACTCACAAGAAGTTAAGAGGCCATGCTATGAAGCTCATTTCATTGACACAACTTTCTAAGTCACCAAAATTGCTAATTCATGTTGCTGTATGTATATTTTTGACCCAGCAGATTTTGTCACTTTTTCTGTTAACCCATAATAATATATTATTAATAATAATATATATTTCTTATCTTAACCCAAGCCATGATGATTTTTTATGTAATAATGTGTTATAATACTACAGTGTGTTCATTAACGTGTTGGTGAAGGCTTCAATCACCATCAGCCTCCATCGTTTTAAGCTACAATCCAAACAGATGAGCCTTTTGATTTGAAATGATAAGAAACACAGTATAGAACGTCTGAATGTTGACAGAAGAATGCTGAACTAAAAGCCCTGGAGACACGAGTAAAGACAATACCTACTCCTCTTTTAATAAGCGCTTTAATGAGGATGTTTTCAGAAGGACATATGAAGATTGATGCTGCAGCATCTCGGCCCCGTGTGTCAAACTGGGAGGTTGAACAATAGCAATAAACACGGCGCTTATTAAAAGCTTTGTACTAAATACGACCCGCCGCTTCATTATCTGTCCCTCGCCAAAGCCGGCAGAGCTGTGACTGAAAAACAACCTTAGAATTAATCAAATGAAAACAGCCTCGGCTCCTCGGGGCGTTAATGAGATGCGGATCAAATTAGGATTCTTTGTGGGGTTTTTTTACAGTTAAAGTACGTGAACTGCATCTAGTTCCTCAGGGATCCAGTTCACGTTAAACGAGTCTTCTTTTGTGGTCAACTGACCTCACAAACTGAGGAATGCAAGGGTAGGACACACACACACACACACACACACACACACACACACACACACACACACACACACATAAATGTAAAAGGAAGCTCGCCATTACCTTGTTTAACATTTTCTGTCCTGCAAACAAAAGAATTGGATTCTGAGCTATTTACAGACAAACACGTCACACACACACCTACACACACACACACACACACACACACACACACACACACACCATCATCATCACCATCAGTGTATCACTGCTGCTAATCTACCACCTGCTGTTTTAATCAACACACACATTCAGTCTTTACGACGTTGCTCCTCTCTCTCCTCAGATAAGACTGCTGACGTCAGAAGAGAAACCACAGCGCTGCTCGTTGGTTCCACGATTAAAAAACGAAGTGTGTTTAAATGTTAGATGTGTGTCTGATTTCTCACTTTGTGGCTACATTTGTCTTTTCAACAAGACTAGTAGGTAGGTATACCTCGACATTAAACCTAACTGAGTTTCTTGTGAAGACGGAAAATGCACGAAAAACGAGGAGTGACTTTTTGTCAAGATATCACACGAACCGTTGTATGAGGATAAAAACATGAAACTTTGATTCCTCAGCTCAGAAGATAACGTTCACCATTCCTCGACGGGTCGATCGACTTCATCGTTTCAACAGCGCAGAATCTAAATGTCTGGATTCGACCCCTGCTAAATCATTGTACATGTGTGTTTAAATTAGGAGACCCAGAAGGAAAATGATGCCTTTCACATTGATTTTTATATTCATTGGATGTTTCATCTGGTGAGGAGCCACCAGCTGAGCTGTTACATGTGGACACACAGTAGAAACTGTTAAGTGGCATCTTTTGTTCCCCCTTTCATGCGCACAGCATGTCATCACCTTCATTCGAAGCCCATTACGCTCTCCAGTTCCCTCCCTCCTGACCTGGACGATCAGAGGGGGACGGAGAGACTTCCCAGCAGAGACACGGGGGGGGGGGGGGGGTTAGCGGTCAAGTGCTGCAAGCGATGAGAGAGAGGAAATTGAGAAAATTGCTATGGCAACAGTGGGGCATGTACATAGGAGCCCTGCGAAGTGGCTCCTAGGAATTTCGCAATTTTTTGTCTTTATTTGTTGTTTTTCTGATGACAGAATTCATTCATCAACGTGTGAAAAGGAAGCGTGGGGATTAAGAGCAGCAGACTTTGAGATGATCTCCACTCTGCAGAAAAATAAGACGGATGAAAGCAGCGGGAGGTCGGTGACCTTTGAGCCCACATCTTCACAGAGACCTGGATCCATCGTGGTCCAGGATCAAGCTGCCCTTGAGGGGCAGACAGCAGGACAGAGAGCAGGACTCTGGTGGACCAGAGGAGGAGGACTCTGTGTTTAACAACAAACTCTCACATGAGTGGATGTTTAGCTAAATGACAGTCTTCTGAAACGCTCCACTGTGATACATATATATACTGTACATGTTGTGTGTGTATATATATATATATATATATATATATATATATATATATATATATATATGGACTCACACTTCACTCCAGCAGTCTGCTTTGAAGCCTGTAAGCTTCTCTTTCGTTTTCTGTCCTCAGAAAATCAAAAAGAGACACAGATGGTCGGCTGCTTTTTAAAAACAGAGAACAGTGTCAGTGTGCATGTTTGTGAATATAACCAAGAGAAGAGTAAAAAAAAAGAAAAAAAAGAAGAAATGAGCATACTCCTCATTTCACAGTGAATAATTGCTGTGTCAGCTTGAGAGTGAGGGCCCAGTGTTACATGGAAGTGCACTTCTTTGCAGGGCTGAAACTGAGCAACTGTAACACGGCACAGGAGCAGCACAGACTCTTGAAATAGCTTCAGATGAATTACGCTCGGCTTTCAAGCGTACGGTTTTTCTGAGGGCTTCATGAATCTATTGATGCTTTCTGCTTTAACGTTCTTTTTTTCCAGGTTCACACACTCGCACCATGTGATCTGAATGGCTGCCTGCAGGGTTTTAAGGAAACAGCGTGAAGCATTCCTATGAGCAGAAAAGGTAAAATAATATTCAGAACTATGTTTTCATTTGTGTGTAAACATGTGAAACTAAGAGTCAGTGTGTTTTCTTTAGCTTAGAATGAGCCCTTCATATCTACAAATGTCCACTGACGTGTTTCTACAGTAGCCCAGAAGGGACAAACCAAACAACCAATACTGAAGGACTTATTGCAGTTTTACCAAACGGCAACCTCCGGTTCTGAAGAGTGAAGTCAAAGCTTCACGTTTTAAAGCTGCATTCTCTCTAGTGTCCACCAGGGGGCGACTCCTCTGGTTGTATAGAAGTCTAGTCTAAAATGACTCTACTTCTCTCTTGATTTGGTCACTACTGTTCAAAAATACAACATGGCGTCGGCCGTAATGCAAGATGGCGACGACAAATTCGCCGAATTCCAGGCTTCAAAACATCCACAGACCAGCGAGTGACGTCACGATGACTACGGCGGGTCATACCGGTGAGGTGTCCAGAAATAGCACGCAATGTGCCCACCATTGGTTTTGGACAATACAGAATCCTATTTTAGTGTACTAAGTAGCATGTTACGATGGCGTTTCGGACGCAACAGCCATGCTGGCAGCTTCAACAGGCTCATCATCTGGGAACCATGAACGTCTTCACAAAACCTCTGACCGCTAGATATTAAAATACATACGTTAACCTTCTGGCCCTTATGTGTCTCTGTGCACGTCTGTGCATCCCTCAAAGCTAATACAAGCAACAACGCCGCGCCTCAACCGTTGGAATCAAAGCTCCCATCCTGATCAGGAATCTTCAAAATATGACGTTACATGCACCAATATACTCATCATTAGCCCGACTAGCTTCTTCAAGAGGCCGGTGAGCGACAGGCAGACCGTCGCTCACGCTCCTCCGCATGACGCATTGTTTGTTTTGCCGCCTGAAATCCCGGCTCACCGCTCAACTCCGCAATCCTGGTTTCATCGGTGGAGATGCCACTCGAGTCTACACCACACTCTGCACAATAACCCGACTTCTGTCTCGTTCATCTGTGCGACGGTGCCAATGAACACTAATAACCGTTTCTCTGTGATCGTCAGAGGCAGCAAATATGAACGGTTTCTGTTTGAAGTCCCTGGAAGGCTGTCATTATTAATAGTCCCCTAGAACTAAAGGTGACTACAGATACATTAATAATGGACTGTGCACGCAATTACGTCTCTGTGCATGTTAGAGAGCTCCAGTCTCTCTCCGGCTTTTATTGGAATCACAAAGCAAATTGCACATGAGGGGAGCAGCAGAGGTAGAATAGCTTTTCCCGTCTCCGCAGAGATGCGATGAAAACACAAATCGAGCAAAGTGCTGTGTGCATGCCCACATAGTACGGCCCGAAGGTCTGCGGACGCATTATGGCTAACGGTCTGCAGTCGATGAGGCCGTTTACTCAGAGAGACCAGGAGCAGCAGACAGGAAGAGACGGTGATTAAGTTAGAAGCACCGACGTCTTTGAAAGGAGAACGGCGACTGAGCCGATAAGTCGGTGTCAAAAGTGTGTTTGTCTGATAACTTCAAAGTGTAGAAGAGTAGAATAACTATCACTGCGAACCAACGTCAACACCATCAAACGCATGAATACTTAAAGCGACGGTACGCTCGTGAAGACCTTCGATTCAGGGATGCCGTTCAAGCTTAAAGTTTAATAGAATTCTTTCAATTATAAACATGTGGCCCAGTTCTGCCTAACGCTTACATCTGGGGATGATGGTCGGTGCGCGCTGAATATTCATGAGCAGCTATACGGAGCCACATGGAGAGGAAACACAAGTCCCACGAGGCCCTGAAAATGAAGGCTCACATAGAGTGTGTGTGCAGAGGTGTGGGCGGTCGATAAAATCACCCGTGACTCTTTCAGCGATCGCAAAATAACGTTCATCGGGCCACACGGTGGTCCACAGGGAGGACTGTTGATGAGCAGTGGATGAAATTTGATCCAATCATCACAGACGTTCACGATCCCCTGAGCTTTCCAACAAGTGCCACCAACAGGTCGAGATGTTTCACTCATCTAACACTAAATAAATGTGTGGTGTTCAAATTTCATATGAATGCAGTACAAAGATATATAGTAAAGAGAATGTTTTAGATTTAAGATACAACGGACAGATGGTAGGACTTTGAGAAAAAGGCAGGTTTACAAAAAGAATGGCATCCCCCTAAATAACGTGCTAAACGTTGTAGTTACCACGGTAACTGTGCATGCAGGCATCAACCTCCTGCTCTGAAAAGTTCTTCAAAGCTTCATGTGTTAAAGCTGCATTCTCTCTAGTGTCCACCAGGGGGCGACTCCTCTGGTTGTATAGAAGTCTAGTCTAAAATGACTCTACTTCTCTCTTGATTTATTCCCTCAGTAAACATTGTAAACATGAGTTTATGGTCTCAATCTCTAGTTTACAGTCTTCTTCAATACAGCATGATGTTCATTTAGTACATTATGCTCCATTTAGAGTCAAACACACCAGAAAGAGGGGATGATTTAGGGGCGGGGCTACATGCTGATTGACAGGTCTCTGGTCCGTGTTTCGTCTTACAACATTAACCCTTTCATAGTGTGTTTTCACTTACTGAAAATTCATTATAACATTTTGGTTTTCAAAATAATGTCTTAATCAGCATTCGGTTGAAGCTCCACCCTCTCGTGGAAACAAAGATGGCGACGGCCAAAATGCCAAACTTGAGGCTTCCAAACTGTAGTACACGAACCAATGGCTGAGGTCACGATGCACACGTGCACTTCTTAAATACAGTCTGCAGTGAATGATCACACACTGTTAATGGATACATGCTACATGCTAGGTAGGATAAGAGTTGTAAATATGTAGGCTAAGTATGCTAACATGTTAAACGCTGAATGCCACAGTCCAATAAAACACCAAAAACCTGCAACAAGAACCCAAAGTGTATTTGACAGTGACTTTTAATTTGAAAAAGATATAAACGCCATTAAAGTGTGTTTTTTATCAACTAAGCAGCAGGTCAGTCACGTCTTTATATCGTCTCCATTCGATTATTAGAATTGTATTTGGCATCAAATTTTAAAGACACAATCTGAACTTAGTATACAGTTATTTGATGTTCCATATCAATACGTACATCGAGATAATGTCGTCATTATTGTCAACATTATTATTTACAGAGCAAAGTAAATACAGTAACTTTGAACACTACACGGAGAGGAGTTGAGCCGCAATCAAGAAAGCGAATCACGCGCTCGTTGAACGTTTTAATAAAAACATCCCGACAGGAAGTCGAGGCCGCCGACAAAGAGGAAGAGTCGACCGTCTCAGAGGAGCAGGTGTGTGAGTCAGCCGCTCACATCTGGTGAAGTCTGTCAGCCGGTTAGATAACGACGCTGGAGGCAGAATGTTTATGTTCATGTGAACATTTTGAGCTCATGTTTTTTGTTATTGAGTCTCAGTAGGACAGCTGGAAAGAATCTCTGAGATCAGATCCTTCAGATCTACAAAATGTTTCACTTTTATTTTCTCTCACCTGGAACACTGTAATGTATGGAAGCCCGTTTCCGCATCATTTTTTTTTCAAAAAGTCACTTTTTGGGGTACTCCCCCCCCCCCCCCAAAAAAAAAAAAGAACCAACACTGTTGCATCCATCTGTAACCATAACACTGATCACATGTTACCAGTACTCATGACATGATGAGGTACTTTAACACAACATAGAAGCAGCTCTTCACAGGTTACATGTGACATATATGTACTGTGAGGACATTGAAGACTACTTTAAACGTGGCTTTACCACAGATGACACACTTCAGTCGCTTGTTGTTTCACATGGGTTGTACTGAGCAAACACCCCCTTGAACAGAATTAATATTAAGCCAGAATCAGTTCTGGAGTAGAAAGAATAAAACCGATGTGGCTGAAGTGGCAACCTTCATTGAACAGCAACTGGAAACATCTGGTCAGAGTTACGGTAGACCAGATGCACCAAAAGATAGATGCACCAAAAGTGTTGGTGCATTTATATTTTATTTTTTTTGCTGGCGGAAAAAAAATAA
The DNA here is from genome assembly GCF_023349555.1 of Cebidichthys violaceus. Taxonomy (NCBI): domain Eukaryota; kingdom Metazoa; phylum Chordata; class Actinopteri; order Perciformes; family Stichaeidae; genus Cebidichthys; species Cebidichthys violaceus. The sequence continues at coordinate 816,645 of NW_027176628.1, read as the reverse complement.
AAAATGAAGTGGGGTTTTTTTCTGGTGGAAAAAAGAATAATTAAAAAAAATGAAGTGATTTTTTTTTCTGGCGGAAAAAAATAAAAATAAAAAATAAATAAAAAAATTAAGTGATTCTTTTTTTCTGCCGAAAAAAATAAATACATACAAATTAAGTGATTTTTTTTTTCGGCGGAAAAAATAAATCTTTTTTTTTTTTTCTTTTTTTTATTACGTGATTTTTGTTTCTTTATGGTGGAAATGGGCTTCCATAGTAATGCACTCTGTGTTAGTATCGCCTATCTTCACCGACTTTCAAAATGTTACCGATCACTTTTAAAGCATTAAGCTCCAGCTCTGCTGTTAGAGCCTCCAGACTGTCGAGCATCATCAGCATCTTTTAAACCTTTTCTTAAGAAAAGCTCTTACAGTTACAATACACAACTACTTATTATTATTATTATTATGCAATGTGTGTAATATGACCAAGCTGAATGTTCATGTTGTGTATTCCTTGTTTTAGTTTCCTTAGTTGATAGATGTCGTATGTTGTATTTAGTTTTCTATAGTACTGCTATGAAACGACACGGTTACTTACCAACTCTTTATTTCACTTTAATTTATCATTTGGTATTTTTCCCTCTATTATATTGTTCTATTTATTAATTATTATTACTTATGTGATTACTTTAATTTCATTATTATTACTATTTGTATTATTGCCATCATTAAAATCAATATTGTTCCTATTTTAGTAGTTGTGGTATTTTCTGGTATTCATGATTTTAGTCACTTGAGACTGAAACAGAAATTGTAAAATAATTGAATTGGACCTTTGACTGCCAGTGTTGCAATATTCCCTTTTGAGTTTCTAACGCAATATTAGATGATAGAAGTTATTACGGCAAATAAAGTCCCAACAGCTTATTAATCGGAAGTACAAAGTTCTGTGATGAGGAATCAGAGCACCTTCTGTAGAAACCAAGAGGTCAGACCTGTGCCTGTGAAGACCACATGAAACCAGAGGCATGGATTTCTGGTCCTAACCCTCACAGCTCAACATCATCTCCACCTTATTACTCTCCTGGGCTTGTATTTAGCTGCTCATGTCCTGCAGGATCACTGTGGGGTCACAGGGCGTAGTCATGGCACTGGAGCTTCTCTTTCACTTATTAGTAGTATTATTATTATTAGTATTGTTATTTGCTTTGGATGCGAGTGTCAGCTGAATGCCTGCGAGGTAAAGATACAAAGAGTGTGCAGCGGGCATGCCCAGAGCGGGGCCAAGCAAACCGATGAGTCGGAGCTCTCAAAAGAACTGGGCTTCTCTCGTTCCCTTTGTTTTCTGTTATTCTCTCTCTCTCTCTCTCTCTCTCTCTCTCCCTCCATCTTTTGGCTATTGTTCATCTCTTCACATGTCTGGTTATTGTTCAATCACACTGCTTTTACCACCTGCCCACTGCTTTAACACACCATGCTGGCTAATAACATGTTATATTAAAATGATCTCCACAGTAATATCCATCAACCCCCCCCCCCAATTTAAAATATGGAACCACTATAAAGCTGCTGGTCACATTTTTTTTGTAGACAGAAATGAGCATTAGCATGATGAAGGGTCATACAGAAAGATAATGGAGCTCTTACAGTTAATTTTAGGACACCTCAAAGCATTTAAAAGCACGAGTGCTTCACTCGCACCGGGAAATTATTCAAATGCGCTGCACATGACGGTGATTTCAACCTGGAACTGGAGCAGGTGTTTGGGTGGAGTGAGTGGAAATGTACAAGAACAGAGACAAATGCAAAGACAATGTAGTGGAAGTGCTGCGCCATGTAATATAAAGTGTCTTTATATTACATGGTAATATGTATTTAAAATGTCCAGCGCATTGCCACCAACCTACATTGGAAGGAACATCCTGTCATCTGGTGTAATGGGGACATGTGTAGACCTCCGGTCTTTAGAGAACCAGGACCACATAACACACCAGCAATGGCAGTGTCAGCTAATTGGTCCACCGCTCTGGACTTGACTAAAATACCTCCACAACTCTTGGATGGATTGGCATTAAAAGACATTCATGTTCCTCAGAAGATGAACCCTAATGACTTTGATAATTTGGTGATTCCATGACTTTTCATCTACATCCAGAGAAATATCTCAACATCTACTTCACAGACTGCTACAACATTTGGTTCAGACATTCATTGTGCCCTCAGGATGAACTGGTGAGGTTTGTCTTTCTAAAGTCAGCCATCTTGAGCGGATGAAGACGTATCTGCCGTAATGCTTCACTCGGATGTCAGAGCTTCAGCCCACGACTCAAGATTATTTCCACCTACAGCAGCTGACATCTGGGACTGAAATGAATACAAGTTTCCTCTTTTAGACGTCTTTCCAACATCATGTGGGAGAGGAAATGCAACACGGAGTGAAAAAGAAAGTCGGTGAGCGGAGGCCAGTGTTCGTCCCGTTTGAGCAGAATGATCCTTCAGTCAGGTAACTCCACTGGGGGAAGAATAAGCACGGCGTCACCGGAGCGAGCACGCAACACAAAGTGCAGCTTCTACCGCAGCAGATCAGTGTGAGCCGGAGCAGAGCCGGAGGGATCAATAGACCTCCGACAACCTGAACTACGCGGCGACTCTGCGGTCGGTCGGTGCAACCGTTTGGGCCCCGGAGCACAACAGCGGCGCTTCCAATACAAAAGCACATGAATCATCTGTGAACGGCTGTGTGTGGATGCCCTTCAGAAGACACAGCGCTGGAGGGGGACAACCCCTGCACACATCTGTTCTGTTCACATCCAGCGCAGAGAAACACGACGGTGGACGACGCCATTCATCTCAGCCTGACGCGCAGTGACACAGGAGGTCCTCAAATCCATCTTGCGGTGACAGTTCTGTGATGAATAAGCTAAATGTGGACAGAGTGTTGACGCGATAACACCCCCGCTACACTATCAGGTGGATTAAAAAAGAAGAAAAACACTCCGTAGACATTAGGAATGCACCTACCGGTTATTCAAAACTACCGGCAACTAACGACTATTTCAATAATCGATTCATCTGTCACTTATTACTTCAATTAATAGATTTTATACTATTAATATGTAAAAATATACGATTCAAATCTATCAACTGAAGTAATAATCAACAGGCTTATCAAAATAGTCGTAATTTAGAATAAATCAGTTGTTAGATTAATCGCTAAAATAAAAATAATAATTAGTAGGTGCATCCCTTATGTTTACATATTTGTTATTTATATATACACATAGCTCATTATTGTTCATGGTATCTTTTTTCCCTTCAGATCAATTTTAATAACTTGAATAACTACTCTAGGAACTGTAAGAACAGAAACATGTTTTGTGTGTTGATAATCCTAATATATCCTTCTGTGGTGTTGACTGAACGTAAACCTTCCTGACATTGGTGTCCTAGCTGATCCAGAACATAAACAATATAACAAAGACTGACTTACAATACATTGCGACGATCCGTCCCCATTCTCTCCATGACTGATGATATATATATATATATATATATATATATAGATAGATAGATAGATAGATAGATAGATAGATAGATAGATAGATAGATAGATAGATAGATAGATATCTATATATATATATATATATATATATATATATAGATCTAGATATATATATATCTATATCTAGATATATATCTATCTATATATATATATCTATATATATATATCTAGATATATATATATAGATATAGATATATATATATATCTATATATATATATAGATATATATATATAGATATAGATATAGATATATATATATATATATAGATATATATATAGATATAGATATATATATATCTATATATATATATATATATATATATATATATAGATATATATGCACATAACATGCCTAACCCTCATGGTTGGTGTACAAGACACCAAAGGTACAGCTGCAGTGGTCAAACATATCATTAAATTACTAAATTTCACATAATTTCAACGCTCTGTCTTGAAATCAAGATTGAAGACTTTTCTGTTTGCTGCTGCCTTTAATTAAACCAGATTCAAGGATAATAATCAATTTCCTGCATTTCTGCATTTTACTACTGTATTTTATTTCCTACACTGCTTTTTAGTGTTTTAATGTTTCTTAATTGTTTTTAAATCTCCTTTTCTTTTGCATTATGTTTTGATGCTTTTAATGGTTTTAAGTGAAGCACTTTGAATTACCTTGTTGTTGAAATATGCTGTACAAATAAACTTGCCTTGAATAAAATATTCTGCCTTGTCTCCAAAACAAAACAAGAACATTTTTACTGATTTCACCAAGCATATACAGCCTGTATTCCACTGGAGTGGCATGAAACATATATACGTATGTATGTGTATCATCAGCGTATGTCTGCATGTTTCTGTATGAATTGCTAATGCTGCTTTTTTACTGTATGTATTGGATGTGTCTAATATTTAGTTTGTAATTATTTGTATGTAGTGTATATTTCTTGCTGTTTTCATTATGCACACAACTCTTTGAGGCATGCTTTGTGCCTGGGTAGATCTGTGGTGATCTAGTCCGTGACGCTCTGCTGGGCCGACAAGTAGAGAAACAGAGCATCAGAATAATCACACAGTACAACATGTCTGCGTCCACTGAGACGGAGAAGTAGATAGTGAGCATGTACATCACACTCCTTTAAAAGCATACGCTTGCTCAACTGAATAGTTAAGGTTGCATCAACTTTTAAAACGTAATCATTCAAGACAGCTGCATGTCATTATTATCTAATCTACGGTAACAATGCCCACAATTAACTACGCCATCGTGATTATGCAAATTAGGAGACCTCATTATGTGAGGGCTTCTTGTCGCTTCACCGCCGAAAACTTTTAATCCGCACCACATCTTAAATGGGATTAGGAGCGTGTGGACATTTGGAGTCTGTCGACGGACGTTCTTTTTTTAAAAAACCATCTGGGAGAGATTTCTCTTCCAAAGTCATTTCCGGGAGTTGGGGCGAGATTCAAAAGATGTTCAGCCCGGCCTGCAGAACGCTGAACAGATCCGACGGGAGTGTGTCACTAAGTCACCGGCACCGCGAAGCATATTAGAGGATTTATCAAGGTTGTTTTGTGACAAAATGTTTAGAAATAAGAATACTGATGGAGCATTTGATTCCATTCAGTGAAATACATTTCAGTAGCTGGTTTTCTTTACCCTCTTCTTTGTATGCACGGTCACGGGGGCCTGCAGCTCATCCCATCAGACTGAAGGCAGGAGGTTTCTGAATATGCTTCCACAGAGAGACACACACTCAAACTCACACCTCGGGGCAAGTTTAAGGTTTCTGTTACACTTGAGCGGCTTGTTTGTAGGCAGCAGGGAGAGGCTGCGGCACCCCAGTCGAACCCCGTTGCCTCCATCTTTATGGCCCACGGCGCCGTTCTCCAGTCACACAAATCTTGTTCATCACAGCAGTTTGGCATGTTGCCATATAAGAATCATAAATCATAAGTCCTCCCAGCAAAAATTACAAAATACACAGTTTGCAATTGCTTTCACACACACCCTCTACAGGACGACATCTTTAGTCCTTTCCAAAACCACGACAGAAACGATTCATATGGTTTAACAGAAATGGTTAAAAATGAATGATTGGGTATATTTATTTGTCTCAAATCTGAAGTAGGGTTTGACATTGACATGCTTTTTGTATATCTGTCCTTTTGAGAATCATTACCTCATAGTTAATAAGTGATATATGTACCTGTTTTTGTTTTCAACCACATCTTCTTAGATTTTCTGACAAAATAATGGTGCCCAGTTGTCTAATGGTTTGTTCACACTACGTGACTTTAGACCTGACTTTCTACTCGCTGTCTAATGTGCTAAATATGTGGACCTATCAGGGCGGTCTGTTGAGCACCAGGCTTCATAGTTGTGGTCATGTTTTTTACAGGATCTAATTAAAGTAATTAGTTTATTTGGGGTACAATTTTAAATGACAATGTTTTTGATGAAATATCACATTTTTTAAAATCTTTTTTTGCGTTTTCTGACGGAAGCGTTCTTTCGCAATTGTTTAAAGAAAACATGCTTTTCAATCCTGCCGGCAGGTTTTTGGGGTTCAGAGGGTGAAGGTCTTGTCTGCCCAACAGTCCAAAACCCAAAGACATACAGTGATATAAAACCTGATCAATCAGCTGATTTAATGTAGATCATTTTTCCACCAATCATCCTGGCTCTACACTGGTGAAGTCCATGTCCACAGGGGGGTTTCACTCGGGGTGTAGAGGGAGAGGAGGGCGGAGGGATTCTCACAGCGGACACGAGGAACATATGGGGGAGTCTCCTGTTCCCTTCGTGACACACGAGCTGTGACAAACAAGGTCTGCAGACGGCTCCTTTTGGACACATTGCACTCTTACAAATGGGAATTGCAGACATGTCTGTATGTGCGCTGCATTTTTCAGTTTCCACTCACACACCTCGCCCAGCGAGTGACAGCCTCAGCTCAGCCGTGTTATCTTTCCCATTTTCTGCTGTCAAGATGAGCGGTGTTTGGCCGTGCTGGTCCCGCCTGCCTCATTACCCCCCCTCACGCTGCTCTGATACGGTCACTGTTTGTGTCTGCGCCCTGAAGCCTTCTCTCTATCTTCTAAACAGGTTCAGATCACATTAACGAGGAGGCCGCTCACAGATTGGCTTCTACTTGGAGAGTAAAGTGCCTCGATGAGGGGGAGTCCCAGTTGTGGATCACGCCCTCGACAACCAGACCATTAGTCTGTAATATATTCATATCATATCTCATAACCCACTTGCCCCCTTTCAGGATATCAGATTACGTTCAAATGCAGCTTTGACAGTTTAAATGAATGCACAGCTTGTTCTCTCTTTTGGCTGTAAACGACTTCACGTGACTCCGATTTGGCTGAAAGAGAATGAGGGTCTCTGGGCCGAACACACTCCGTCTGCTCCCTCTACTCCCCAACCGCCTCCTCCAGCCCCCCTAAATTCACCCCACTGTGTTCAACGTTGTGACAGAATGCATCTCTCCAGTTCCTATCTGGTCGTAGCGTTTTTATAATACCGCAACAGACATGTCCTCAATAAGAGCACCGTGTTGAACTTATTAGAGAGAAAGAGAGAATGAAAAGCATCTGATGAGCCTCCCTGAAGCTCATAAATACTAAATTATTTTGAGGAGAAGTCTAGTGGAAGATGTTCAGTGGTTTACCGCTGCAGAACATTTCAAATGACATCAGTTTAATTTCCTTTTCCGCTGCTCCGTGCAGGGCATGAAATATTAATTTCGGTAGTAATTTTGGTCTTGAATGATGAAGTACAAGGAAAAAAATAACCTTCAGCGCGTACGACTGCACGGACGGGAAATTATGAATCATTATTAGAATCATTATTACAATCATCAATGTGAAGCTTCACCTCGTAATTGTTGGGGAGCCTGATTGACCAGTCCAGTATTCATACGTTATACATTGTGGATGAATCTGCAGAGCAAAATAAACGACTAGTTCCAAAGAGTAGTCCCTGAGAGGAGGGAAATCATGGGAGACGGTTCCTTCCTTTTCTTCCTGTTAAAAGTTGTTTTGGGGGGGAATGTTCTCCTATCCGAGGCGAGGGTCCAAGGAACGAGGACGACGTATGTTGTACAGATTGTAAAGCCCTCGGAGACAAATTTGTGATTTTTGATATTGGGCTATACACAAATAAAATGTAATGAAATTAAATTGAAGATGCCGGGTGTGTGGCACGTCTGTCCTTCAAGTCAGAGACAGAAGATCCTGTAACATCTGTAACGGTAGTCACCTGAAGTCATTCATCTAACCTTTAACCACGATAGTGACCGTGTGCAGATGTTATAGACACCATAATTCCATTTGACATAAACACATTGTACCATTTAAATATTCTCACACGGAGGAACATTCATTCCTTGTTTCTATACACCTGATCTCCAATATTCACTCTCCTTTTAGCTCCGTTTTTGGTCTCCTCCAGCTGCTAACTAGTCTCTAACTTTGATGGATTCACTGAATCAAACAACACAGAGACAGAGCTTTCCCCTGAGAACAGCGGCCTGCTGCTGGAAACAACTCTGATGAGAGGAATGAATCAAAACCAAAAGTACGATTCTACAAAATAAATTTGAGCAGACATTTGGATTTGGATGTGAATAAGGCAATTTGGAGTTAATAGTAAAAGCTACAGCCTAGTCCTGCAGTCTAACCATCTACGAGGGACGCTGGAGAAAGGTCTTCAGGAATTTCATCAACCGGGCAAGTCTTCGTTGTTCTTTCATGTCAGCTGATATTGGCCATGTTTTATGCTTCAAACATTCACACATTACGGGAAACATCCGTGAAGATACCGACAGCAGAAACAGCTGATGATGTGTCTTAATTACATCGGAATCATGTTACATCAGCTCTGTTTCTACAAAGACAAAAAACACATCAAAATTTTGCTTTTACCACAGAGCTTTTCAAACTTTTCAAATTTGCATAAATACACTTTAATGTAAACATGTCTAATGACCATAGAGTGTAAATAAGAAGTGGACGTAGTCATCGTGACGTCTCTCACTGGTTTGTGTTCTGACGTTTTGAAGCCTTGAATTCGGCAATTTTGTGGTCGCCATCTTGGATAACGGCCGTTTGCAATGTTCTTGTTTTTCGCAACCAGTGAACAGGAAGTGACCATATCTGGACTGAGGAGGAGTGACGTAGAGACGCCGTATACGTCTCTGGTAGAGACCTGTCAATCACTGTGTAGCCCCGCCCCTAAAGGTAATAAATCAAGAGAGAAGTAGAGTCATTTTAGACTAGACTTCTATACAACCAGAGGAGTCGCCCCCTGGTGGACACTAGAGAGAATGCAGCTTTGACACATGAAGCTCTGACTTCACTCTTCAGAACCGGAGGTTGCCGCCTGCTAATGACAGCTGCCTGTTTTAACTGTAACACTAAAATGACGACAGCGAGACGTCTTCAACATCTCGTCTCCTTGTGACTTAAAGTCAGATCACGTAGCAAAGCAGGGAGTCAAGTGTTCATCGACACAGAGACTTAATGGACCTGATGAGACCACAAGTGGGAGCTGAACCCTATTAACCCTCACTCACATGGTCACTTCCTGATGCCACTTATTAAACTGCAGTCATATTTGGTGAATGACACACATCTTTTCTTTTCCGCTGTAGTTAAAACATCGTTGTCTTCCTGTCTTCAGTGTGTATATAATAATTTTATTACTAACCACGCTAACGTGTCTTTATCCAGAATGGTCCCTCTGACTCATCATGATGAATGCTGTCACCGCCCCCCCCGCCCAGCCCTATCCTCACTTCTTTAAACGTTGCTCATGTCTCTGTAGACGAGACGGCGTAAAGAGGCCAACACACAGCGGAGTTCCTCCCAATTGAGGAGAGTCTAAATGGAGCGTAATAGGCCATCCTTCTCGTCTTCGCTCCTCTTATCTGCCCCGTCACTCTCCCTTCACCCCCCCCCCCCCCCCGGTATAATGCTCGTTGCTCGGGGAGCGTCTGAACATTAATTTCCCCGAGAAGCAGATGCGTGACAATTAAGTCGGCCGAAGGCTCGCCGGGTCCTCGTTCTCTGAGACGCGTGCTCGAGTTCAAGAAAACAAACAGATGCCGTGTTGTGTTCAGGGCTTTACAAGGTGTGTAGGTTTCAGAAAGAGGCCGTGACTCCTGTGTATGGATATCAAATGACAGATGGAGTTTCATACGCAGATAAACAAATGCACAGAGATGTGAAGAGAGGACGGCCAGAAGCCCTCCTTTCATTAAGTCGAGCTCACAGAGAGTTAAAGCATCGCCGGAGGCACCGACGAGTCGTTTAAGGCAAACCAGTGTTTCTATAAAGAAGTAATATATGTGTGTGAGAGAGAGAGAGAGAGAGAGAGAGAGAGAGAGAGAGAGAGAATAACAGATAGAGAGGAAGAGAGAGAGAGAGAGAGAGAGAATAACAGATAGAGAGAGAGAGAGAGAGAGAGAGAGAGAGACAGAGAGAGAGGAAGAGACAGAGAGAGAGAGAGAGAGAGAGAGAGAGAGAGAGAATAACAGATAGAGAGGAAGAGAGAGAGAGAGAGAGAGAATAACAGATAGAGAGAGAGAGAGAGAGAGAGAGACAGAGACAAAGAGAGACAGAGACAGAGAGAGAGAGATTCAGTCTGAGAGGATTTCTCTCCTCTTTTATTCTCTCTCTTATTGGGAGCTGTAATGCAGAGCTGATGGCAACAGAAACACGTCTGATTGGAGTAAAATTTATTTTGTTTAAAATATTTTATCAAACAGTGCATCTAAAGAAACGCTTGAATGCACTTCGTCTTTGCGCTAGAGATTTGGATGTAAATAAGAAGAGGACGTAGTCATCACGACGTCACTCGTTGGTTTGTGGACGTTTTAAAGCTTCCAGTTTGGCGATTTTTCCCCGTCGCCATCTTGGCTTTTTCGCAACCAGTGAACAGGAAGTGACCATATCTGGACTGAGGAGGAGTGACGTAGAGACGCCGTATACGTCTCTGGTAGAGACCTGTCAATCAGTGTGTAGCCCCGCCCCTAAATCATCCCCTCTTTATGGTGTGTTTGACTCTAAATGTTCCATAATGTACTAAATGAACATCATGCTGTATTGAAGAAGACTGTAAACTAGAGATTGAGACCATAAACTCATGTTTACAATGTTTACTGAGGGAATAAATCAAGAGAGAAGTAGAGTCATTTTAGACTAGACTTCTATACAACCAGAGGAGTCGCCCCCTGGTGGACACTAGAGAGAATGCAGCTCTAACACATGAAGCATCAGCTTGTTGCCTGCATGTAACCAGAAAATGTGTAGTTGATACCAATCACAGGAGGCAGACATCTTTTCATTGTTGTGTAAATATATTTCTATGGTAGATATATGGAGGACAAGTCTATTTCACTTCCCGTTTAATGACGTCACAACATCCGGTTGAAAGGTCAAAAGCCACTGGGAGCGATTTACGGTGCTGGAAATCCATTTATCTTCGTTTTGACTTCAGTCAGTGAGGCTAAATTACCGCAACTTCACCGTCACCATTATAATAGCAAGGCAGGTTTTAGTTGCTTAGTAACAGCAACCTCCCAAGCACCTTGAATGAAAGGATTGAAAGCGGCACGGCTGGCGTTTTAAAAAACGCGTATTTAGACGCAACATGTGAACGGCCCCCTTTAGTCGCTGGAGCTGAACAGTGGGCAGCAGCTCAGTGATGCTCAGTAGCTGAATATGTTTCACTAGAAGTGCGATAACTTCGTCTGACGTCGAACGCCTCCTGCGACCTAAAGGACTGTTGGTATCAGACGGTGTTCCTACTTATCAAAGTCACACACTGTGAACCGGAACCATCCACCAGGAACATTCTCCTGAGAGACTGCCACACAGCTGCAAACACTCACGCTGAACGGAGGTCCGTCGCTCAACCCCTCAGTAGCACACCTGAAAACATGTATTAACTGGTTTGGATCTGGTTCACCGCTGAGTGCAAAGTGTCTGGCAGAAATATAAGAGCAGGTGATGATTCACTTCAAAGCCCTTCAGAACAGCTTTTGAACCTCGACACCAAACTACAGTGAGACCATTAATGTACAGAAAGTATCTTTACGTGTTCACGCAGAGCATAACCAACCTCGTAGGTTCGTTATACAGGGCAACTTGCTTTGCAGCAGAAAGGTGTGAAATTGCATTGCGCTGAATCCAACAGTAGACTTTGCCAGACAACAGAGCTGGTGAATCCAGAGCCAACCAGTGCTGCCTACCGAAGCCAAGTGTGCCACCGCGGAGCAGCCTGAGCCAAAGACACACGAGCTGGAGCTCCGGTCTCTCTCCGTCTGGGCCTGCAGGACTGGATGCTCTGATTGGAGATGAACGAAAAAAACTAACGTTTGCATCTGATGTCATGAAAGAGCCTTCAGATAGAACTGAGCAACACGAGTGGAGCTGCAGAGCTCACGTTTCTGCACGTGTTTCTGACCTTTATTTGTCCACTGACAGACAACTGAAGAAGCAGGTCCATCACCTCCGTACGGTAAAGGTCTCACTGTGCTTCAAGCAAAGTGAAACAGCTGCTGAAGCCTCTCCCCAGTGTCAGATTTGGGGAAAAGAGAGAGTCTGACAACAGAGCCCACTTTAAGCAGTAATTGTACTGTTACCAGATCAGATTGACACTTTCCAGCCCAATCTAATAAAATCAACCCATAAGCATTCTCTGTCATTTTGAATGTCCCTCTCATATTTTATGTTTATTTTATTTAAATGAATAAAATAAATATATATATATTTATTTTATTTATTTTTTATTTTATTTTATTTATTTTTTATTATTTCATTTCATTTCATTTTTTATTTTATTTTATTATTTCATTTTTTATTTGTTTTATTTATTTTGTATTATTTTATTCTAAATATCATTATCATTATTCCTATCTCATACCATTTATTTATTTTTTTAATTTATTTTATTTATTATTTTATTTCATTTTTATTTTTTTATTTTATTTTATCATTTCATTTTTTATCTAATTTGTTTATTTATTATTTATTTATTTTGTATTTATTTTATTCTAAATATCATTATCATTATTCCTATCTCATACCGAACGACAACTGAATACAACTCATGTCAATCAAATTATTCTCAAATTAAAGGAGTCAATAATATGAGTGAAAGAGGTTTACTTAGTTTTTGACCATAAAAGGACAATCGCAATATTGTTTTCACAAAATTCTCAAAACCTCGACGAAAGTTGTCAAAAAAAAAAAAAAAAAAAGTTACAAAAAAACAAGCCCGACTTCCTCAACAGTAGCCTGAGGAGTGCCGCGGTGTGTTTGGTGAGTCAGTGGGCGGTTCTCTCTCCTTATTGTCATCGTCTTCCATCACCGTTAATGTAAAAACACGTCAAAGTGTGTGCCGTGTCCCCGTTTTTTATGATCTCGTCTGCCTTGAGATGTTTTCAAGCGACGTGCTGCGCAAACTAGTTTGTTGAAGCACACTGAAGCCGACGCAATCATTCCCTCACAAGGGTTCAGTAACCAGCGACCGGCCCGACCCGCTAATCTAAAAACAGAAAACAACGCTCTGAACAAAGATCTCTGTCCAAACTGAAGCGCCTGAAGCTCTTCTTCTTTGTCATCGTTCAGGGTGAAAGTCTCCATCTCCATTTATATTGGCGATTGGATGAATCAAACTCTCACAAACACAGGTCCCTGCGGTTCTGATAGAACTGATGCCAATGCAGCTACGCCAACCTCTTCAGGAGCCGACCATTTCCATTTCCATGAACCGGGTGTTCTGGATTTTGTTCCACACCGGAGGGCTTTTTAAAGAAGCTGGATTTTGGTAGCCGCCGGCTCGCTGTGGACGGAGGGTTGAAACGAGAGAGGACAGCGTCTCAGTAGGACGTTCGCCTCTTGATGAGTTCCTTGAGCCACCGGCCCTCCAGTCATGAATCTCTTCCCTAACCTTGATGTGAAATGCCTCTCAATGAGAAGCAGTCATAACACATACACAATCATTGTTATTGGCTCCTCGAAGCGTCAGACAAAAGCCCGCTCTGGCCTCCTCCTCCTCCTCCTCCTCTCTCTAACGATGCCGCGGCAACACAGCGAACAAACCAATAAGAGGCTTCAGTGGCGGTCAAAGCGATAAAAACCTGTTTTCTCCTTTTGTGTCTCCGTCTCACGGCAGATAAGACCATCCGCGGCGGGTATCGCGCTCCACAATGGCGTTGGGTCACAAAAACCCCAAACTCCGGTTACACAAATGTCACACTTCATCCCTCCGCAACCCTGAAGGCTTCTGGGAAATTCAAGCGGTCTAATACTGCTGTTTATCTCAATCAATTTCAGAGCATGAATGGTGTGAAACAAGAGACAAATGTGCTTCTTTGTGTGTGTGTGTGTGTGTGTGTGTGTGTGTGTGTGTGTGTGTGTGTGTGTGTGTGTGTGTGTGTGTGTTGCATTAGCGGTGCATCTCTTGGAGCTCCCGCGTTTACGTTGTTTTGGGGGTGAAATTGCTTTTCGAGCATTATATTGCGAGCATCTTGACGGGAGAGGAGGCTCAGGCCATTCTGCCAGCTGAACGGCAGCGACGGTAGAAAGCAATCACGAGCCTCTCCTCAATGGATGTTTTGTGCGCACAACTGCCGCCTGCAAACCCATTAACCAGCCGCCCCAATTAGACTCTAGGATGAGGCAGAAAACAGCAAGACGCAAGAGAAGCGCAAATGAACTGCCAACGAACAGAGAGAAAACAACTGCAGAGGAGTCGCCCGATAACATTTACAATTTATTCTACAATGGAGAGGAAACAAACTGAAGGGAGTGATTGAATATTGTGCGTTACATTCTAACTGAACAAATTCCCTCATTTCTGCCTCAGAAAGCGTCCCAGATTGTAACGCAGCAGGTGTTTGTGCAGAATAAGGAAGTTTCTGATTGACACACTTGAGAATATGTCGTCGGCTGCGTGATTACCGCATTCATCCCAAAGCGTCGTCTCCAATCTGTCCGTCACGCTGTCAACAATCAGCAGCATTCTCACTGCTGAACGTCACAACACAAACGCCTCAACGTGGACTGGTTACTAGCTTCAAAGCAAAGATCAGAACCAAAAACGGAAACTTCGCTGGACTTATCGGACAGTCCACGCAAGTATTTCAATTTAAAATCCAAACCCGTGTTGACCACAGGGCCGTACAGACCAGAGCAGGAAGCTCAAAATACACACAAACACCACGTCAATCAGCCACATCAGGAAGAGTCAAACGCTAAAGAGTGAAAGTATGCTTTGAGCCTCAACATATGAAATTGGGAGATTAATGCTTTTAACAGTCTCTGATCTCTGATCATGTTTCATTGTTAACAACTAATCAAGAGGAGAGCTAGTAACGTTAGCAGCACCGCTAACAGATAACCAACGGAGGTTCACTTCAGTTACATCATGATGCCTTCAGGCTCTGCTCAGTGAACATGAGGACTGACTGAAGGTACATTATAACGTCCTCCTTCCTCCTCCTTCTTTCCTTCCTTCCTCCTCGCTTCCCTCCTACTCCTTTCCTTCCTCCTCCTCCTCCTTCCTTCTCCTCCTTCCTTCCTTCCACCTCCTCCTCCCTCCCTTCCTTCTTTCCTTCCTCCTCCTCCTCCTTCCTTCTCCTCCTTCCTTCCTTCCACCTCCTCCTCCCTCCCTTCCTTCCTTCCTTCCGCCTCCTCTCTCCTCCCTTCTTCCTCCTCCTCCTCCCTTCCCTCTCCTCCTTCCTTCCTTCTCCTCCTCCCTTCCTTCCTCTCCTCCCTTCCTTCCTTTCTCCTCTTCTCTCCTCCCTTCTTCCTCCTCCTCCTCCTCCCTTCCCTCGTCCTCACTTCCTTCTCCCCTCCTCCTTCCTTCCTTCCGTCCTTCCTTTCTCCTCCTCTCTCCTCCTCCCTTCTTCCTCCTCCTCGCTTCCTTCCTTCCTTTCTCCTCTCTCCTCCTCATATGTTTCTAGTCTCTGACCGCTACTGACTGAAGGTAGATTATAACGTTATCGTGATGCGTTCACGTGTAATCTGTAAAATGTAGTTTTCGTGATCAACTTGAATAAATCCAGTAGTTTGTTTTCACAGCAATCTTTTGATTTAAATTGTGTTTTAATGTAAAAAGACTACAACTATAGAGGACCATGACAAAGTAAAAGGACAACATTTAAACATGTTTACAGTTTACACTGACTTGAGAGAGGTTGAACAGACTTTTGGGTCTGGATCCTTGTAGACCAGCTGCTCTAATCAAACAACAAAGGGATCTGTGTCTGTTAATATGGATCATCTATGATCCATAATTAGTATCAGCGGCAAACATCGTGATCAGGAACCTCTAGAAGTTACATTTGCTCCCTCTTTTATTTTGTGCTGATCCGATCTGTGACTCCGATCCATGATCCGATCTGAACCGTGAGTTTTATGATCCACACAGATGGTCCCTCTTCCAGGTTCCTGTCAGGAGCCCGTCTGCAGCGTCGTGGACCAGATGTAAGCTGGACAGGGACGACTGACTAATCCCAGCATGTAGACTGGGATTAGTCAGTCGCCCCTGCTGCAGGAGAACATGAAGGCATGGATGACTGTCTTTAACTGCTGCAACAGACTTTTCTGTTTGCTGCTGCCTTTGATTGAACCACATTCAAGGATATCAATCAATTTCTGCATTTTACTACTGTATCTTATTTCTTAAACTGCACTGCAACTATTATTCTGTTTTTAGCTTTTTAGTGTTTTAATGACTGTTTTTAATGTTTCAATGAATGTTCTTAATTGTTTTTAAATGTCCTTTTTTTTGCATTATGTTTTGATGCTTTTAATGGTTGTATGTGAAGCACTTTGAATTGCCTTGTTGTTGAAATGTAATATACAAATAAACTTGCCTTGCCTTGCATCGACTTGCATGTTGAACTTAAAAGGCAAGAAGATACAAGAAGTTCTGCAGCTGAAAATAGAATATCTACCTCGACTGCAGAGACACTAGACTTTTATTTTGAAATAAAAACGGCTCTCAAGCACTCATTAATTGCTGTTTTTTTCTATTAGTTCTTTGTTAAGATTCTGTCAATGAAGCTTAATAATCTTTTCTGATGCTTTCAATGGGAAACATCTGGTTCATCGACAGCTCGGCACTGAACTAAAGACATGAACAGGGAAGGAAGCAGAGTGGTGAGTGACTGTGTGTATGAACAGTATGCTTTATTATGCTTCACAATGTGAGTTATGAGGTGATTTCACTCATATCCTGGTCTTTTTATCTTCCTCACTTCCTAAGATTATAATATAAGACCTTTCATTGACCTCTGGTTTAAGTATACATGTATCGATATTCTATTTTCCGTGCATTTGTTGGGGACTATTTTCAGCGGCGGATTAATCCACATTTGGCGCTCGAGTGAGTATTCTGGGCGGCGGGACGGCGTTCGTGTAGATGAGCTACACCTTTCACAGGTATTTAGGTACAGGTATGCTTCCGTCAATGAAGTGACGCTTCAGCTTGTTTGTCGCATCTTCGACTATTTAAACGTGACGTAGATCCACACTTGTGTTTTCTCACATATCTTCATGAAGACCTTCGTCCACGTTGGAATGATAAGAATTCAAAAGGGGGGGGGCCTGTATTAAACATTCTGAACACTTAAAAAGCAGCAAACAGTGAGCACCGTCAGCACTTTCACTGCAGTTAGCGGTGTTAGCACGGTTAGCTGTTAGCACGGTTAGCTGTTAGCACGGTTAGCTATTAGCCCGCCGGCTTGCCGTCGGCATGTCGAGAGCAGCAAACGGAGAGAAAAAGATGCATTTTTTAAATGAAGCTGGCTCAGTGTGGACCTCCTCCTAGTCCACAGGACGGACATTTTGAAAAGCTGCACGTTGTTTTTGTTCAGATCGTGACACAATAGTCACGGGTTACATGAGCGGACGTCAGCTGTCGAGGACGTTAAACACACACAGGACGAGGGGACCAGGAGGAGCAGTGAGGAGGATCTGTCGGTCTGTAAACATCCTACCCCAGATTTAATCTTCTTTCTCGTTTCTTTATAGTATTTTGCTTCGCTATATTTGTGTTTTTGTAGCTTCCTCTTGGAAGAGTGTTTACAATCTGTCACCTGGTCGCCATGTTTTTATAGCGGTAACTCTGAGGTGGACTGACTGAGATGTGGTGCATGTGGCTGGGAATTAATTTAGTCCCTCCTCCTCCTCCTCCTCCTCCTCCTCCTCCTCCTGCTTGCATTAGCTTGAGTAAGAGCAGCAGTGGAGTAATGAGTCCTCCTGGCTGAGAGATCAAACTGGAGCCGCCATCGTCCCCCCCGATCAATAAGCGTCACCACAGACACCGGGGACCGAGCAAGCGTCCCTCAGAGGCAGATATCTGGGGACAGTGTGTGTGTGTGTGTGTGTGTGTGTGTGTGTGTGTGTGTGTGTGTGTGTGTGTGTGTGTGCTGTACAAGCACCTGCAGCTTCTCCCCTGGGCTGCTAGAAACTGTAGCTTATTAGTGCTAATGGGCGTCTTTAAGGATCCTGCTCTCATTATCTGGACACTTGCAGTGTCCCCGTGTCTCAGGGTCCTGCTGGAGCTCCGGTATTCTACGGTACCGCGTGGCTAACTTCGAGTTAGCTCACGTCACGTGTGTGAATTGTCTTTTTCTGGCTCTGCGGTCCTGGTCCACAATTCATCGATGTTAATTGGAAACAGTTCCAGTCAGTCAGACTAAATGAAATAGAATGTACTGCATATCATTTACAACATTAAGAGTAATCATTTCTATCGTAGCATACTAACGCTAATGAGCACGGAAAAAAAGAATTCACGCACACACATGTCATTTCCTCTCATTGAGAGAAGCTTCCTTGTTGACGGTTTCTTACCGTTGTTGCTTCACATTGAGAGCGAACGACGCGGTGATGCAACGATTATTGTTAAATTTTGCAAGTGATGAACGGAACAAGGGCCAATAAAGAGCTGCAGGCGTTCAATGCAGTTTGTGAGAACAAACGCAAACGTGCCGTTACAACAAGTGACCACAGGGGTCGCCAAAACAACCAGCACTGAAATCAAAATGTGTATCAAACGAATAATCTGGGATCGTTTACAATGTTAGCCACTTATGAAGAACACCAAACATCCACCTTCAACAAGACAGTAAAGTAGGATCCTCTGGAAGAGAACACGACCGCACGAGAACCGGAGAACTCTCTCTGAGAGCATGAACCATCGCGCTCATTGATCTTTTTCCAGAGTAAAAAAAAAGGCCAACCACATCCATAGGACTATTACACACACACACACACACACACACACACACACACACACACACACACACACAGCAGGAACATATAGAACATGAATTATTAATATGGCCTATATGTGGTAAAAGTGGGTCAGTGTGCATCACCCGCTTGGTTTCGAAACATCTCGCCAAGGACCTGCTGCTGGAAATGACAGAAATGATTGATGTGGTTTGTTCCGCAGCACATGTTCTAAATGAATGGAGGTGATGAAGTGTGGGCGGCTGCTATAGGCTGCCTGAACGCAGGAACGAGCACTTAGATGCTGACTTTTTGTCTTTCCAGTCCGATCAGAGGCTGTGCATTCGGTTCTAAGTACGATTAAAACTCTCTTTGTCAAATTGTTAAATCATTTCACGGATGTCTAATTGCTTACATGTGTTACATCAACATAAATCAAAATACCAACTCGATCTTAACGGCTTAACAAAGCTAGCTGACGTCTAGATATTTGTTTACCTGAAGATAACTACAGAGAGGAGAAGTCCCGCCCCTTCATACAGCGGCTCCTGTGATATCTTACGTGATAAAAGTGTTCCTACTTAAGTCCAGCAACAGTCTTTTCAAAATAAACGTCCTTAGGAAAAGATCGTCGTTTGGGTTAAAATAACTACTCTCTCTCTCTCTCTCTCTCTCTCTCTCTCTCTCTCTCTCTCTCTCTCTCTCTCTCTCTCTCTCTCTCTCTCTCTCTCTCTCTCTCTCTCTCTCTCTCTCTCTCTCTCTCGTCATATTGTCATCTCCTCAACAGACTTTTCATGCTCATGTCCCTCACATTAGCAGCCATCTGGGTCCAGAAAACCTCATCTCCATATTCACAATGAAAGTGCTACAATAAGAAAGATGTCCCATGGCGACGTTTGGAGATAACAAAAAAAACATCCCATATACCCGAAATACAGGATGAAAATTAGTGGCGGCTCAGAGAAGCTCCATGTTGTCGCTGCTGCTGAGAGCAGTGGGGGGGGGGCCAGAGAAGTGTCCAATCACTGCCAGGCAGAGCGATGGGGGGACAATCAATGGAGCCGCATGAGATGAATGATACAGATTTAAAGACTGGGAGATGAACACACACACACACACACACACACACACACACACACACACACACACCTGAGGTCACACACACACACACACACACACACACACACACACACACACACACACCTGAGGTCACACACACACACACACACACACACACACACACACACACACACACACACACACACACACCTGAGGTCACAAACACACACACACACACACACACACACAGCTACAATCACAAGGTTGGATAATGTGGAATTAAAGAGCATGAAAACATGGCGCTGTAACCAAAAGGCTCAATAAATACTCATTTATTACAAGAGCGTAAAGATTAATTTAACTGCCTCACAAAACAACACAGAAACAAAACCTGCCGGTTCAATTCCTTCACTGCACAGAGAGGCAGATTAATACAAATACTCATTATCCTTTCAGTGTTTGAAGTGTCTCTGAGTGCATGTCAATGGCCTCATCTACTCATACTGAGGAGCTGCATTCAGCAGAGCTGCCTGGTTTCCACCACTCAACACTGTGCACTTCTTCTAGGAGCTGATCTCGACATGTGTTAATTGTTTGAGCTCGACAACAACTTGTTAAGAGCAGACTTGAGTAGCTTCAAGAGATCCTGTGGCATTCACTTCATCTGTCGTGGTTATTGTATAAAAACACGCAACTCAAATGATGATTGTATGTGTATTGAAGTATTTGCTTTGAATAAAAAGTGTCTTGGTATTAGTAGTTTTAATGATGTTGTGTATGGAAGTTAAACAGGTCAAGGTCTTCTGTAGCTGCAGCTGTTTCTAATGGTAATACTTAAGAAATGAGAGATTGGAAGCCAGTTCATCTGAAACAAAGCTGTAATTGAAATATACAATATTAATGATGTACAGTTTATAAATTGAAAGAATATATGTCATTTAACTATCAGATTGTGTTTCCCGCTGTTTGAATCCCATTTGAAACCAAAAGGAAACGTTGACTTTACCTTGTTTTACGTAAAGTAGTTTTACATAAAGTAGTTTTACGTTAAAATGTTTTATGTAACATTGTTACACATAATACGCTTGTTATGAAATGTTACAAAAAAAAGTCTGCTAAGTACGATAGTTGTTTTTAAGTACGTCGTTAGGCTACGTCGTTAGGCTACGTCGTTAGGCTACGTCGTTAGGATACGTCGTTGCGCTACGTTGTTGCGCTACGTTGTTAGGCTACGTCGTTAGGATACGTTGTTAGGCTACGTCGTTAGGATACGTTGTTAGGCTACGTCGTTAGGATACGTTGTTAGGCTACGTCGTTACCTTATGTTGTTAGGCTACATCGTTGGGATACGTTGTTAGGCTACGTCGTTACCTTATGTTGTTAGGCTACGTTGTTCAAGGAATATTAGATTCTGGATGTGATGAACTTGATTTTTTAGGAATTATTAAACTATTTCTTCTCTTTCCTATCTTTTCTTTTCTTACTACCAACGGTGTTGAATTTACACAGATTTAACGCGACAACAGGTGCTCTCTGAACTTTACAGGTCAAATAATTGAGGTGAGACATGGAAAACAAAAAGGACCACGCCCGTTACTCATCCCCCTTAACTTCAGCTAGATGTGGAGCCTTTCACTGAGCCTACGTACCATTTCCGCCATAACATCCAGAGGAGAAAAGCTCCCTCAAGGAGGAGGTTCCACTGTTGCACCCCGGCTCCCTGAGTGGGGAGGAGAGAAGAGAGGGGAGGGAGGAGACAGAGATGTCTACAGTAAATTACATCACTGAAGCCTTCAGCATACTGCCACCTTATCAGCTTTAATATTTACAGTGAGAGGTACTTACTAAACAATAGTGCAGCCTACACGTGTTTCACAAACTTTAACATGTCAGATACAGACAAACATCAGGAACATGGATCGTCTCTGACTTCTAAACTGAATCAGAGGGAGTGTTTGCATGCAGATCTCATCTATGATTATGCAACATGTTAAACACAAAGCATCAGCATTAATCTCATCAGCCCATCCACCCACCCAGCTCTCCTCCCCACTCCTCAAACAGAGTAGGTAGGAGGGGGGGGGGGGGGGGGGGGGATTCTGATTCCCGCCGCTGGCTATTTATCTTATGTTTACTTCCTGCTGCGTGAGGAAATTCCCAACATGCAGAAGTTCTGGGTCTAACACATGTTCTCCCCACGGTGGTGATGAGTTTGTTGTTATGGGTCTCTTTCAAAGTTGAACAAATATCCCTTTTCAAAACAGAATTATAAGACGCGACAGCCTGAAGCTGGATAACGCAACTCCACGTGAAGAAACACACCGAGGTTCTGACCTAGAATTACAGCTAATGCATAATATATGGCCTTCCTGTACAGTAACTGTGTTCAACATTCATGCTCAATGCAACCTGATTACACAGTAATCTTGCTGTTGACGCAACTGCCTGCGCACACAGTCAAATCTCAGAGGATGGGCGGGGAGGAGAGGAGGAGGAGGAGGCGGAGGAAGAGGAGGATGGGGATAAAACAAACAAGTAAACAGCTGAAGATCAAAGACGGAATAAAAATCAGCAGCTCTGCTCTTTCCAGGCGTCTATCAACCTTGTGATCAAGAGAAACACAGGTTCCTTCACTGACAGCAGAGTTGTGTTTCGATATCCATACCGGGATCAGAAACTCGCTTACGCTACACAACAACAACAACAACAACAACACGATGTGTACGTCCTGTCCGATCGCCACTGAGCATGTGCAACACTCAACATGAGCTACGTCGACGTCAACGATGGAAGTAGCCAACGAGCGAGCCGCCTCCCTTCTTTCACATCTTAGTCGAGAATCGCACACGCTCAGTAGCTATCGGGCAGGCGCTAACGTTAGCCAGAGCTAGCATGTTTCACACTGGAAGCTAATTTAGGAAGTATGGAGGCTGTGCAGCATTTTGTGTTAAAATCAATCTGTGACCACGAGGTTAAAGGTCAGCCGCTAGTGGGAGTTACACTAGTGGAAGTCGGGTTGCATACCTCTGCGGTAACGAGTATCACTATTGCACAACGTTTAACCACGACGAGCTCCCAAACCCACTAAACCAGTACCTGGAACCAGGGATGAGAGTCTACGGAGCAGAGCTGCTACGCTGTGATTGGCCAGTCTGCATTTGAGGGGCGGGACTTAGTGATGGGACAATTTAGGCACTTCCACTACAGCGGCTCGTACTTCATTTATTATTTTAATCTGTGATCTTTTGGTAAATTCTCCCTCTGCAGAGACAGGAAGCTGCTGCACAGAGTTTATATATATATATATATATATATATATATATATATATATATATATATATATATATATATATATATATATATATATATATATATATATATATATATATATATGGTGACATCAGTGGGAACAAAGCACTTACACCAGGTGTAACAATAGAAACATTATCTATTGGACTAACCCTCTACCTTCGTGGACGTTCTGTAGTTGCCTCGGTCTATTTTTGGCCGGTCGACAGTGAAGACAACATATA
This sequence comes from Cebidichthys violaceus, assembly GCF_023349555.1. NCBI lineage: Eukaryota > Metazoa > Chordata > Actinopteri > Perciformes > Stichaeidae > Cebidichthys > Cebidichthys violaceus. The sequence goes on along the minus strand of NW_027176628.1, from coordinate 793,251 downwards.
GAAACGTACAGTAAACACAAATGGAACCATCTACAGTGAGATGATGTAATGAAGTGTAACGGAGACACTGTTTCTGGAAAGAGATGTTGCTGCTGAATTTTTTAGTGACACCGTGAGCAACAAAAACCAAATCCATCCACATTTCACGGCAACATGAAGACAGACATCATTTACAAACCACTCATAACGTCTATATTTAAATCAGTGTGATGAAGAGTGAACATTATGGAAGTGATAACACATGACACGACATCCTGATGCATGAAAATATAGTTTTCCTTAAAAGAAAAATACAAAAATGACCAATAATAAAAAAACAAATCAGAATTTAACTCAAAATGAGTCCATAAATCACGTCCTTCTCCACAACACGTGTTTAAAGCAACACATTTCATGAACTCCTCCACATTGTTGACTGCAGGACATCAACCCGTCCTTCTACAGAGACGACGCCAACACAGAGACGAACACACACTTCTGCTGAGTCGTCAATCTGCAGTTTGTTCTATCAAAAACTCATTTTTAGCAGCGTTCACAATTAAACCAGCGACACGTTCTCTGTGGACCTAATTAGTCGACTGATAACGTTGCTTTTCTCTTGGATGTTTAGAACTTCAGTGCAGAAGCATTTCTCTCACACACACACACACACACACACACACACACACACACACACACACACACTTAAATGTTTAAAAATATTTGGAATATACTCAAAATTCATGTAACATGTTTTTACCAACAACACGCGCACGCTTATTCACTAATTAGTGTCCACATCTGTTGCAGATGTGGTTATTAGAGAGCACCTTTAAACATGAATCCACGAGCAGAATCCTTCTGTGGTTTATGATTTCTTCACTTTATATGATCTCAACCTACAAAGCTACACTACGACACTTCAGTGAAGGACGTGGAGCAGATCCGTCCTGGAGGAGGGTTCCTTTGATGAACAGCCTCTAGAGGCTGGTTGGTGATTGGTGATCATGTTGGGCCATACATATGAAACTGATGAAATAGTGAAATTGAATTTGTGGTATAGCAGAGAAGTGGCTCTGAAGAAGTCCTTGTTTCCTGTCTGAATGCTGCTGCTGAAGAGAGACCATCCTCTGAGAGAACGTAGAAATAGAAATAGAAGAACAGAAAACCACATTTGATCCTCAGAGTCGTCTGAACTCTCAGATGAACGATGTAATAAGACTGTAAATGATCTGCAGCTAGTAGTAGTACTCTAGTAATATTACACAGTAGTACTACTCGTTATAAACACAGTAGTACTCCTCGGTCTATACTACACAGTAGTACCCCTCGTTATGAACACAGTAGTACTTATCAGCTTTAACTCAGTGTGTGAACAATAGTGTGCCTCCTACTTGCACATCTTAATCCGTTAACAAAAACACAATCAGCACAACATCAACGTGCTGTTTGATTGACAGCTGATCTGTGCAGAAACATCACAGCAGTGAGTCTTCATCACAAGAGATGAAGGCAAAGTCTGCCGTAAGAATAAATCAAATGCAGATTACACACAACTGCAAAACAAAAGCAGCATCAGTTTAGTTACGATGGACTCAGCAGCTCCTGAGGAGGGAAACCACCGTGATGGAGCTCATGATATAGTACGTATTCATGGTGACTGCATACCCATTACACCACTTTATGACATATTCATAATCACATACGGGTTTGTGATTGGTGAGGATAAGTAGAGCACACACACACACACACACACACACACACACACACACACACACACACACACACACACAACGGCTGATTGATTATATGGAAAAAATTCCAAATTACTATTTTGTATTGTAATACAAACATTTTGTCATTTTAAAGTTAAAAAGATTGATCTGAAGCACTTTGAAAACAAAATAAGAGACTAGATGAAGAACGTTGTGCTCTTGTAAACAAATGAATCATAAACACATTGGTTGTAAAGATATGAACTGTGAGGACACGGAAAAGAAGTGACACGGACAAAAACATGGTAAACAAGACGGGGTCCATGTTTTAGACGGGTCAGGAAGGTCGACGACATCGCCACAGACCTCAATCTGGTCAGTTTGCCAAACAAAAACCAATATGGTGACGACAAAAAAACAAGATGGTGACGGCCCAAAACCAAGGTGGTGACAGCCAAAATCCAAGATAATGACGGCCAAAAACCAAGGTGGTGACGGCCCAAAACCAAGGTGGTGACTGCTCAAAACCAAGGTGGTGACTGCCCAAAACCAAGGTGGTGACGGCCCAAAACCAAGGTGGTGACTGCCCAAAACCAAGGTGGTGACGGCCCAAAACCAAGGTGGTGACGGCTCAAAACCAAGGTGGTGACGGCCCAAAACCAAGGTGGTGACGGCTCAAAACCAAGGTGGTGACGGCCCAAAACCAAGGTGGTGACGGCCCAAAACCAAGGTGGTGACGGCTCAAAACCAAGGTGGTGACGGCTCAAAACCAAGGTGGTGACTGCCCAAAACCAAGGTGGTGACGGCCCAAAACCAAGGTGGTGACGGCCCAAAACCAAGGTGGTGACTGCCCAAAACCAAGGTGGTGACGGCTCAAAACCAAGGTGGTGACGGCTCAAAACCAAGGTGGTGACGGCTCAAAACCAAGGTGGTGACGGCCCAAAACCAAGGTGGTGACGGCTCAAAACCAAGGTGGTGACGGCTCAAAACCAAGGTGGTGACGGCTCAAAACCAAGGTGGTGACGGCTCAAAACCAAGGTGGTGACGGCCCAAAACCAAGGTGGTGACGACCAAAAACTAAAAAGGTGACAACCCAAATCAAGATGGCGTGACGGCCAAGAGGGACAGGAGCCCTGTGTGACATGAGGAACCAGATTTACATCAGTGAGTTACAACTACTAACCAAAACTTAGACAAAACTCTAGACAACATTTTTGTCACCAAAAATGACAAAGGCATATCAATATTGATGGCGTGTCACTAGGGAGCCTAAAAAGGTCTAAAATGTAGATTTATTTTATTTAATCGAGACAATGAACAACCTGAACCAAACTTCCTCTTACTTCCCACATATCCTGCCTCATTATATAAAGAAGTTGTGACGGTTTATCCAGCAATATTATACGTATTTGTCTCTCTATATAGCAGTTTGTATCTACAGCGGCGTCTGTAGAACAACAATCCTTCTACCTCGGCTTTGGTCTCACACATGCATGCAAATACTGAATGGAATTGGACTTCAACACCGTTCTTTAGTGACCAGAAGAACCAAACTGAACCAAATCCAGCCGCCTGGATATCTGCCAGCTGCAGACTCCATTCCTCAAAGAAGATAAAGCACAGTGGGTAAAGGTCGCCTGCTTTTTAGGGGTAAAGAACACAGGCAAAGAAAGCGCAATTCCAAAAAAGCCAGTATCCATCCTCTGCTGCACTGCTCTACGTCACACATCCCAGTCTGAGAAGGCGATGGGCATGCTGGGCGACGCCCTGCCGAGGATAAAGATCAGCAGATGCGAGTCACAGTGGGGAGAAGGAGGGTGAAGACGGAGGAGAGGTAGAACAAAAAGGAGGGAGAGAGATGAGAACGTTTGGGAGGACAACAGATTGTCCTCCACCTCCTCCCTCCCATCCTCTGTACGAGACCCTCAGGGCTGATGGACTCAGATGTCCGTCCAAAGCCATGTCACACACATACACACACACACACACACACACACACACACACACACACACACACACACACACACACACACACACACACACACACACACACACACACACACACACTTCCTGTTGCCTCCTGTGTGTCAGGAAACGGACTCTCTGGAGAGTTGAGGGTGAATTTGAACCGGACAAGGCGTCGGCAGAACTCAGCTTTTTCCATTTTCTCTTCTGTCTGATATTCTTACACTTATCTGTAGTGAGATGAAGTGTAGATGGATTTTCTTTGGGTACTTCCTACATTTCCCAGAATGACTTTCACAGAGAAGGAGCATGATCTCACATGCGTTGATTTCAGAAGGACAGGAATATGAGTGTGAAATCTGTGCAAATGAGCAAAGCTCCTGAATCTGACCTCCACCCTTCACTCAATCCTCGTCTTCAAAGCTTTTACTAAAAATAAATAAAATAAATGGACAATAAAAGGGAAATATAACCAATATATTCCTAAAGTTTCTGTAAATAATAATAATGAACAATACGTCACTTCACAGTCTCTCTAACCTATTTTCATTTTATTAGCGTTAGCTTCATCTGCTGTCTCTGGTTTGCGTATAAGAAGTGGACGTAGTCTCATTAGTTTGTGTACTGATGTTATGAAGCCGTTATTTCGTCGCCATCTTGGATTACGGCTGTTGCCATGTTGTTTTTTTTGCAACCGGTGTACAGGAAGTGACCATATCTGGACTGAGGAGGCGTGACGTAGAGACGCCGTATACGTCTCTGGTAGAGACCTGTCAATCACTGTGTAGCCCCGCCCCTAAATCATCCCCTGCTTTATGGTGTGTTTGACTCTAAATGGAGCATAATGTACTAAATGAACATCATGCTGTATTGAAGAAGACTGTAAACTAGAGATTGAGACCATAAACTCATGTTTACAATGTTTACTGAGGGAATAAATCAAGAGAGAAGTAGAGTCATTTTAGACTAGACTTCTATACAACCAGAGGAGTCGCCCCCTGGTGGACACTAGAGAGAATGCAGCTTCAACACTTGACTGTACTGTATATCAAAAGCACCGTTAGTGTGTTGAAGATTTTATTCTTAAACCAGAACTGTTGAGAGTGTTATTGGGACTACAACATCCAGCTGCATTATGGATTTCTACTGTTTGGCATCAATGAAGAAGAAGCCTTGAGAGTCAACCAAAGATCAGACCGCATCATGAGACTCTCAGCAGGTTACTGGTCTGTCAGAAGCAGAAAGAAAGGTGACGGTTCAGAACACATTCATAGAGGAACCTTCATCATCCAGAAGAGCAATGACCTGGAAGTGAAGAGCAGGAGACAGCTGAGGGAGTTCTCCCCTGACCCCAGTTCAGATCACCAGCATTAATTAAAGATCTCAGGCTAAATGAGATGGTCCACCCACACATACGCTTACACCTGACATTTACATTTAAGTAAACAGTAAATGCCATTCCTCTCCGGCTCTGATTGGTTGTGATGGATGAGAGAAGATTTAACGGGTTTCTGTAATTCTCAATATGAAATATTTAAATTTTTCTTGTTAAATTTTTCTCCGTGGGAAACTTTTCAGCACGAGTGAGAGCTTGTGAGGCAGCTCTCAGGTATCTCTTTTTATATCCATTTTAAATGTGATGTTTTTGCTGACATGGAAGAACTTCCTCCAAGCGTCATTCTCCAAAGGAGCTCCATGTCATCGAGGAACAGATCACAGAACTAGATCATAGCAGCATCGAGTAGAACAGCAGCTAACAGAACCTTTAGAGATGCCCTGGTCACATGTTCTCTGTAATATAAAGTCCTGCTCCTCTGTGGAACAGAACCATCACGACTAGAAGAACCAGAACATGTCTTTCGTGCAGAATGACACAGCTAGAAGTCAGCTGTAAGTCTTTGTTTCACACTATGATGAGTGAACTAACGAAACATAACATCGTAATGCTGTGGTTAGAATGTTTTTTTGTTCATTTTTTTGAGACATTTTTTGGGACTATTACTCGATTAATTAAAAAACGTATTAAGAGATTAATTGCCAAAGAAAATAATCCTGAGCTGCAGCCCAGGGGAGTTCCTCAGCAGCATCACAATGCGGATGAATGATCAGTTAAAGTGAAGTTAAAGTCAATCTCACCATCCAACACAAACCAGATGGAACGCGGAGCTCAGGGACGAATCTCATTTACTTTGTAATGAAACGAGTCTCAGCGGGCTCACATGCTCGAGAAAAATACTTCACTTACATGAAGTAAAAACTACGTTCACAGTCTGACACGAAGCGAGCCGAGTCCGGCGACGTGAGACCTGTAACGGAACCGGCGCCGAACTCTAATCGAGGCTGAAATTGGTTTACGTCACCGACAGACACCAACAGCCAACGAGTCATTTCAAAAACCCGACCGAGCAGCGGCACCGATTAGAGGCATCACAGATAGAGACGTGAGGTGAGGCGTCACATGGGGGGTGGGGGTGTGGGGGGGACTGATGAAAGAACGGGGCGAGCAAACAGGAAGCTGTGTGGGTTTGGGTTTTGGGGCAGCGTGTAAGTCGACGCATTTCAAATCTCAACTAACTCCAACGGATTCGCTAAGACACCGATGAGTCTGTATTTAAGATTGATTGAAGTTCTTCACGACGACTCCTTCATGTTCTGTTGGTGTTCTCAAACAGCTGCACAGAACCAGAGGAGACCTTCGGTTCTGAAGAGTGAAGTCAAAGCTTCATGTGTTGAAGCTGCATTCTCTCTAGTGTCCACCAGGGGGAGACTCCTCTGGTTGTATAGAAGTCTATGAGACAATGACTCTACTTCTCTCTTGATTTGACTCTAAATGGAGCATAATGTACTAAATGAACATCATGCTGTATTGAAGAAGACTGTAAACTAGAGATTGAGACCATAAACTCATGTTTACAATGTTTACTGAGGGAATAAATCAAGAGAGAAGACAACAAGACGTTGTTGTCTTTCCCCTCAAGTAAACACTGTTGCTGCTGTTAGCACCGTTAGCTGCTAGCTGTCGGCTCATCCGCCGCCATGTTCAGATCCATTGAGAGAGAATTCTCATTCATAGGAACGCTTTGAATTAAGCACCTTTAAATGTTCATCTTAATCAGAGGAATCACTCAGATAGAGGACTTGATCTGAGTGATTATGGACTATTTTATTAAGAAGACATTTTAAAATGTGGGATACGCAACATCTGATCTAAACAATGTTGAAAATGAATTGAATTTAATGTGTTATTGACAATTTAAGGATCCTCTTGTTTGATGAAATGCAAAAACTAAATCCTGAGCTCTGTATGGTCGACGATGGACAGAAGTGGTTATTAAAGGTGGAAGGATACTTCTAAAGGTATGTTCTTACTGTGTGTTGTACTATGGTCACTGTGTGTTGTACTATGGTCACTGTGTGTTGTACTATGGTCACTGTGTGTTGTACTATGGTCACTGTGTGTTGTACTATGGTCCCTGTGTGTTGTACTATGGTCACTGTGTGTTGTACTATGGTCACTGTGTGTTGTACTATGGTCACTGTGTGTTGTACTATGGTCACTGTGTGTTGTACTATGGTCACTGTGTGTTGTACTATGGTCACTGTGTGTTGTACTATGGTCACTGTGTGTTGTACTATGGTTACTATGGTCACTGTGTGTTGTACTATAGTCACTGTGTGTTGTACTATGGTCACTGTGTGTTGTACTATGGTCACTGTGTGTTGTACTATGGTCACTGTGTGTTGTACTATAGTCACTGTGTGTTGTACTATAGTCACTGTGTGTTGTACTATGGTTACTGTGTTGTACTATGGTCACTGTGTGTTGTACTATGGTCACTGTGTGTTGTACTATAGTCACTGTGTGTTGTACTATAGTCACTGTGTGTTGTACTATGGTCACTGTGTGTTGTACTATGGTTACTATGGTTACTGTGTGTTGTACTATAGTCACTGTCTGTTGTACTATGGTCACTGTGTGTTGTACTATGGTTACTATGGTTACTGTGTGTTGTACTATGGTCACTGTGTGTTGTACTATGGTTACTATGGTTACTGTGTGTTGTACTATAGTCACTGTGTGTTGTACTATAGTCACTGTGTGTTGTACTATGGTCACTGTGTGTTGTACTATGGTTACTATGGTTACTGTGTGTTGTACTATGGTTACTATGGTTACTGTGTGTTGTACTATGGTTACTGTGTGTTGTACTATGGTTACTGTGTGTTGTACTATGGTTACTGTGTTTGATGATTGTTAATCTGAAAAGACAAAGTGTCTAATAAGCCCATCTGATCTGAGCTTCATCTGATAAACCATGTAGTGCTGCTTTATGGATCAGTTATAAGCCTTTCATTAGAACCGTCTTGGGTTGCCAGGTTGTAAAAAAAATCCCCTCCAGCAGTCTTCATCAGTGAACCCATTGAACAGTCGTCTTCTCAAACGTCGATCAATGTGCCGAGCGTTTCCTCGATCACTCGACTCACAGTTTAGTCTGCAGACAGACAGAAGGTCTCAGGAGAAACTGTTCTCCAGGTTGTTGCAGATTCATTTTCCATCCAACCAGCGATCGGTTCATCGCCTCGCTGCTCCAGCTCTGCTGCAGAGCTGCTGGACCAAAGTGAATTATTCACAACCGAGGACTTAAAGGAAATGATGATGATTATTGATGAAATTCATGACTTATGAAGATTTGTGATTACATTCTGAGGTCAGCTGGCGGCTCAACAACTAAACGACAGACGTGTCCTTCGTCAATGACTTCACTGACATCTGAGGAATTTATGGGATTCCCAAAAACCTCCTCGCTTGAAAGCCCAAATAAATCAAATAAAGCCTCAGAGCAGCCACTGAAGCATGAACACAGTCCAACAACAACACACTGCAAAGGAACCAACGAGAACTGTAGCTGAAGTTTCTATTAATGACCTGAAGTTCAAACTTTGACTTCTTCTTCTTCATCACATAACAGTAAGGTACTAATGCTCCAGCATGACTGCAGACCAACGAGGCAATTAGAATGTAACCAGTCACACCTGTGTTTACTACAGTGAGACTCATTAGACATTCATGACTTTATTCATGACTTTATTAATGACTTGACTGTTGATGACTCGGAGAGATTTTTGAGCACCTGGCAACCAGAAGCTGTTCTTATTACTGCGTTATTAATATATAGAGGGACGTGTGTATCCATTTGGGTAACTAGTTACTTTACAAAAAAAGGTGCATCTGCAGGACAAACTCCCAGAGGTCACCGCGGTCCCTCAGAGGAGGACAGCGAGCTGTTTGAACTCACTCCCAAGTCCCACCAAGAAGTCCGGTACCGGCTGCGGTGCACCGCTCGGTTCTTCAGCAGAAAGTAGCAGCGGAGGAGCTCTTACCTTGGACGTCGTCCTGGTTCCTCTTTTATTCCCTTCGCCCTGCGGTCTGTCCTCTGTCCTCTGTCCTCGGGTTATTCTGCGTCCCTTAATGCCGCTCCATGCCTCCCACTCTGCGGGCGCAGCGCGGCCGGTGGTCCAGCTCTGCCTGGGTGAGAGGGGGGTGGGCGAGGGGGGACTTCCACTCAAAGTGTGGATCTATGGACGGAAAGGGGGGAGGAGGGTGCCGGAGGAGAGCACCGAGGGAGGGACTTTCTAAACCTGATCTCCCGGAGAGAAACCCGACTGCTGCCGCGCTGAAATTCAAGACGAGGCGACAGACACTCAGCGCGGCTCCGAGCTGCTCATCTCCCCGCCCGACACGGACACAGAGGAGAGTGCCGGGAGGAGGTGTCGAGGAGGAGGAGGAGGAGGAGGAGGAGGGCGTTTATTATAAGGACACCAAGCAGGCGCGAGCACGAGGAGACAGGTGGATGTGCGCCTCTGGTTATCTTCTTCTTCTTCTTTTTACTGTCAGCTCAGAGAGGAAATCTCCCACTAAAGTGTTGCGCGCACGCGCACACACACACACACACACACACACACACACACACACACACACACACACACACACACACACACACACACAGATCTGAAACACGTAAGCTCCGTGTGGACCTACCTATTCATTATCAGCAGAGCGGGTTAAAAATAGCAGAAAGTACAGTGGAGCCTGGTGCAGAGAGGATGGAACTTCAGTCAATGGACAGAACTCAAGTCAGCTGTGAGGGAACCAAGGCGGTCCACGTTAGAGAGGGAGGACAGCAACACGAGACTAAGAAGACACACCAACATGTCATCATGTTATCAGACCTGTTAAACATAAGAACAGATTAACCAGCTTACATCTGATATAAGGTCTGGGCTTAAACCAAAGTGGACATGAATGTGTGGACATATTATTGACATTCATCCAATAAGATAATCAGATGTTTCACTCAAAACCACTGAGGTAAAGCTGACGGCGGCGCTAGAGGAGAGCTTGTGGTCACCAGTCTGTTAAACGCTCAGTAGCGTGACAACTGGAGAAGATTAATAAACCATAAATGAAGATGATGATGATGAGAACATGTCTGTGCTCTTTAGTGGATCCTAATGGCACCACTGTTACCACCATAGACCATGAAGGATCATACAGGCAACAATAGTTCAATGACTACAGCGGAGCAGCTGCTGGAGATGAAACTCTTTGAGGTCAGACTCAACAACGATACGACGAAATGTAATAAAATAAAATAAAAAGAAGAAAATCACACAAATTCACATATTTTCAGAATTTTTGACAAATTATTTAGACATTTTTCACACATTTTTTACATATTTGTCACATCTTTTGTGTCCAAATGTTTGGCCATATTTTCACACATTTTTCAGAAATTTGTGGTAATGTAGTAAAGATAATAAATCCACAGGTTTCTGATAGAACATGTGACGCCTGACTGATATAAACATATACATACATACATACATACATATATATAGCTATATAGGATAGCTGTCTGTCATCTAGCTGTCTGTCCTCTAGTTGTCTGTCCTCCGGCTGTCTCTCCTCTAGCTGTCTGTCCTCTAGTTGTCTGTCCTCCAGCTGTCTCTCCTCCAGCTGTCTGTCCTCCAGCTGTCTGTCCTCTAGTTGTCTGTCCTCCAGCTGTCTGTCCTCCAGCTGTCTGTCCTCTACTTGTCTGTCCTCCAGCTGTCTCTCCTCTAGCTGTCTGTCCTCTAGCTGTCTGTCATCTAGTTGTCTGTCCTCTACCTGTCTGTCCTCCAGCTGTCTGTCCTCTAGTTGTCTGTCCTCCAGCTGTCTGTCCTCTAACTGTCTGTCCTCTAGTTGTCTGTCCTCCAGCTGTCTGTCCTCTAGCTGTCTGTCCTCTAGCTGTCTCTCCTCCAGCTGTCTGTCCTCCAGCTGTCTGTCCTCTAGCTCTCTGTCCTCCAGCTCTCTGTCCTCCAGCTCTCTGTCCGCGTCCCGGATCTGTTGGAGACTGCAGTGCCCCCCTGCAAATAAACGGTCATTTCCATGACAACCACGCTCCAAAGCCAGGAATGGGATGATGTTGGTCATGGCAACGGTGGCAGACAGCCAACAGCCCGATCTATGGTGGGGGGGGGGGGGGGGGGGGGGGAACTCCAGGCTTCTTGAGTTCTTATTTCTGGTTCACATCCTCTGACTGCAGCTCAACATCACAGACTTACCGCTTAGCTTAGCATCACGACTGTACATCCATGTTCAAACATCCATGTTCCAACAGTCATGTTCAAACAGTCATGTTCATCTCTGCATCAATGTTCATTTGGAAAATATGACTTTTCTAACAAGCTGAACGACGACGGGGGAAAAGTAAACGTCAAACTTGTTAACGTTGCCATTGTGAGCATTTTAGCATGCTAACGTTAGCATTTAGCTCAAAGCACGTTGGACGGACAACTTGTTTTTAACCAACTTATACAGATCAAAGATTACAAAAGACAATTGAGTAAAAATGTAAACGTCTATGAACAACAGAGTAATACATGTTAAGTGTATATGAAGTACTACGTCACCAAGGTCTTCTTAAAGAACGACTCATGTGGACGTCAGTGTTGACTGAAGCTACGATGCTTCTGTATGTTGACTCTTATTTATCGTACAGTCATGACTCAACAAGACGTGCAGTTCCTAAAATATCAAACTAACCCTTTAAAGTGAAGAAACCCCACTCGTACTAGTTGTACTATGTATTATATTGTATTGTATTATATTGTATTATGCGAGTAGACTAAACACCTAAAAGCACGAACATGTGACGTCATCCAGCAGGAGACCACTGAACTCCTCCACAGCTGATCGGCGCTCTGTTCAATGTGCTCCAGGCTCACAGCAGTGCATCATGGGATACATGCGGCAGATATTTCCTCATCCAAGGACTTTCATGGAAATGTTCATTAAAGGTTTTCTCACAAAGAAACGTTTGCTGCTCAGCCAACAGTCACAACGTTATTCATTTTATCTTTATTAAATATCTTTAAACACACGAGAGCAGAAACATGAAGATGAAGAATATTAAAGAAAAACTAAACGCATAAACTAATAACTGGGATTCAACATCTGTTCAGGGAAGAAACCAAAGAGAGATCAGAGAGATCAGAGAGATCACCATCACACTTCACCAGTTCATCACTTATATTCACACCATTATCTTGTATTACATGTTTTCTGAACTGCTATGTTTTAATATTAAATATGTGCTAGTTTGTTTACATTTCTAGGACATAAATGTGAACATTGGATAAAGTCAGGTTCAAAATTCTTGTTTCATGTCGTTGACATATTAGAGTCAAAGGTTTTTACATTCATGATATCTCTTTATGTCACTCTATACATCATAAACTACTGTCAACAGACATGTGTTTAATACATGTGATTAAATGAGTGTGTGAGTGGTGTGTGGACAAAGCCCTCTGTAGAAAGCTTCAGCACACAGAGAGGAATGAAGGTGTGAAGTTTGGTGGATGTCAGAACTACTGAAGTATAATATACACATACATATATACATATATATATATATATATATATATATATATATATATATATATATATATATATATATATATATTCAGCACACAGAGAGGAATGAAGGTGTGAAGTTTGGTGGATGTCAGAACTACTGAAGTGGAGATTTCTGGATCAGAGTGTGAGAAAAACTCCATTGATAGAAAAGCTCCTTTAAAGAGACGTTTAGTTAAAGTCCAGACATTTAGAAGAGTCTCCAGGTGAAGAGGGTCACAACATGAACTAGTAGATATCACCATCACACTTCACCACTTCATCACTCACATCAACACCAGCATTCATTCTATCACAAGTTCTCTGAAACGTGGTGTTTAATTAAATATGCAAATGAGGCGTTATGTGATGGTGACTGTTGGTGAATTTAGTAGAAATCTACAGACGTAAACAAACAAAGTATAAAATAAATGTTTTATTTCTACTAGTCTGGAAGAAGACGAGTTATGGAAGATAAATAGACCAAAATTTCGAAATTGATCAGTTCATGAAAATCACTTTTTGTCTTCAGTGTCTCGTCTTGATCAAATTCTCCCACATTGATTTTGAGACACAAGAGATGAAAATCACTTATTTTTATTATTTGAAAAAAGTAGTTGCTACTAAATAATTCCTTGATTACATACCTGTCTCTGATGTCCTCGTCCTGGAGGAGGAAGTCTCCTTCTCCTTCTTCTTCTTCTCCTTCTTCTTCTTCTTCTTCTTCTTCTTCTCCTGCAGACAGAACCCTGAACCTGCAGAATAAATCGGATGTTTCTTTTCTATCTCTGGTCAAATGTGACAGAATCACTCCGCATTCAGCTTCTGAGTCCTAAATAAACCTCACGATCAGCACCGGCGGACATTTACCCGAATGACTTCACTCAAAGTAAACACGTGCTGTCATTTCCGGTTCGCAGGTGTCAGGTGTTGCGGTGGGAGCGCTCCAGAACCTCACGGGGTCGCGCCGAACGGGCGGAGTTTCCTCTCCAAACAGAACCCAGAGTCGCTGCAGTGAGACAGAACGCGGTTCAACGTGTCGATAAAGTTTATAATGACGTTCGGACTCACGATGGTGCCCGTCACTTCTGTGCGTCACGCGCGGGGCGGAAACGGAGCGCTGATTGACGCACAGCTGATTTTGGTTTCAGGAAAAGACATATTTGTACTCATGAGTAACCGTGAATGAGATATTATGATAATAAAGATATTACTAATAATACATGAATGAATTCAAGACACAAACACAAGCTGCTCTTTCTGAGAAAACAAACACCTGACTGTCCCACAATTACAATCAATAATAATAATAATAATAATAATAAAACGTTTTTAAAGAATCTGTGACGGTTGAACCAACAAAACTGTTTCTGAATACTACAAAACCCAAAGAAAAGAGGAATCTTTATAATAAATGTGGTAAAATGTTGTTTATGAATCTACGTTTAACAATTAATAAAAGGTGTTTTGTTGTTTTCTGAAGGATGTTGATTAATATGACAAACTAGTTCCTGATTGGACGAACAAAAGGGCTTCAAGGCTCTTTGTGTTTTGTAGTATTTCTATGATCATCTTTTGTTTTTGTTCTATTTGTGTATACTGGATGTGAATTATGTTCTATTATAATACAAAATGGTGATTGGCAAAGCTACTCTGGTGACTGAAAGGATGGTAACAGTGTGTTAAGATGATGAAAACTGTTGACTTTATTAATACACAGTTATTTACTTTTAGACACACGACACATTTACATTTAAATAAAGTTTAAATAAAATGCCTCATGTGCTGTTATTAGCTTTATATTTGGATTCATCATCATATTTTGTATTATATGTATATTATATTAAGCAGTCTGCTAGAAATCTGTTTTATTTTGGATATTATTGAGTGAAGAATATTACTAAAACATCTTTCAATGACCGTTGATCAACTGAGTTATTGCTGCTGAAAATATTATTTTACAAGAAAGCGTTCAAGATCATTTAATATAACTATTTTGGTTTTAATTCTCCACCTTTGTTGTCTACTTTTATCTAATTCAATTTATCTCATGATAGAACAGAAGGCATCATTTCTACTACTTCATTTCTATATTGATGTTTGTACATTTAAAAGCCTCCATTACTTTTATGACTTGGTAAATGTAGTAAAATCATCATCATTCAAGCATCTCCTGTTCTGCACTTGCATTATTAATAAGCGTCTTTGGAACCATGTTGGACCCATCAGAGTCAAACCAGAAGCCTTGAACTGATGCCACATGTATGTGTTAGAGAGGTCCTACTGTAGACACAAAGCTTCAAGTGTCTTTGTCTTCTCATGAATCACAGTTAGGTGTCTTCATTCAGATGGAATACTTCGGGGATCATATTGTGTGTACGTGTTTAATAATTCAACATCCTTCCCTGTAATCCCAAGAAGAAGCTGAAGCTGCTTCCAGGGCCGGTTATATCTGGTGTATTTCTGTCCTGTTGGTAACAAACTGCAACTTCTCTGATTTATTTCACTTCAACTCCTCCATGCTGTATAACTCATAACCCGTTATTATTATTATTATTATATAGTATTCTGAAACTATGTGTGTGTCTCATAGATAGTTATGAATCTCATCAGAGATCTTTAATGATTGCGCTCCACAAAAAAGATGCTGAAACTCATAGAGAAAGTGACATTTGGCTTTACGTCTACATATATAGAGTCTACATACAGTCTACATATATAGTCTACATGTATACAGTCTACATACAGTCTACATATATAGTCTACATGTATACAGTCTACATACAGTCTACATATATACAGTCTACATGTATACAGTCTACATACAGTCTACATATATAGTCTACATGTATACAGTCTACATACAGTCTACATGTATACAGTCTAAATGAATACAGTCTACATGTATACAGTCTACATACAGTCTACATATATAGTCTACATGTATACAGTCTACATACAGTCTACATGTATACAGTCTAAATGAATACAGTCTACATGTATACAGTCTACATACAGTCTACATGTATACAGTCTAAATGAATACAGTCTACATGTATACAGTCTACATACAGTCTACATGTATACAGTCTAAATGAATACAGTCTACATATATATAGTCTACATGTATACAGTCTACATACAGTCTACATGTATACAGTCTAAATGAATACAGTCTACATATATACAGTCTATGTTTTTTTAATTCATGGCATATAAAAGCAGGACTGCAGGAAGACTCTGGAGGCTTAACAACAGAAGCACTTTGGTCAGGCAGAGATGGTGTGTTTGGTTAAATATTGATGAAATAAACGTGTCCGGTCTCGTGCTTCAAGTCACTTTCACCTTTTTCAATATTTATCCAGGACCACCATCTTTGTCTAACCCTTCAGTTACCTGAAGAGAACCAGAGACAAACAGTAATCCTGCTTTAGTGTCAAGACATAAGGAAATGAAACATGTTGTCAGAGAAGGTTTTGCAGATACATTCAGAAGTAACATTTTACGACTTGGCAGATACGTTGGTGCTGATGAAATAAGACATACAGACGTATATATAGGAGACAGGCTTTGGTTTGGGGCTGTTTGGATAACAACGTTCTTTTAATTTTGTGGCAACGCTTTGGGGAAAGACATTTCCTGTTTCAACGAGACAAAGCCAGGTCCCAAAACAACACAGTCAGCAGAAAAAACGTTGGCATTGTACATTTCTAAAAACGAGGGGACACGTTGAATGTCAAAAAAAAAATCAGGTTTGAAACCCACAATGCCAAAATGTTAATGTTGTGAAATGATTAGTTTGGTTTAGGCTACAAAACGTCTTGTTTAAGGTTCGAAAAAAGTTCACGGTTCATGTTAAAATAATGACCTAGCAACACAACGCAGTGTTGCAATGTAGCGTTACAACGCCACTTTACAACATAGCGTTACGACGTAGCGTTACGACGTAGCGTTACGACGTAGCGTTACGACGTAGCGTTACGACGTAGCGTTACGACGTAGCGTTACAGTGTAGCGTTACAATGTACAACGCCTGCAGGGCTGCGAAGGACTGTTTTGTGCCAGTTTGGAGTGGAGGTACGTGACATGTCTGCACAGAGCTCTGACCTTTAGGATGAGGACTGTGAGGCAGACCTGATCACCAACATCAGAGCTGGACCTCACTGGTGTCTGAATGGGAGAAAATATCTGCAGAAGGTTCAACATCTGGCTGTCAGAGCATCACATTAACACCCACTGTTTTGTTTTTTTTAACTGCTCTGATGTCCACATACTTTTGGCCCTTTGGTGTATGTTGTATAACAGAAAACCTGTTTCTCATCCCTCCCAATGCAGCCGAGTGTCAGCAGTCAAATAAAGACGTCCCTGAGCTCTGAGGGAGAAGAGAGTCTACTCACCATCTCTGCATTTAACGTCTGTCAGAAAACATCTACTGCAAACACTAGATTTGTCAAAAATGCTCCCCGATGAAGCCTCGTGAAATAGTACAAAAACACTGAGCGGTAAAGTCAACTGCCCTTTGTTAATGCAGACCGACCACATCGAAAAGGTCACGGCCTTTCAAGAGCAGGAGAAACACATCTGTACCATAAGTGAGGATTTATTTCTATAGCAACAACCTTTTAAACCAGAACGACAAAGTTCTTCACAGGGAGAATACAGGAAGCGTTCCTCACACTGACGTGAATAAACAACAACTGCTGGTACGACGTCGGCCACAACTTTAACTGCGGCAGTGAAAGGAAAGAAGAGCTCTCCGCCTCCACTGCAGCTTTGTGTTTTAAATGTATTCAGCGCTCATTACTCCTAAAGGCAAAGGGCCGAAACGACGGATTCTTCTTCTGCTGTTCAACGCATCCTTCTTCTACTGTGGAGAAACTTCCTGCAGGGCAGCAAATAAGCCACTAAATCTGAGGGAGAAACACGGCAATTAACGGCGGGATCTCCACCCTCTGCCCTGCGCCGTGCCTTTGAACCGGCTGATAAGCCGAGTTTCTCTGGAAGCCTTCACAGCTTCACAGCGGCGTAAATAAACAATTGAGATCTGGAAGGCGAGACAAGGGGGGACATACGTCCACTGTGGGGACGCCCATACGGCCGCAACCTTTCCCCCTCCTTCCTGTTTTCACTCTTCATATCTTTCACTCTTTTATCAGCATTTCTCGGACTCAGTCTCTCCACACACACACACACACACACACACACACACACATGTACAGTATATATACAGGACACTGTGGTTTATGTCTGTAAATGTCTCTGTTTGTGGATTTAAATGACTGATTTCTCACTCCTACACAAGAGCAGATCTCTGTGACGTTTCATTGAATGAATACAAACCACAACTGTCTAGTTTCTCCTTTCAGACGTCTTTTTATCGTGATCCGTAACGGAAACAAGAGTCCAAACTGAAGCGGTTGTTGATCACCTGCGTCTCTTACCGGCCGGTCAATGACGACATCACACTGTCATTAAAAAGACCTTCAGGCTGTTGTCATCCAGCAGTAGCTTTACCAACAAAAAAGTAATGTGCCGTAATTCTTTGGTATCCCAAAAATGTATTTTGTATGTTATCCATATAATTACGTACGAAGGGCACTAACACAGGTATCTTAACCCAAGTGACAAACTTTTCCTAAACATAACTAAGTGGTTTTGTTGCCTACACTTTTATTTGTTACATAAACTGTTGTTTCCTGTGAAAACTGAAGTTTATTTTGAAAAGACTTCGGTCACGTAACTAGCGCACTTTGACACGTGTTGCTGGACTTTCAGAGCACGAAAAATGAGAAGTAACTTTTCTTAAGATATCATAGGAACCGTTGTCTGAGACCGGTGGGTTCAGTAGTGTGTGAGATCAGCTGTGGACAGACAAAGACACACACACACACACACACACACACACACACACACACGAGCCAATGCATAATCTCCTGCGTAGATTAATAATGATTATGAAATAAGTGTCGTTGTTTGAGCAGTTTTAATTTTTGGTTTTACTATTATGGGTTGAAACAAAACACAACAATAACGTGTAAGTAAGGGCAAGAAGAAATGAAATGATAAAAATGTCACATGTCACAGCAGATGGTGAAACCACAGAAGAAGAGAACATCCTGTTGCTGGCTGGTGATAAATTACAGCTCCGTGAGACACGCACTTAAAAGAAATACTTGATGTTTTGAGCACCACGTTCTAAAAAACAACAATATCAAAATAACAAACAGACACACAACTTGTTTTATGAATGGAGTCTGGTGTCTGTAGAGATCAAAGAGAAGACCTTCATAAGGTCCGTCTGACATCGAGGTAAAGAGGAGAAAACATTCTAAATAAAGTGTAAACTTAAAGTGATGGAGATTCTGTTAGGAGTCTAGAATACGTCCTCAGCAGAACACGGTTCTCCTGCCTGTTCCTATGAACTCATCTACTGTAGTAGAACCCTGACTCTGGAGAACAACCTGATAGAACCACACTACAGAACATCACTACTGTGTCTTCATTGCACAGTGATATTGATCCTCTCATCTAACTCTGGACAAGAATAATAAATCAGCATATTTCTGGAACTAATACTTTTAGTTCAGGCTTACACCCCCCCCCCAAAAAAAAAAAAAAAAACAACAACCAACAACACTTCTTTTTTGTTGTCGTCAGCACATTTTCAGCTCAGGATAAATCTCTTCTCCACAGAGATGATGGAGAAAGAAGTCATGTGGACATCGACATCATGTGCGGCTGAAGGAGTCGGGGGTCTGGAGCTGGTCACCAGGAAGGACCTTGTTGCTATGGCAACTAATGAGCCATGTTGAGAGACGGGGGGGGGGGGACGAGATCTCCAGGAAAGATGCTGAGGTGGGACGCTTCTACTCGTGGGAGGACGAGGAAGAAGAAGCATCTCATCATCAGGAGCAGGAGATACAGGACGACAAGATGATGGAGACACAGGAAGAGGAGGAGGAGGAGGAAGAGGAGGAGGAGGAGGAGGAGGAGTCAGGTGTTGGCTGACCAGCTCCAGAGGACGAGGTGTCCCTCAGGACGTCAGCAAGCAAACCCAATTCCAGAGGCGACGAAAGGCAACGAGAAAGTTGAGAAGAGTGTGAGGCAGCATCGCAGGCGGCCACACACACACACACACACACACACACACACACACACACACACACACGTATATAAGAGGAATCTCCTCTCCATACACAGCAGCAGCAGCAGACCTCATTGTAAAGTGGGACATTAAATAGGACACACTGTGGGGCTAAAAAGAGAATAGAGCAGTGATGCAGTGAAGTCCTGCAGTGTCCAGACAAAACACACACACACACACACACACACACACACACACACACACACACACACACACGTTGTTTAAGGTTGAGGCATCATCACCGTCATCTTCATCTCTGTTTCCTCTGAATTTATTGAGTTTTCTTTTATTGTTGTTTATTAATATGCAGCTTCGTTGATATGCGGCTGATTGTTTTGATTGTCTGGCTGCATCACGAGTTGAATTATTCAGGAGCATTATTATTACATGAACAATATGTATTTAATGTAAGGGGGGATAATTCAAATGCAGCTCCGTGGTGCAGGAAATATCACAGGGAATAGAATTATGCATTTTTACAGTAAAAAGAATAAATAAATATACGTATATGCAAATGAGGCATTCTCGTTCTACATATGTGATACTTTTCATACATTTCCAGAACACAGATCTGAACACTGGATGAAGCAAACATATACATTCATGATATCTCTTTGTATCGCTCCATGAATCAGAAAATACCGTCAACAGACATAAAAGAAGTTTCCTCTATGTTTTTATTAATAAATGTGTATAGATGAGTGTGTGAGTGGTGTGTGGACAAAGCCCTCAGTAGAAAGCTTCAGCACACAGAGAGGAATGAAGGTGTGAAGTTTGGTGGATGTCAGAACTACTGAAGTGGAGATTTCTGGATCAGAGTGTGAGAAAAACTCCATTGATAGAAAAGCTCCTTTAAAGAGACGTTTAGTTAAAGTCCAGACATTTAGAAGAGTCTCCAGGTGAAGAGGGTCACAACATGAACTAGTAGATATCACCATCAAACTTCACCACTTCATCACTCACAGCAACACCAGCATTCATTCTGTTACAAGCTCTCTGAAATGTTTGAAATATGCAAATGAGGCATTATGTGATGGTGACTGTTGGTGACTTAAGTAGAAATCTACAGACGTAAACAAACAAAGTATAAAATAAATGTTTTATTTCTACGAGTCTGAAAGAAGACGAGTTATGGAAGAAAAATCTCTGACCTGATTAGAGCATGAAAATCAATCTTTTGCCTTCACTCAATTCATGTAACGCACCATGTAAAATGATAAAGGACTAAATAACTTTTAGTTGGTCCCTCTCCTCATCAGAGCCTGACGCTTCATTTAAAGGTGCTTTAAGATCAAATTAACACAAATCAGTGAAGCGACCGCGGACCTGCAGACGTCAGGGACCGGGTCCACTGAGCGGTTTGATCGCTGGGTAGTCCAGCTGTAACCAGACGACCTGTGAGGAGCAAACAAAGCTTCTGTCTGGAGAGAGAAGAACGTCACAGGGCTCAAGATTGACCCTAGTGGGACACCATACTTCAGACGAGCTGCAGCAGCTTTCACATCGAGCTCAACAGAGTCAATGCTGCTGTTATCTACTCCGAGGTGATGAAGAGAAGCTTCATGGCGAGGAGGAGAGGAAAAGAGAGGAGGAAGAGGTGGAAGAGGAGGAGAGAGGAGGAGAAGAGGAAGAGGTGGAAGAGGAGGAGAGAGGAGGAGGAAGAAGAGGAAGAGGTGGAAGAGGAGGAGAGGATGAGGAAGAGGAGGGGGAGGAGAAGGAAGAGGTGGAAGAGGATAGGATAAGGAAGAGGAGAGGGGGAGGAGGAAGAGAGAAGAGGAGGAGAAGAAAGAAGTGGAAGAAGAGGAGGAGGAGGTGGAAGAGGAGAGGATGAGGAAGAGGAGAAGGAAGAGGTGGAAGAGGAGGAGAGGATGAGGAAGAGGAGGAAGAGAGAAGAGGAGGAGAAGAAAGAAGTGGAAGAAGAAAAGGAGGAGGTGGAAGAGGAGAGGATGAGGAGGAGAGGATGAGGAGGAAGAGGAGGAGAGCATGAGGAAGAGGAGGAAGAGGAGGAGAGGATGAGGAAGAGGAGGAGGAGTAGAAGGAAGAGGTGGAAGAGGAGGAGTAGAAGGAGGAAGCGGTCACCGCTGATGCATCGATCAGGAGGATCAAAGTGGGTCGACTGATGATTTATTGGAGGAGTCTCTCCTGCTCTCAAGGAGAGATGAAATCACTGATCTTCATCTTCATCATCCTCTGATACTTCTCCCTCCACATTTAATTGTTTTAATATTTCTTTTGATTTCATGTTGATTCATCAAGATGAAGACGAGCTCATTTATCTATTCAGTGCACCTTCATCAGGAGCTTCATGGGTCTGTCTGTCTGTCTGTCTCTCTCTCTCTCTTCTTCTTCTTCTCCTCTGAAAGCACATTAATCATAGCAGACTCCCACATGCTTTCACCTCCACCTCCTACTCCACGCCCCTTTTCTCCTACTCCTCCACTTCTCTTCCTCTGGAGCTGCAGGCAAGTGGGTCACCAGCAACCTGAGGACTGACTTCACTCTGATGGAGGAGGAGGAGGAGGACAGAAAGAGAAGGAGAGGGAGAGAGGAGAAGGAGAAAGAGAGAGGACGAGGACGAGGAGAGGGAGGACAGAAAGAGAAGGAGACGGAGAGGAGGAGAAGGAAGGAGGACAGAAAGAGAGGGATAAAGAAGGTGAGGGGGAGAAGGAGAGAGAGACAGAGAGAGGGATGAGGAGAAAGAAAAGGAGAAAGAAGGAGAAACAGAAAGGAAACGAAAAAGGAAGGAAGAGAGGGAGAAGGAGGAGAAGGAGAGAGAAGAACAAGAAAAAGAAAGTGAAGGACAAGGACAGGTAGAAGGAGAAGGAGAGAGAGGAGGAGAGAGAGAAGGAGAGAGAGGAGAGAGAAGGAGAACAAGAAAAATAAAGTGAAGGACAAGGACAGGTAGAAGGAGAAGGAGAGAGAGGAGGAGAGAGAGCAGGAGAAGGAGAGAGAAGGAGAGCGATGTGAAGGCTGCCTCAGGCTTCCTTCATCACCAGCTGACTTTATAAATGTGGAAATGAGTCAGAAACTAAAAGTCGTATTTCAGAATAAAAAGGAGAACAGTGAGGAGCAGAGAGAGGAGCGGAGAGAGGAGCATGTGATTGTTCAGTATGAAGAGATGGAGCACATGGTTGAACAGGAGCTGAAGATCTGCAGCTCTGACTGTCACACCACGTTATGAGAAATGAGGTCATCAAAGGGAGAAAAGGGAATCTCTCATTAATATTCATGAGGTGGAGAACCGGCTGTAGAGGCAGAAAATCAACTACTGGAGCTGAAATAACTCTCCAAAGAAAAAGTAAAATGGGGCAAAACCATAAACCATAATTCATAAAATGAGATACAATATGAAGCCACTTCTCCCATTCATGATTACGTGAGAAAGATACAAACAAACATTCTACAACATCTGGTATTAAATGAGCTGACGTCACCATCTAGTGGCTCCATGTGCACATTACACGAAGAATATGTATCCATAAAAAACATCCTGTAAAACACCGTAGAATCCACAAAATGACAATAAAAAAATACAATTAATGAACACTTCAACATGCGTATCTATTGTCTCCACACGGCTCTCAACATGGCGGAACTGCTAACGGAGCTAACAGTATGTACCTGACCTCATCCAGGAAGACATCGCAAAGCAAATGAGATTTTGACGTTGTTGTAACGTTGATATAACATTGTAACGTTGTTGTAATGTTGATGTAACACTAATATAACATTGTAATGTTGTAACATTGTTGTATCATTGATGTAACATTGATGTAACATTGTTGTAGCATTGATGTAACATTGTTTTAACATTGTAACGTTGATGTAACATTGATGTAACATTGATGTAACATTGATGTAACATTGTAAGGTTGATGTAACATTGTTGTAACATTGATGTAACGGTGTTGCAACATTGATGTAACAGTGTTGCAACATTGATGTAACAGTGTTGTAACATTGTGACGTTGATGTAACATTGTTGTAACATTGATGTACCATTGATGTAACAGTGTTGTAACATTGATGTAACATTGTTGTAACATTGATGTAACGGTGTTGTAACATTGTAACGTTGATGTAACATTGATGCAACATTGATGCACCGTTGATGTAACGGTGTTGTAACATTGTAACGTTTATGTAATATTGTTGAAACGTCACGTTAATGAAAGGTAACATTGATGTAACGATGTAAAAACATCTAAAACATGTTTTCACATAAATCTACTTTATATTACAGGTTATCTTGTGTACAATTAAGTACAACAAAACTAAATCTATTGCATTTCAAATCAAATCTATAACACAGTAAGTGTTCTCCACTGTATGGTATTGAACATAAACGGCTCTGAACACGCTCACACATTTCAGTTCGAAGTTCATCACAAATATTTTAATATTTGCCACATTCAGCTTTTTCCATTCAAAGCAACAATTGAGCCAATGGTTCCACAGACTTATCAAAGACGCATATCGTGTGAACAAAATTTGGATAAGCTTTATTAAATGTCTTCTGAGATGATGAAAGGGTGAGATGACACATTATTGCACCGAGTTGAGCCTGATGTCACCGAAAGGCCGACGGCGTCGCCGGCTCTTAAAAATAGAGGCAGCAGAAGAAAATATGCCATCTGAACATTTCTCAGTCGTCAACCGTCTTCTCATAAATAGATTTATTGTTTTGTCCGTCAATCACACCTTTTATGTACACATCATTAGGACAACGCTCCGGCAAAACTCATCAACAGCCGATCAACCAACAAGCCAGAGAGCTTCTTTCATCCTTTATGTTTTCTTTTGTCTGTCAAAGAATCAGAAATATCATTTCTGGCTCGTTAACTGACCTCTTGTGACAAGAAGAAATGTACAGAATTGCATATCTACATACATACATACAGTCCGTCATAGATACTGTACAGCACACATAAATACTATAAACCTTAAATACACACAGTATGTTCTCTGCTCTGCTGCCGTCTTCAACGCGTTCAGACGGCCAAAGCGAGGATGCAGACACCTGTGGCTGTGCAGCGTAAAGGGAGCAGGGTGGGAGAGGCGTAGTGCTTCCGAGCTTATACGAGACCACTATTTACACATTTGGAGCTTCAGTGCATAGTTTGAACTCAGCATCGCGATTATGTGCAAGATATGAAACCAGGCGATTCAAAACAACAGGAATAGACAGTAGTGTTAAGATATGGATATGGCTTCCTGCACCTTCTTAGGCAATTAAAGTTTTCTTCCCTCGTCTCTGAAAACAACAAACCGTCGGCAAGCAGCTAGGAGAGAATCGTACGTTAAGGCTTGATTCACAGTGGGAGAAATAAAAAGGATGTTACATTCTGTGTTTTTAGCATAATCGTTGCCTTAACATACATGAACACGTGTTCAACGTGTGTACGTGTAACACCTGTGATGTCCCAGCATGCTTCACAACATCCCGGTGTGGCCGCGGGGCTACAGGGCACCGGTGAGGCACATGAAGACCAGCAGGTGTATCGTGAGCAGGTAGCCCAGGAAGAAGTATCGAGAGCGGGCGCGGCTCGTCAGCAGCCGCGAGAAGTAGAGGCTCCGCCCCCGGAGCCAGCGCCGGCACGCCACGGCGCCGCCTTTCACCTTGGAGGGTCAAAAAAGCAGAGCGATCAGAGACACGAGAAGGTGGAAGGGTCCATTCAAGCGCTGAAATCTCATCAGAACCGGTACCTTTCGTGTGATTAGAGGCTGGTTTGGGTCGAGGCTGAGAGCTTCCCACTCCTCTTCTGTTTCCATCTCGATACTGAAGTCTCTGGAACCAACACTGCAAAACAAAAGCATGTTTAAGGTCCTGCACTGCTGATTATCTACAGTACAGGACGGGTAGATGTACAGTTGTGGTCAAAAGTTTACATACACTTGTAAAGAACATAATGTCATGGCTCTCTTGAGTTTCCAGTTATTTCTACAACTCTGATTTTTCTCTGATAGAGTGATTGGAACAGATACTTCTTTGTCACAAAAAACATTCATGAAGTTTGGTTCTTTCATGACTTTATTATGGGTTAACAGAAAAAGTGATCAAATCTGCTGGGTCAAAAATATACATACAGCAGTGCTAATATTTGGTTACATGTCCCTTGGCCATTTTCACTTCAATTAGGCGCTTTTGGTAGCCATCCACAAGCTTCTGGCAAGCTTCTCCTTGAATCTTTGACCACTCCTCTTGACAGAATTGGTGCAGTTCAGTTAAATTTGATGGCTTTCTGACATGGACTTGTTTCTTCAGCATTGTCCACATGTTCTCAATGGGATTTAAGTCAGGACTTTGGGAAGGCCATTCTAAAACCCTAATTCTAGCCTGATTTAGCCATTCCATTACCACTTTTGATGTGCGTTTGGGGTCATTGTCCTGTTTGAACACCCAACTGCGCCCAAGACCCAACCTTCGGGCTGATGATTTTAGGTTATCTTGAAGAATTTGAAGGTAATCCTCCTTCTTCTTCATTATCCCATTTACTCTCTGTAAAGCACCAGTTCCATTGGCAGCAAAACAGCCCCACAGCATAATACTACCACCACCGTGCTTGACGGTAGGCATGGTGTTCTTGGGGTTAAAGGCCTCACCTTTTCTCCTCCAAACATATTGCTGGGCATTGTGGCCAAACAGCTCGATTTTTGTTTCGTCTGACCACAGAACTTTCCTCCAGAAGGTCTTATCTTTGTCCACGTGATCAGCAGCAAACTTCAGTCGAGCCTTAAGGTGCCGCTTTTGGAGCGAGGGCTTCCTTCTTGCACGGCAGCCTCTCAGTCCATGGAGATGCAAAACACGCTCGACTGTGGACACTGACACCTGTGTTCCAGCAGCTTCTAATTCTTGGCAGATCTGCTTTTTGGTGGTTCTCGGTTGACTCTTCACCCTCCTGACCAATTTTCTCTCAGCAGCAGGTGATAGCTTGCGTTTTCTTCCTGATCGTGGCAGTGACAAAACAGTGCCATGCACTTTATACTTACAAACAATTGTTTGCACTGTTGCTCTTGGGACCTGCAGCTGCTTTGAAATGGCTCCAAGTGACTTTCCTGACTTGTTCAAGTCAATGATTCGCTTTTTCAGATCCATGCTGAGCTCCTTTGACTTTCCCATTTTAGCGTTTGTGGGTGTTTGTATCCAATGAGCCCTATTTAAATGGCCTCAGAGAAGTCACCAGCTGTAGTCACTCATAATCACTCACAAGAAGTTAAGAGGCCATGCTATGAAGCTCATTTCATTGACACAACTTTCTAAGTCACCAAAATTGCTAATTCATGTTGCTGTATGTATATTTTTGACCCAGCAGATTTTGTCACTTTTTCTGTTAACCCATAATAAAGTCATGAAAGAACCAAACTTCATGAATGTATTTTGTGACAAAGAAGTATCTGTTCCAATCACTCTATCAGAGAAAAATCAGAGTTGTAGAAATAACTGGAAACTCAAGAGAGCCATGACATTATGTTCTTTACAAGTGTATGTAAACTTTTGACCACAACTGTAGGTCTCATGTAGGTGTGTGTGTGTGTGTGTGTGTGTGTGTGTGTGTGTGTGTGACAGATCAGTGACCTCTTCGCCCCGTCCTCAGTAAGACGCAGAGCCTCCTCAACCGTCTCTCTCCTCGTCCTCTCTTCAGTCAGACTCTGCTCCAACTCAAGCAGCCTGAAAACACACAATGTTTCAGTGAAGCAGTCACGCATAGAGAACATGTTTCTAATGTTTCAGTGAAGCAGTCACGCATAGAGAACATGTTTCTAATGTTTCAGTGAAGCAGTCACACATAGAGAACATGTTTCTAATGTTTCAGTGAAGCAGTGACACATACAGAACATGTTTCTAATGTTTCAGTGAAGCAGTCACGCATAGAGAACATGTTTCTAATGTTTCAGTGAAGCAGTCACGCATAGAGAACATGTTTCTAATGTTTCAGTGAAGCAGTCACGCATAGAGAACATGTTTCTAATGTTTCAGTGAAGCAGTCACGCATAGAGAACATGTTTCTAATGTTTCAGTGAAGCAGTCACGCATAGAGAACATGTTTCTAATGTTTCAGTAAAGCAGTCACGCATAGAGAACATGTTTCTAATGTTTCAGTGAAGCAGTCACGCATAGAGAACATGTTTCTAATGTTTCAGTGAAGCAGTCACGCATAGAGAACATGTTTCTAATGTTTCAGTGAAGCAGTCACACATAGAGAACATGTTTCTAATGTTTCAGTGAAGCAGTCACACAGAGATCATGTTTCTAATGTTTCAGTGAAGCAGTCACACATAGAGAACATGTTTCTAATGTTTCAGTGAAGCAGTCACACATAGAGAACATGTTTCTAATGTTTCAGTGAAGCAGTCACACATAGAGAACATGTTTCTAATGTTTCAGTGAAGCAGTCACACAGAGATCATGTTTCTAATGTTTCAGTGAAGCAGTCACACATAGAGAACATGTTTCTAATGTTTCAGTGAAGCAGTCACACATAGAGAACATGTTTCTAATGTTTCAGTGAAGCAGTCACACATAGAGAACATGTTTCTAATGTTTCAGTGAAGCAGTCACACATACAGAACATGTTTAGTTCTGTCTCCTCACCTTTCTCGGAGCTGACTGGCTTCAGCGGTTTCAGCCATCGTGGAGTCGTTGCTCCTCTCTTGAGGGGCTCCGGGTGCAACCTCAGCAAACACTGACCCCTGGTGGTGGAGACGCAGCGTTACAAGTAAATAGAGACAAATCTTTATCGTCCGCTTTGATTGCCTTTATTTCATAGCGTGACGAGAACCAAAGAGAGGGACGGTACCCGATACAACTCTAGGTGATCTACCTGAGACTGAACCTGGTGTTCCAGCCAGTGGCAGCGATCCTGAGCGTCCCTCAGGGTTTGGGAGACGGCTCTCAGCTGAGCTGCAGCAGCACCGTTCTCCTCCACCGCCTGATGCAGCTGGAAAGAGGGGGAAGGTGTAGTGAGGAAGAGGGTGAGGGGGAGGAAGGGAGATTTTGCACATGACCATTGTGATGCAGCAGTCATTTCACCTTCAGGTTGAGCTGCTGGGAGTACTGGTCCCGCTGCTGGATCTCGTACAAGCAGCGCTGCAGGTCTCCGTGGAGCCGGATCCTCTCGGCCTCCAAGCGACTCACCGCCTCGTCCGCTCCGCTCCGACCAGCCAAAACAACCGATTCCTGTTGAGGGGAAGGGGGGGGGGGGGGGACAAGATGGAGGACTGAACAAAACGAGCTTAAACGTTTGTTTGTATAGAATCAAAGAAAACAACCTTAAGCTCAAATAGTCGAGTGTAAAACAGGTTTAGCTCACCTTGACTGGCAGCGTGTCCTTCCTCTCTGCTTCAGATCTACAAAACAGACAAAAAATAACTTTAGTAACATCAGAAAATACACTTCATTTCTCAGGTGCGCTCGCTGCAGTTTGGGCGAATATCAAACGTCCCGCTTGTTGCCAAAGTACGAGACACCTTTTTTTGGTTTTGTGCATGAACCAAAACGTTTTGAAGTAAGAAGTTTAGGGACCTGAGAGTCGTAGATGAGGTCCGCCACACTGACAACACCACATGCATCAACAGGGTAGACCTGACTCGGGGGTCTCATCTTCGGTCTACTTTTACCTCAGAACTGTCGATCCTTGCTGCTGGCTGCTGATTTCTCTTTCAGGTGGAACTCTGTGCTGCAGTTCCTCCATCTTCTGCATCGCTTCCTGCAACAACATCGACGTCTTCAGTCACAAAGATCATCTGAGACTAAATGTTTTCAGACTAAACTTCACAGACACAAACACATGAGCATCCCGACACAAAACACAAAGAAACGCCACCATGCAAGTCAAAGCGATGACGTATGAAACACTGCTGACCCTGCATGCTTTCTTTCTGCATAATGAAACGGCGCAGAGAAGAAGTGACAGCGAGCAGCCAAACTCAAACCACAGCGGAGGACTTCACTTACCGGTCCTTCCTTCTCACTCTGGAGGACACTTCCTCTTGACTTTCCCGTCTCCGGACTCGACCCTTGCCCGGACTCGACCGCTCTTTTGGCCCCGGCGAGCTCCTCCATCAGCCGCTCACGGTCGTTTTGGAGGCTGGCCATGGATCTGGAGAACGCCGACAGCTGCCTGCTGAACGTGTCGTTGTCCAGGACGACCCGCTTCAGCTCCCTTTCCTTCTCCGACAACTCCCTCGACAGCTCGTCCAGCAACTTGCTCAGCGCCGCGTGCGCGTCTCCGTTCTCTAAAGCCGCCGACTTCCGAGCGAGGACGTCCCTCTGCTTGGCCAACATCGCCAGGTCGGACGTGACGTCCCGCAGGCCGCGCTCCGCCTTGTTCAGGGCCGCCCGAGTCTCCCGGAGCTCCTCGTCGTATCCGTTTCTCAGGATCTTGAAGTCCTCGATGAGCTGGTCTCGGTCGTTCTGCAGGGCGGCCATGGCTCTGCACATGGACTCGTTCTGGGCCTTGGTGTCTTTGCTCTGCGTCTTGGCCTCCGACAGCTGCTGCTCCATCTCCAGCAGCTCTGCAGAGAGCTCCGCCGTCCTGAGGTCCGCCGTCTCGCGCTCGGTCCTCATCAGCTCCACCTCGCGCTCGAAGGCGTCCAGCTCGCCGTTGTACTTGTCCTCGGCTTGCGCCAGGTTTTTGTCCGTCTCGGTCTCCACCAGCTGCACTTTTTCCTTCAGCTCGTCAGTTAGGACCTTCTGAGCAAGAAGCTTTTGCTGGAGGTTGTTACATTCAGCCGCTTTGGCTGCGACCGCTTCCTGCAAATCAGCGATCACTTTGCCTTCATCCGTCGCGGCTCTTTCTTGTTTTAGAGTTGACATGTCAGCCTGCAGACTGGAAACCTGAGCTTTGAGTTGAGAGATCTCTGCTCTTAAAGTATCACTCGCCTCTTCCTCCTTTTGAAGGTCCGACCGAGACTCTCTGTGCTGCTTTTCGGCTGCAGCTTTTTGGTCTTCCAGGTCTTTGATCACATCCTGCTGCTTCTTCAGCAGCCCCTTCAGCTGGTTGTCCTTCAGGAATAAAACCTGATTCAGATCCTCTCTGTACCGGACCAGTTGAGCCCTGAGCATGGCGTTCTCTGAGTTGAGATCATCCATTTGATGCAACAGCTTCCGTATTTCATGTTTGAGGCCTTTGGTGGCGCCGCCCTCCCCGTCAGCTGAGCCGTCTTTCCCCTTGAACCCCAACTGGCTCTTTGCTTCAAGGATCCTGTATTCTGACGTCAGCCGCTCCCGTTCGCTCTGTAGAGACACCATGGAGTTCTTGAACGACTCCATCTTCGCGGCCGCCTGCTCCTTCTCCTGGATCGACCTGTCCACTTTAACTTGGAGGCTTCTCGCCTTCGCTTCGAGGCCTCTCAGCTCTTTGTCGGCCGTCTCTCTCTGGTAGCGGGACGACGCCAACCTGTCCTCGTACACGGCTGACTGGGCGCGGTGATTCGCCTGGAGTTGTTCCAGATATCCGGACATCTGTCCGTCTCTGCAGGACAGCAAGGAGGAGATCTCGGCGTCTTTGCCGTGGAGGAGCGTTTTCAGCTGCAGGGAAATCCCCTCCTGCTTCTCGAAGTCGGCTTGAACTTTGTCATTTAGAGACCGTAAAAGGAACAGCTGAGCGTCCGAGTCTGCGCTCGTCTTCTCCACCTGCTGCAGATTTAGCTGCGTTTGGGAGATCACGTCTTCCTTGTCGGCGAGCTGTCGGTTCAGCGCGTTTTTATCTTGTTCGATTCTTTCGGCGTGAGCGCCGAGCTCCCTCACCTGCGCGCCCATGAGCTCCACGGTCTCGGAGAGCTCAGCGTTGCTCGCGCTCAGGAGAAACAGCTGCCTCTGCTGCGCCGCGGCAGCGACGGAGTATTCGCTGAGGGTCCTCTCCAGCCGGGACTTGGTCACTCGGAGCTCGTTCACCTCTTTGTCTTTCACTCTCATGTCCTCCAGGAACCGCTTGATCACGAAACCCTGCTCCAGGAGCTGGCTGTCCTTCTCGTGTAACGTCTTTTGGTACAAATCACTCCAGCGTTTGGAAGCATCTGCGCCTTGAGGGGTGGCGGATAAAGCGGACATCTTGGTCTCGTTCGTCTCCGCCGATCTCTTCAGAGTATTAATCTGAAGGTCCTGAGAGTCCAAGTGCTGCCTCAGCTCAATCACCTTTTGGCTTTCTTTATCTCTCAGGTCCTTAAGGTCTTCTATCTGCTGCTGTAACATGAACTGATTCTCCAAATAAGAACTGAATTGTTTCTCATCTACATTTGGTGACGACGTTGTGATGTTGTGATCCTCAGATTTGTTACTTTCCTGTGAGACGTCCAGAGCCAGCTGGTCTCGTTCAGACTCAACACTCAGGATCTTGTCCGTGGCCTCCTGGAGGAGCTCCTTGTGCGTCGTCAGCTCGACTTCAACCAGTTTACTTCTCTCCTCTAAAGCCGACGTCTGCTCTGAGCTTTTCTTCAGCTCTCGCTCCAAGTGTTCACAGGCCGACCGTGAGCTCTTCACAGCGCTCTCCAAATCCAAGATCACTTCCTGGTATTTAATGCAGTTTTGCTGCAGGTGATTGATCTCGTGGTGCTTCTCTCTGAGCAGCTCTTGGAGTTCTTTCTTCACGTTCTTGGAGCCCTGGCTGCCCCTCTGAACCGTCTTGAGCTTCTCCTCGAACTCTCGGACCAGCTTGAGCTGCTCCTCCTCTTTTTCTTGGCGGACTCTACCGCTCGACTCTTTGCTCGCCGCCAGCTGAGAGGACAGCTGCGTGTTTTGGGTTTGCAAAGCGGAGACGGACTCGGTCAGTTCGTCGATCCTCTCAGAGTTTTTCAGGATCGCAGTTTCCAGATGTTCATTTTCATTCTTCACCTTCTCTGAAATCTCTTGAACGTTTTCAAGCTCCTCCTGCAGAAGAGACTTGTCATCCTCCAAGATCCTCACCTTCTCGTTCAGGCAGACGCTCTCTCTGGTGTGCTTGTTAATGACGTCTTTGAGCTCTTTAATGTCGTCCTCTTTATTTCCCAGCTGCAGCTCGTGATCGTTCTGCATCTTCTCCAATCTTTCACAAAGATGTTGCTTCTCTTTTTGCAGCAGATTGTTGATTTCCAACTGAGCTCCAAGTTCTGTTTTCTGGGCCTCGATCTGGGCCGTCAGGGAATTGTTCAAACCGAGTGCTTCGTCAAGTTTGAGCTGCATGTTGTTTGTGTACTCGTTTGATTCAGAGTGCTTCTCTTCCAACGCACGGCTAGCCTCTGCAAGCTTTGCTGCCAGTCGGTTATTTTCAGCCTCCAATTCAGCGAGCTTCTCTCCGAGTCTGCAAACCTCCGCCTCCGACTGTTGATCTTTATCGGTCAGCTCGCATGTTGCCAGTTTGTGGTTTTCCTCGAGCTCAGCGAGCTCTTTTCTAATTTTCAGATTCTCCTCCTCCAGCTCTTCAATCTTCTGCCGCTTCTCTTTGGAAAATGTGTGCATCCTCTCTTTAATTTTCCCATTTTCTTCCTCTGACTCTCGAGCTTGCTTGTCCAGAACCTCCATCTCGGTCTCACGTTGGTGGATTTTCCTGAGGGCTTCCTGCCGCTCTCGTTTGGCCCCCTCCAGAAGCTGCCTCATCTTGTCCATTTCACTGCTCACGTTCTCATAAGCCTGCAGAAGAGACTCGTACTCTTGCTTCAGCTCGGCGTGCTTGGACTTCCACTTGGACAGCTCCTCCGTCTGAGAGTCCTTCAGAGACTCGAAGGCTTGTTTCTGCCGCGTGATGTTTTCTACGGTTAGCTTCAAGCTTTCAAGCTCCTCGTTCTCCCTGGCCAGAGACGACACGGAGCTTTCCAGCTCCACGTTCTGCCGTTTTAACTTCAGCACCGACGACTCCAGAGAGCAGCGCTCGGCTTCTTTGGCGTCGTGTTTGGCTGACAGCTTTTCTACCTCTTCTTTGAGCGTTGCGTTTTCCTTCAAGAGCTCTTTCCTGGAAACTAAAGCCGCTTGAAGTTTCCTGGTCAGGAGAGAAGCTTTGCTCCGGCCGTCCTGATCGTTCGCTTTGGAGCCGTCGCTTCCAGATTTCTGAAGCTCAGCAGCCTCCGTTCTCATCTTTTCAACGGCACTTTCATGCATTTTAACTTGACGCTGCAATTGCAGTTCGAGTGCAGATATCAGTTCTTCCTTTTCTGAAACTAGAGCCTGAGAAACTGACAAGGCGTCTTCTCTCTCCTTTAGTTTCACTTCAAAGTTTTCCGCACATCTGCCGGACGAACGGGAGACTTCTTTGTTCACGTCCTCCTGTTTGTTCTGCTCAGTTACTTTCTCCTTCAGCTGCTCCTTCAGCGCCGTCACCTCATCTCTGAGTTCACCGATTAATCTGAGAGCATTTCCACTTTCTTGCTTTAACAAATCCAACTTCGTTTGTGTTTCAGAACAATGCAGTTGTGCTTTTTCAAGCTCCTCGGTCAGAACACTTTTGTCGTCACAGAGCTCCTGCTTCGTTTCCGTTGCCGTCTTTTGAACGGCTAAAACTTCCAAAGATCTCTGTGACGCTAAAGCCTCAAGTTCCACTTTCATCTGGTCACTTTTCTCCAAAAGAGCCTCGTTCTGCACCATCAAGAGCTGGTATTTTTCCTCATTTGCGTGCATGTGTTCCAGTGAGACGCTCAGCTTCTTCAATAAGTCCTGCTTCTCCTCTTGGGTCTTTAGCTCGGCAACTTTAATCGCTTCCTGATATTTCTCAACTTCTTCCGCTTTCTCTTTTACTTCTGCACGAGCTTTCTCTGAGTCCTTCTCCAGCGTCTGAAGTTTGGATTTCAGAGCGTCTGCTCTTCGCTCCACGGCCACCAGAGCCTCGTCCTTACTCGCCATCTCAAGAGACGAGCTCTCAAATTTGGCTTTAACATTTTCGAGCTCCGTCTGCAGGTTTGACAGAGAATGGAGCTGGCTCTCCTTCTCAGCCAGAGACATCTTCAGATCTTGCAGAGTTTTATCCCTCTCCTCGACGAGCTGTCTCAAAGTGTCCAGCTCGTCTAGATCGGACAAAGATCTCTGACGGAGTTCCTCCAGCCCCTTGACCTTCTCGTCAAAGTCCAACTGGACGGCGTTCAGCTCGTTCGTCTGCTGGCAGCGTTGCTCCAAGAGGGCCTTGTAGTCGTCCTTCAGCTCAGCCAGCTCTTGGGTTAACTTCTTTTCGTTCTCTTGAGCTTTCTTCAGCGTCTCTTTGCGTGCCAGCAAGGCAGCCTGGGCCTTCTTCTGTATCTTCGCCTTTTCGAGCTTCATCTGCGCGAGCTCATTTTCCAAATCGACGACAGAAGCAGCGGAGGAAGATCTGTCCTCCAAGTCTTCTTTACACGACTGGATTTCCTTTTGAAGCTCTTCTGATCTCCGCACCCAGTCGCTCCTGTCTCGCTCGTACGCCTCCTCCCTCTCGGCGGCTCTGGACTGCAGCTGCTCCATGAGGATGCTCCTCTCAGTCAGCGTCTGCAGAGTTTCTGACAAACTCACTTCTTTCTCATTGAACGCGGCTTGCAGCGTTTGTTTTTCCGACTGAAGTTGTTCCAGAAGTCTTTCACTTCCTGTTTTGAGTTTGAGAATCTCTCCTTCCTTCTCAAGAAGTTTCTTTTCGAGAAGAGAAACGTTTTCTTGATACATCTCTGCAGAGGCCTGGGCTTGATTTGTTGCTTCTTCTAATTTATCGTGCAAAAGTGAAACCTCACTTTTTTCGTTTTGGCTTTCATACTGCTCAATTTTCTTCAACAGATCCTTTCTTACAAGGAGGGCAGCCTGAAGCTTCTTCTTCGTTGCGTCCTTCTCTTTCGACACCTTGGCCACTTCCCTCTTTAGATTGTCGTTTGCGTCGATCAGCTCAAGCTTCTCACAATTCTTGGTCTCGATTTCACTCAGCGAGCGCGACAGACGCTCCTCCGACCGCTGAGAAATCTCTTCGAGCCTCCTCGCGGCGGTTTCGCGTTCTCGCTCGACGCTTTCCAATCGCGCCGTCAGAGAAGTTTTCTCCTCACCGAGTCTCATTCTCTCATTTGAGGCGGATTCGATAAGTTGGGCGACGGACACGTCTCTGTCCCGCAACTGCTGACTAAGTCCAGCGAGAAGCTCCTTCTGCTGACTGATCTGAATGCTCATGCAGCTGATCTGCTCATCTTTTGCCTGTGATTCTGTGTGTAAAGAAGAGTGTTTGACAGCAGCTTCTTTCACCGCCTCTAACTCGGCGTCCAGTCGAGTCTGCAGATGCTCCACCGTCTCTTTCAAAAGAGCAATTTGTTGACCCTTCTCCTCGTTATTCCTCTCTCCTCTACTGAGTGTTTCCTCCAACTCACCTCTCAAAGCATCTACCTCGGACTGATGGCTTTCCTGTACTTGTCTTATCACGTCCTGTAAAGAAGCAGCCGATCTCTCAGACGGCGGCGACACAGAGGACTCTTCGTCGGCACCGATTCTTCTCGCTACGAGTTTTTGCAACTCGTGTTCTGCAGCTTTTAGAGCCTGTTGCAAATTAGTGTTGTCATTGTCCTTTTCCTGGACGGACGCTAAAACCTTCTCAAGCTGAATCCTGGACGCCGACGCCTCCGACTCTTTGGCGCTCAGCTGATCAGACCTCTGCCTGATAGCGGAGGAGGCCTCTGCTAGCTTCTCCTGCAAGCTGTCCAAGTCTCCTTTCAGAGCATTAACTTTGACATCTTTAGATTTCATTTCATTTTCAACACTTTTCAATTGCTCTGCAAGCAGGTTCTTATCCTGTTTCTCTCTATCCAGCACTAACAGCCACTCTTTCTCAGAGTCCTGCAGAATCTGCTCTATCTTTTCTATGTTTTCTGCTAATCGAGAGACCTCTTCGTCTTTGGCACTAACCTTTGCTTGAAGGCTCTCCTTCTCGGACATCGTTCGCTCCATTATGTGGCTCAAGCTGCTGGACTGCTGCTCCATCTGGACCTGCGACGCTCGTACTTGATGATGTTTCCGTTCCAACGCTTCTCTCTCCGCGAGATGCTTCCTGACCTCCTCTTGCAAACGCGCGTTTTCATTACCGACGGCCGTGAGACGCCTCTGGTGCTCCTCCTTCGACGAATCGATCTCCTCATTCAGCCTCTTGTTCTGCTGTTCCACTTTCTGCATTTCTGAGACCAGCTGGGATGTGTGTTTGGCCTGAGACGTGTACTGACTGTTAATCGCATGGAGAGCCATTTCCCTCTGCTCCAGGTTCTCCGTCAGTGCGTTCATTTGTGCCACGACTTGAAGATGCTGCGATTTGAGTCGTTCTATTTCGACGGTCAGCAGCGACACGCTGGCTTGATGGGAAGCGAAAGCTTCGTCCTTCTCCTTCGACAGACTGGAGTTCAGGTCTTCGGTTTTCTGAACTTTGCGATGGATCCGAGACAACTCGTCCCTCAGTGTTTCTACGGTCGCCTGACGTTCGGCGCTGGTGTCGTCCAGTAACTTGCGAAGGTTGGACACCTCCTCGGCGGTCTGGGACAGCTGCTTCCTCGCATCCTGCAGCTCCTCTAAATTAGCCGCGTACTTCTGTTGAAGGTCGCTGAAGGCACTTTGTGTTTCCTCTGCTGACGTTTTGAGGTTTTCGGACTCGGCGGACAGGAGCTGAATGTGACTCTGAAGCTGCGACACCGACTCTGTGCTCTCCATGAACCGAGACTTGAAGACCAAAGCCTCGTCTGCTCTTCTCTGAACATCCTGAAGAGACCTTGATTGGTCCAAAAGAGCCGCCTGCTTTTCTTCAAAGGCCTTTTTCAGATTCTCCGCCTCAGACATCTGTACCTGGAGGCTGCTGCTGAGCTTTGTGACCGATTCTTCCAGGTGGGACATCTGTTCTTTCAAGCCCTCACACTCTGCCTCTTTGGCTTGTAGGTTTGACTTGAGATCCTCAACGGCAGCTGAAGAATGACTCTGATATTCAAGACTCAGCTGTTCCTTTTTCTCCAAAGCAGTTTTCAGTACGGAAGACTCCGAAGAAAGGCTGTCGACTTGTCCTCTGAGTTTACAGATGGAATCTTCAAGCTCTGAAACTTTTGCACTTAAACTCGCATTGTCATCTGCTTTCTGTTTCAGCCGCTCCTCCTGCTCAGAGGTCCTCCCGGTGAGTTGCTGGATCAGATTCTCCTGCTGTTTCAGGGAGTCATCTTTTCCTCGCAAGGTGAGGTGAAGCCTCTCCTTCTCCGAGTCCGCGGCTTGGAGTTTGCCGTCCGCATCGCAAACTGCCGTTTTGAGACGTTCGACCTCCGTCGCCGCTTTCTGAAGTTCAGACTTCAACCTCGCGTTCTGCTCGCTCAGCGCTTGAACGTCGTCGTTGAAATCGACGATCTCCGCTTTCCTCCGGTCCTCATTCTGAGTCAGCTGACCGTTCTCCGCAGCGAGTTTCTGCACAGCGGCCTTCAGGGCGGTCATCTCGACCTCCGCCTCTGCAGCGCTCTCGTTCATGGCGCCGAGCTGACCGCTGAGCGAGAACACCGACTCGTTTCGTTTACTCAGCTCTTCTTTCTGGTTTTGAAACTCATCCCTCAAGTCCTTTAATGTCTGTTCTTTTTGCTCTATTATTATCTTTGTCTCTGTCCTGAGCGTCTCT
The DNA here is from genome assembly GCF_023349555.1 of Cebidichthys violaceus. NCBI lineage: Eukaryota > Metazoa > Chordata > Actinopteri > Perciformes > Stichaeidae > Cebidichthys > Cebidichthys violaceus. Next base: position 754,980 of record NW_027176628.1, on the reverse strand, counting down.
ACTTCACTCTGCAGCTGGGACACGAGGGCTTTCAGCTGCACCACTTCATTCTGACGAACGCCGCACTCCTCTGCTTTCTGCTGAAGCACGGCGTCTTTCTCCAGCAGCCCCGACTTCAGCACGGACCCTTGCTCCTGAAGCATAGACACGGTATCCTGAAGTTGCAGCAGCTGGTTCTGCTTCTCGTTCAACGAGGCGTTGAGTCGACCGGCTCGCTCTCGTTGACTTTCAAGTTGCTCTTCTCTCTCCTTCAACGTTCTTGACAGAGACGCACATTCGCTGGTTTTCTCAAGCAAACCTGCAGAGTTCGACCGTTCGCTCTCCCTGAGGATCTTTTTCAATTCGTCTTCCGCAAAAGCAAGCTCCTCCTTTTCCTTCAACAGGCCGGTGATTATCTTCTGATTCTCTGAGATTTGAATTTGAAGCCCGGAGTTGTGTTCCTGGAGTGAACTCCTCTCCGCGGTTAGTTCAGAAGCTGACTTGACGTTCTGCGCTAACTCCTCCTGGAGTCGCTCATTGCTCTCTAGGAGGCTGCTAATCTTCAGGCTGAAACTGGCGTTCTGCTCCAGCGTCGCTTGAAGCCGTCCGTCGAGGTCAGACCGACCCTGCGCCTGCAGAGCGAGCTCCCTCTCTCTGGATTCACAAGCAGCACGGAGTTGGTGGTTTTGCTCCGTCACCGCCTGGATGTGTCCGTTTAACCCAGCCAGGTCCTTTTGCCTCAGTTCCGCTTCGGACTCCAGCTTCCGGATCCGCTCACTCAGAGCCTTGACGGTGTTGTTTGCGTCGTCCACCTCCTCTTTGCGTTCCTGACTCTGTCGCGTCACATTTTCCAACGCTTCTTCTCGCTCCTCGATGAGCCGGCGAAGCTGCGAGCGCTCCTCGCTCAGCGATGCGGCTTCCGCCTGTAGCTTGACCGCAACATGTTCCCGGTGAGCGATCTCGTCCTGCAAACTGCGGTTCCCTTCCTCCTTCTCCTTTAACTCAGACTTCAGACTGCGTTCCTGCTCTCGAAGCAGAGACAGCGTCTCCTGAAGCTGCGCCTGCTGCTGCCGTTGGGCCTCGACCTGCGACCGGTGATCCTCCTCCGACCGGCTTTGCGCTTGCTGTCGCAGTCGCGTCACCTCCTCCTCTCTCTCCCTGAGCAGCTGGCCGAGGTTACTGCATTCCTCTGTCTTTGCCAGCAGAATCTCTGAGTTTGAGTTGGCGCTTCGCTGGAGAACTCCGTTTAACTCGAGCGCTTGAAGGGTCAGATCCTCTTTATCTTTTTGGAGCTCTTCAAGCGTCGTGTTGTTTTGTGAAAGCTGCGTTTCCAACGCGGACACTTTGGTTTGCAACGAATCCCTCTCAAGCGTGACTCCTGAGATGGTTTCCACGCTCCCGGTTACTTCCAGTTGGAGCCTCTCCTTCTCTTTCGTGAGGCCGTCGACTTGATCCTGAAGACCGCGGTTGAGTTCAAGAGCGGACGACATCTTTTCACCGAGTTGCTCGACGTTCTGCTTCTGCTGCTCCAGCTCCTCCGTCAGCCCTTTAAGTTTCTCCTGCAGCTGCTTCTTCTCCGTCTTCATGCTCTTTAAGAGATTCTGGAGCTTGGAGATATGTTCAGATTTGCTCTGAAGTTCGCCGCTCAGCTTCTCGTTCTCTGAATCCCGGTTTTGCAGTTGGTCATTGTATTTCTGCCTCTCGTCCTCGGCCCGTCTGTCAGTCGTCTTCAGTTGGTTCTCCAGCGTCTCTATGGTTTCCACTTTCTCTTGGATCTCCTTCTTGATGCGCTCCTCGCTCTGCGTTTGCTCCTCTAGCCGCTTGGACAACGTCTGCGTTTCGTGACTATATCTTTCCACCTGTGCCAGGAGTTTGTTCCGCTCATCCTTGAAGGACTTCAGCTCTCTTTCGTACGTCTGCTCTTTCTCGCTAAGCTGCTGCTGCAGCCGCTCGCTGCCGGCGTCTCTGTCCTTGAGCTGCAAAAGGAGTTCTTCCGACTCCCGCTGCTTCTGCGTGGACGCAGTCAGCTGCTCTTTTACTGCAGCGATGTGCGTTTCACATTCAGAGAGGTGACTGCGATGGCTCACGAGCTGCTTCTGGATCTCCCCCCGAAGGTCCAGGATGGTTCTCTTGTCCTCCTCCGTCTGCTTCACCAGATGTTCCAGCTCGGCCTCTCTAGACTCTCGCTCCTCTTTGGCCTTGAGCAGCTCCTCCTCTGCATCCTTCACTTTCTCCACCAGCTCTGTGATCTTGCTATCCAGCGCCTGCTGATCTGAAGTCTGAGACTCTCTGATGACCGCGGCCTCCCGCTCCGCCTTACTCAGAGCGCTTTCTACACGGACCAGGTTCTCCTCTTTGAGCTTGACCTCCTGCTTCAGCGCCGCGACCTGCTCCGCGTACTCCGCCGCGTTCCCGGCGAGGGTTTGGATCTCCTCCTCCTTCTCCAGCAGCGCGTCTTTGAGTCTGTCGATTTCGCGCTCGCAGCTCTGCAGCTCGTGGATGAGCTGGGCTCGCTCTTCCAAGTGGGCGGAGTTTAATTTGTCCAGCTCCTCGTTCGTCTGATCGAGCTCCGTCTGTAAAGTTTCGATGGTGACTTCCTGCTTCTGTGTCTGAAAATGAGAAGATGAAAAGACAACAATGAAGCATCGAGTGAAAAGCCATATAAGATGACTGCATCTCATGTATTCCTCAAAAGCTGAGGACTTGATTTATTCCCTCTTGTGCACAGCTCAAATATTCTGCTTCACCGTGAAACACTTCAGTATAAAGACGTTCTAAGCTCCTTTCACTGGGACTTTAACCACAAGTCCTCGTATGCAACGAACAGACCAAACACACAAGTGAATATGACATGAATGCGTCACACCTTCTCCTTCAGCACACTGAGCTTCTGCGTGAGGTCCACGACTTCTGCCTTCAGCTCAGAGCTCTGTTTCTCTGAGCTGCTGCATCTCTTGGAAACGTTCTCAAGCTGCAGGGAAGAAAACGACAACAAACACACACACAATGAAGAGAACCACTGCAGAACCTGAAACAGAGACTACCACAGAACGATGAGTCGGAGCTCTCACGGTGTGCTCGGCCTGGAGCAGCTTGTCGGACGCCTCTCTGCACTGAATCTCTTTTTCGCTCAGAGACTCTCGGAGGCTGCCGATGAGCTCCAGCTTCTCCGACGTCTTGGCCAACGTGTTCTCCTTCTCGATGAGGGAGCTTTCCAGACACTCCTGTGTGCTGCTGAGTCTGAAGAACACGATCACACACACACACACACACACACACACACACACACACACACCTGCATCAGATACCAGGCCGTGTGCAGCAAGGTGAAGGAACACAGGCGCCTGTAGAGACAGAGGACAGCGAGGCCCCTGGCGTCTAGAGGAGCTCACCCTTTGAGCTGCTCGGTGAGGCTGCCGACCAGCAGCTGGTGGTTCTCCGCATCTCGGCTCTGCTGAGCGCGGAGGCCGGTCAGCTGGCTCTGTAGTCTCTCCGACTCGTTCTGTGGAGGCAGCGAGAAGACGGATCGACACGGCGCACAGAGTAACACGGGAAAAGGTTGTCACCGCACACAGACGTGGATCACAGCAGAGAGCTGCAGAGCAGCATCAGAGGGGAACCACACCGCAGAACATCACTACTGTCCCTTTAAGAAGTGAGGTGTGACACCCGGTGACTCAGAACGTCTGAGGTTAAAGGAGCACACCACACCGTTAGCCGTCACACACACACACACACACACACACACACACACACACACACACACACACACACACACACACACACACACACACACACACACACACACACACACACACACACGAGAGAGACACCAACACACCTGAGAGACCCAAAATGGCTGCTCATCTTCATCTACATCAAACGTCACCTGCGTTAGAAGGGCCTGTTACAAAATCCTAGACGGGATTACAGAAGACAGTCCCGGGTTGGACCGAGCCCCGTGAGGTTACCTGTAAGGCCTCTATGCGGGCCTGCAGCTGCAGCCGGTCCTCCAGATCTTGACAGCGCTCCTCCAGACTCAGTATCTGCTCCTGCAGCTGGTTCCGCTCCAGCTCCAGCTCCTCCACGACGGACCGCAGACCGTCTGGAGTCATCAGAGAGGAGAGGGGAGGAGAAGAGAAGAGAGGAGAGGAGTCAAGGAGGAGGAGGATCCGACTCCTGACTCAACATCACGCACGGTTCCACTGCACGCGTTTCATCAGTACGGCAACGGAGCTTCTCTATTTCTTCTATTCTTCAGGCCTTGATGAGCTACCATCAAGGACACTTCCTGCTCAGATGTTTCAGAATAAAAGCCTTCCAGCTGCTCAAAGGGCAGAACTGCTTTTGCATTAATTCAAACAGATTAAAAGTTTGTCTTCATGTGTGAAGACTTGACTGTCCAGAGGTAAAAAGAGGTGAAGTATAGAAGAGGTGGATCAATAATCACAGGATACAGAGTCTCTTCAGATTGATTATTAAAAGACATTCTGGAGACGAGTCATTGGTCAGAAGACAGAGTGTGGAATGCATTCAGGTTTCAGCCACAAACAACCAAGAAGTACGTCGGTCAGAACTTCCATTGTTAGTGTTCACTGATGAAGTAGTTTTTGGTTTCGTGACACGAAGACGACAGGATGAGAGGAAATGAAGAAAAGAAAGAAGGTGAGCATGCAAACAATCAATAAATAATAAGTAAAACTTACCAGGGAGGAGGAGCTTATCCTGTCACCTACATTTACACGACCTCACGAGAATTCAGAGCGTTCAGTGGACCAACAAACACTAGCCAGCTCAACCAGCATGCACCACGTCCACAGAACACAAACTGATGGAGATGAATGAGTCGCTCTCTCTTGGGAGGACACCAATTGTCCCAGAGTGGGTTGACATGTGAGGAGAGCTTACATCTAGTCCACTGGTGGAGGTGAAGCTGAACCCAGTAAACCCCCAGTGAAGATAACCCAGCTCTCACAGTCCCCGTGCTGCCAGGTTAGATGGAACACACGGACGTAAAACCAAACCAACAGAAACAACCCCACACTAAATGAAGTGTTACGGTGAAAAACGACCACATATCACCCCGGTGACACCCTCCCAGAGCGGTGTGACGGATGAACGTGTGCATGCCGGTGCAAACTGTCCAGCGGGTCTCACACCTGTGTCGGGAGTACTGTACTCGGGCCACCAACCTCCCATGTTCTCTCCCTCCATCGGGGTGGTGCTCTCTGAGGGGCTCCGGGGGTCCTGGAACGAGGCCTGTCCGTCAAACTCAAAGTCCTCCTGTGGGAGGGGGGGGGGAGACACGTATGTGAAGCAGAGCGGTGTGTCTTTAATAGTAGGCGAGATAAAAACTATGGAAGCCCAGAGAGGTAGGCGACATAAAAACTACGGAAGCCCCGAGAGGCAGGCGACATAAAAACTATGGAAGCCCCGAGAGGCAGGCGACATAAAAACTACGGAAGCCCCGAGTGGCAGGCGACATAAAAACTACGGAAGCCCCGAGAGGCAGGCGACATAAAAACTACGGAAGCCCCGAGAGGCAGGCGACATAAAACTACGGAAGCCCCGAGAGGTAAGCGACATAAAACTACGGAAGCCCCGAGAGGCAGGCGAGATAAAAACTACAGAAGCCCCGAGTGGCAGGCGACATAAAAACTATGGAAGCCCCGAGAGGCAGGCGACATAAAAACTACGGAAGCCCCGAGTGGCAGGCGACATAAAAACTACGGAAGCCCCGAGTGGCAGGCGACATAAAAACTACGGAAGCCCCGAGAGGCAGGCGACATAAAAACTACGGAAGCCCCGAGAGGCAGGCGACATAAAAACTACGGAAGCCCCGAGGGGGCAGGCGACATAAAAACTACGGAAGCCCCGAGGGGGCAGGCGACATAAAAAGTACGGAAGCCCCGAGGGGGCAGGCGACATAAAAACTACGGAAGCCCAGAGAGGCAGGCGAGATAAAAACTACGGAAGCCCCGAGGGGGCAGGCGACATAAAAACTACGGAAGCCCAGAGAGGCAGGCGAGATAAAAACTACGGAAGCCCCGAGAGGCAGGCGAGATAAACAACAACAACAACAACAACAGTAGAAGTTTTACATTGAAGCATTTAACACATGTCTAAACGTGTCCAGGTACCTGCAGGCTCCGCTGGGCCGGAGCGGCCATCTTCTTGGCCCGGTGCTGGTTGAGCCCCCGAGCTTGAGTCAGCTCCTCCTCCAACTCCTGCTGCCGAGTGGCCAGTGCTGGATCGGAGCAGCCAGGAAAGAACCAGTCATCCTCAATCAGTTTTGTGCCACAGGGAGAGGGGGGGGGGAGTGTTTGGGTTGGATTGAGGATGTATTGATGGATATGGGGGAGGACAGGATGACGGGAAAGAGTGGAAGAAGACGTTTGTATTTTTGAAGACAGGGTGGCAGAGAAGGAGAACAGATGAAGTGTGTTGGTGTGGTGTTTGGATGAAGAGGGAGACGAGGCACTTTTCTTTTGTAACATAGAAAACAGAGAAAGCAACGACAGAGACAGACTGCAAGAGAAGCACGACTGAGAGGATCAAGCATGGAGGAACTGTTCGCACTTTTCTATTTTGAAACGAGGACCTGAGAAACACTTCAAAAGCAACATTCTGGTCAGAGCCATGCACACCTAATTTGCATAGCAGAGGAAAAAAAAAAACGGCAATGAAACACGTGGGAGACACAAAGGGGGGAGGAGACGAGTGGCTGTGGGAGGAAGGAGAGGAAGGAGAGTCATGTTCTCTCACATCCGACGGGATTCTTGAATTTGGGTTTTCATTTAGCAGCATAGGGAGCAAGCAGGGCAACGGCAGATTAACCAAACACGCTCCCATCGGTTTTGTGACAACAGGCTGATTTTAATGTGTAGAGGGGGGGGGGGGGATGGGGGGGGGTAGAAAAAGAAGAGAGTCCAGTGGGTTCAGCAGCGCTCAGTGTAACAGCAGAGTGAAGCACAGATGTGATCTACGCAGACATTACTACAACAGTCCTGAACATGCACCAACACGGACCACAGCAGGAGGGATTATGAAAGGATCAGTAAAGGATTATTAATGGATCATTGAAGGATTATGAATGGATCATTGATAAGAACAGGAGAGGAGAGTATCAATCATCAGTCGTCTGCTGTCAGATGTGAGCGGTACATCCTGCTGGTGTCGGTCATGGAACCGCTCTGGAGTCACATGGTAGGAAAACAACTTTCCTCATATGATACTTACAGATGTTTCCCCACATGAAACATCTACCGCTGTTGAGTTTTAAATATTAAAGTATTGCTACTCTTAAGTAATTCAACTTCTAAGTCCAGGACATCAATCCTGATTATTATGAATCAAAAAAACAAAACACATACATTAATAAGTATTCAGACTTCTAAATCAATACAACATAAAAACTAAATGTGGCCTGTTATATAACAATAATGACTGATCAATAAACCACCATGTGACTCCAGAGGAGCGCCGTAGCTTTAAGATGGAGGCCATCAAAGGTTCAACATTAAGGGAAAATCATTTTTATTAACTTTGCCCCAAATTAGATGAGTAAATGTAAAAGCTCTCCCTTTGAGTTATGGCTTTGGTTCTACATTAAATAACATTAATAATGGACAGGTCATCAATGATTAAGATGTTGTGTATTGTAACTTAGATTACATCTGACTCCATGAAGGATCTCAGCTTCCACTACAGCAAACAAACTGGTGATTTCCAGCAGCACTTGAAGGCAGCACCAACCAGCAGGTCAGTGTAGAAGCTTCCCTTGAATTAAATCACCAGATATCACCGACACAGGAGTGACAGGAGAGAACGCTAAAGTTAAAAAAACAGAACAATCGTCCTCATCTCTACCGACGAGGACGATTGTGGTTTTCTGTCAGGAGACGTTTTATTCTGAGCAGGACGTTTATGAACATCATGCTGTATTGAAGAAGACTGTAAACTAGAGATTGAGACCATAAACTCATGTTTACAATGTTTACTGAGGGAATAAATCAAGAGAGAAGTAGAGTCATTTTAGACTAGACTTCTATACAACCAGAGGAGTCGCCCCCTGGTGGACACTAGAGAGAATGCAGCTTTAACACATGAAGCTTTGAAGAGCTTTAAAGAACCTGGAGGTTGTTCCTCACTACATTCTAAAACACCTGGACTATGTGAGCTTCATCAGATACATCTGATATCATTGTTACAAAGACATTAGTGTTATTACACGTGTTAGTACTCCTCCAGAGTGAGAGCCATCCCACCAGAAAAGAAACATTCATTATATTTGACAGTTATTAATCATCACTGCTGGAGTATTCCTAAATACTTTAGTGTGGCCACACCAGAGATCGAAGGAAACAGAAGGAGAGAAGACGGTGAAGGAGATGGAACAGAGGAACAACAGAGGAGAGGGAGGAAGGACGGAGAAACAAAATGGCGGACTCTGAAGTGCAGCCTGTCACTGTGCTGCCGGCAGCTCTCCTACGGTGAAGTTCAGGGGGAGCAGCAGGCAGCACAGTGAGCGGCACTGGAGGTTTGGGAGGGGGGGGGGGGGGGGGAGGCCTGCATGCACAAAACTGATGGGAAACTGTTCTGAGTGGCTGCTCCCATCCCTGGAACAGGGGCAGGAGTGGGGGGGGGAGGTGAGGGGGCAATGTGGGGGGGCGAACCAAATGCTCCCCGGTAACACCGGTGAGGACGGGAAAAAAAATAAGAAAAAAAGAAAGTAATGTTCAGTCAGACAACAGAGGAGCAAACAGTGAAACACAACTCCTAACGCCTCCTGGCTCTGAAACATGATGGGGGAGGAGGAGGTGGTGGTGGTGGTGGTGGTGGGGGGGGGGTACAACACAATACCAGTGCTGTACCCAACGTCCTTCACTAGCTTTGAATGTCTGCTGTCATATTTTATGAAAAGACGGCAACAAAAATAATAGATTTTTGTCTTATTTTCGGTCTTTATATAAATGTAGTTCATGGTGCTGTTAGATTGCTGCTGGACCACCCGGTTCACACAGGTTTGGCCTCTCTTTGTGTGCACGAGTGGGAGATATATATATATATAAAAAAAACAAATATGGATGAAGAAGAATATTGTGTTGGATAAAAACATGTAAAATGATTACAACCATCTTTGACTTTAAATGTTGATGTTTGGATCATTCGCCAACAGAATCCAATTCTACAAATTGAATTGAATGAATAAAAACAATAACTGTGCAACATGTATAGGATTAATAACCCTATAAATGAAAGGCACTGAGCACGAGCAGTGTGCATTAGGATGTACAAACGACGGAGCAGACTTTCCACTGATGGGTGGCTCCTCGTCATCCTCCTCCGGCCTTACCCTCTCTCTCCTCCTCCATGTGGCTGATGCGGAGGGCCATGGCCGCCTTCTCCTCCTTGGCCCGGTCCCTGGCGCTGACCGCCTCCGTCACCATCTCCTGCCACTCCAGCACCTGGCTCTGAGCGTCGTCGGCGCTGCCGGACTCGCTCGCCTGTGAGCAGAAGGGAGCAGAGAGTCAGAGGAGAACCCGACGACGAGCGGGTGGAGGTGGGTGTTAAAGGAGGTCTGGACCCCGGACCTGAGAGGCAGCCCTCTTGGTGAACTGCTCCAGGTCTGCTTGTAGAGTCCTCTGTTGCTCCTCATACACCACCAGCTTGGTCTCCAGCATGTCTTGAAGAAAACATCAAACACACAACGTTTGTTTTGGCTCCACAGCCTCCAAAGACGCTGCAGACGTAACGAGAATAATCACTTCTGTACCGTTCTTTGCTTTGAGCTCCTCGTATTGCTCCACTTTCCAGATGTTTTCCTCTCGCTCCTCCTCCAGTGCTGTGATACGACTCCTCAGGGCAGTCAGGTCGGGGGGGGCACCTCCAGCCTAAAGGGGTCAGAATGATCAGCTTCTAAATCTGTTTATATTCCGTAATTACGTTCTGTTATTACCTTCTGTTATTACACTCTGTTATTATACTCTGTTATTACACTCTGTTATTATACTCTGTTATTACACTCTGTTATTACACTGTTATTACACTCTGTTATTACATTCTGTTATTATACTCTGTTATTACATTCTGTTATTACGTTCTGTTATTATACTCTGTTATTACACTCTGTTATTACACTCTGTTATTACACTCTGTTATTACACTCTGTTATTATACTCTGTTATTACGTTCTGTTATTACGTTCTGTTATTATACTCTGTTATTATACTCTGTTATTACACTCTTATTACACTCTGTTATTACACTCTGTTATTATACTCTGTTATTACACTCTGTTATTACATTCTGTTACTACATTCTGTTATTACATTCTGTTATTACACTGTTATTACGTTCTGTTATTATACTCTGTTATTATACTCTGTTATTACACTGTTATTACACTGTTATTACGTTCTGTTATTACGTTCTGTTATTACGTTCTGTTATTACCTTCTGTTATTACACTCTGTTATTACGTTCTGTTATTATACTCTGTTATTATACTCTGTTATTATACTCTGTTATTACGTTCTGTTATTATACTCTGTTATTATACTCTGTTATTATACTCTGTTATTATACTCTGTTATTACGTTCTGTTATTATACTCTGTTATTATACTCTGTTATTATACTCTGTTATTACACTCTGTTATTACGTTCTGTTATTATACTCTGTTATTATACTCTGTTATTACATTCTGTTATTATACTCTGTTATTACACTCTGTTATTACGTTCTGTTATTATACTCTGTTATTACACTCTGTTATTACGTTCTGTTATTACACTCTGTTATTACCTTCTGTTATTACACTCTGTTATTACCTTCTGTTATTACCTTCTGTTATTACCTTCTGTTATTATACTCTGTTATTACACTCTGTTATTACACTCTGTTATTACCTTCTGTTATTACCTTCTGTTATTATACTCTGTTATTACGTTCTGTTATTACGTTCTGTTATTACCTTCTGTTATTACCTTCTGTTATCATACTCTAAGCTTAAGAGTTTCCTGTAATTCCTTTTGGATCAATTCAAAAGAAAAACGTCACTGAAACATCAGGAGGGTGGAGCATCATAACCAAGCATCTCACCTGGCTCTTCTTCAGCTCCTCCTCCAGCTGTCTGATCCGAGACTTAGACCAGGCCTTCGTTTTCAGGAACTTGGCCTCTGATCTGCTCGCTTCCTCCGCTTTCTGCTTCACTTGGACTGCAAAAGAAATGATATTAAGATAAGAAACTCAAGACTATAGGACCTTAAAGATGCTTTCTGAAGACATCTCACAGAGCTGTATGGATTGTCATTACAGTATCAAATGTACGGTTGTAATGTACATTATTTAACTTCCTCCTTTAATGTTTTCTGACTTAAAGATAAACATGTGCCGAGTCTAAATGCTGAGCGTCTTAAACCACCATGAAATTGACCCTGAATGTCTTCTGAACAATCAAAATAAAGAACCACCAACCTTCCAGCTCAGCGATCCTTTGGCTGGAGGCGGAGTCTGCGGGCGTGGAGGGGGAGTCTGCGGGCGTGGAGGCGGAGTCTGCGGCCGTGCGTCCACCTCCCGAGGACCTCCTCAGCTCCTCCAGCTGCCCCAGGAGGTCCCGCTGCGTTTGGTCCACCTGGGCCTGATGCCGCTCCGTCACTCGCTGCACCTCCGCCTGCTGCTTCTCCATCAGGTCGCGGAGTTGCGCTCGCATCACGTGCTTCTCGGCCTCCATCTTGGACGCCAGGCTCTCTCGCTCCACGTGCAGCCGACGCAGCCGCTCCGCCAGATCCTGAGAGGAGGTCATGTGACACATATGTGAATGACTATCACATATTTATTATGTTTACTGATGTATAATAATGTGCTGATAGCTCGTGTTATGAAGTTAATATCTATTTTATATTAACGTGAAAACATCTCCTTCAAACTACTGGATCTATTCAAGTTCATCACCAAAACTACATTTTACAGATTACACGTGAACGCATCACGATAACGTTATAATCTACCTTCAGCCAGTACTCGTGTTCACTGAGCAGAGCCTGAAGGCATCATAGTGTAACTGAAGTGAACCTCCGTTGGTTAGCCGTTAGCGGTGATGCTAACGTTACTAGCTCTCCTCCTGTTGGTTCCTGACCTGTATCTGTTGGTCCCGGCCGTCCACCTCTCCCTGCAGAACATCGATGACCTGCGTTTTACCCAGAAGCACCTCCTCCTTCTCATGAAGCTTCTGCTTCAGAGCCTTCAAAAGCTGAAGGAGGAGACCAAAAGATGTTGTCAACGCCACACAACCGACACAGACAAGCTTTTCAGTCTCCTCTGAACAGATGACACATGAGCGATGTCACTACCTGCTCCAAGTCTGCACTGGCGTCAGACTTCGCCGCCAGCTTGAAGAGCTCCTGCTCGTGCATCTGGTTGATCTCCGTCACCTGTTTATCCTTCTGAATAATGATGTCTTTGAACGTCTGGATCTAAACAAACAAACAAACGAACACGGTGAGACTCGAGACAACAGCATGACATTCTTCCGGCAGAGGCGTCGTCAGAGGAACGTACGTTCCGCTTGTACATCTCCTCCTTCTGGACGTACTGCTCCTTCTCCGAGGCCAGCAGCTCTCTGAAGCTGTCCGTCTGCTCCTGCAGCAAACTGTAGCGCTCCTCCGCCTCTCCCACCTTCCTGGTGAGGCTCTGCACCAGCAGCTGCAGCTCCTGCATCGCTCCACCGGCCTCCGCCTCCTGAGGAGGAGAAGCGCGGTTCAATATTTAAATATGCAATACTAATATCAAGTGCTGAAAACAACAAATACCTGGGAGTAAAGGGTGGGGAATACATGGACTATACACCTGATGTCTTTTCCTACGAGGAATCTAGTTAACGAGGACATCGTGAAACAACAGCTGTTGTTTTTAAGGCTGTTGGCGTTTTGCTTCTCCCAGGTACCTCAGACCGTCACTCACACAATATCAGGACATTATGAGGGGGACTTTCAAAATAAAACCCCTCTCAAATCTCCAAGTCTAGATTAGTTTGCTAGGATGACCAAGCTGGTGTGACCCTAGGGTTGAATCAGACCTGCTGCTGTGGTGCCGGTGTGCCGGGCTGGTCTCCTGTCAGCGCTGTCTGCAGGTGAACAATGTAAGCCTCTTTGTCCGCCAGCTTCCTGTCCCTCTCCGTCAGCATGGCGTCCATCTCCTCGCCGCGCCGCCGCTGTGACTCCACCTCCTTCCTCTGGAACAAACCAGGGACCAGCTCATCGTTAGAGGAAACACCAAAAAAAAAGGCAGAATAAACGCTAGAATGACGTTTGCTACGACTGTGCAGTGATATGACGTTGAATTGAGAGTTCTTCAGTTTGTTTCCTTCTTCTTAACACCACTCAGGTGAAATAACGCTGAGGCATGAAGACACTTTACCGTGTGTTCCAGGTCCTCTTGTCTTTGTGCGAGCTGCTGTTCTAGTTCCTCGACCTTCTTCTTCAGCAACACGATCTTTCCTCGGCTGGCGTGTTCTCCCTCTGACGATCCCTATGAGGGGACGACGAAAAGACAACGCTGTGAAATCACACGCATCGGACTACATTTACCACGAGGCAAAAAACTACAAACGTGATGCTCGTAATGCTCTGTGTCGACTCTACTGGAAGTTACTATATTCATCATTATAGCATAACAACTTCATAAGCCAATGTTTTACACTGACTCTGCATTGTGCCCCCTAGTGGTAAAAACGTGTAAATCTTAAATCTGCATTAGAATTGGTATAAAAACAAGAATTTCATGCATTCATTGTCGGTATTCCTACCGGTGTGAATGCATGAATGTGTTTCTTTACCTTCTTGCTGTGAGTGGGCGTGCCCGGACCTCCCTGCTGCCTCCTCAGCTCCTCCAGCTGACAGGTGAGCGACGTCACCTTGGCCTTGTTCTGCAGACGCAGCTTCGACAGTTTGGACTCACACGTCTCCTTCTCCACCTGAGTCACAGTAACTGTTCTTTACCAAACGTCTGCTTCTCCTCCTGAGTCACAGTAACTGTTCTTTACCAAACGTCTGCTTCTCCACCTGAGTCACAGTAACTGTTCTTTACCTCACGTCTCCTTCTCCACCTGAGTCACAGTAACTGTTCTTTACCAAACATCTGCTTCTCCACCTGAGTCACAGTAACTGTTCTTTACCAAACATCTGCTTCTCCACCTGAGTCACAGTAACTGTTCTTTACCAAACGTCTGCTTCTCCACCCGAGTGACAGTAACTGTTCTTTACCTCACGTCTCCTTCTCCACCCGAGTCACAGTAACTGTTCTTTACCAAACGTCTCCCTCTCCACCTGAGTCATAGTAACTGTTCTTTACCCCACGTCTCCTTCTCCACCTGAGTCACAGTAACTGTTCTTTACCAAACGTCTGCTTCTCCACCCGAGTGACAGTAACTGTTCTTTACCTCACGTCTGCTTCTCCACCTGAGTCACAGTAACTGTTCTTTACCTCACGTCTGCTTCTCCACCTGAGTCACAGTAACTGTTCTTTACCTCACGTCTCCTTCTCCACCTGAGTCACAGTAACTGTTCTTTACCAAACGTCTGCTTCTCCACCTGAGTCACAGTAACTGTTCTTTACCTCACGTCTCCTTCTCCACCTGAGTCACAGTAACTGTTCTTTACCAAACATCTGCTTCTCCACCTGAGTCACAGTAACTGTTCTTTACCAAACATCTGCTTCTCCACCTGAGTCACAGTAACTGTTCTTTACCAAACGTCTGCTTCTCCACCCGAGTGACAGTAACTGTTCTTTACCTCACGTCTCCTTCTCCACCCGAGTCACAGTAACTGTTCTTTACCAAACGTCTCCCTCTCCACCTGAGTCATAGTAACTGTTCTTTACCCCACGTCTCCTTCTCCACCTGAGTCACAGTAACTGTTCTTTACCAAACGTCTGCTTCTCCACCCGAGTGACAGTAACTGTTCTTTACCTCACGTCTGCTTCTCCACCTGAGTCACAGTAACTGTTCTTTACCTCACGTCTGCTTCTCCACCTGAGTCACAGTAACTGTTCTTTACCAAACATCTGCTTCTCCACCCGAGTCACAGTAACTGTTCTTTACCAAACGTCTCCTTCTCCACCCGAGTGACAGTAACTGTTCTTTACCTCACGTCTGCTTCTCCACCTGAGTCACAGTAACTGTTCTTTACTTCACGTCTGCTTCTCCACCTGAGTCACAGTAACTGTTCTTTACCTCACGTCTCCTTCTCCACCTGAGTCACAGTAACTGTTCTTTACCTCACGTCTCCTTCTCCACCTGAGTCATAGTAACTGTTCTTTACCCCACGTCTCCTTCTCCACCTGAGTCACAGTAACTGTTCTTTACCAAACGTCTGCTTCTCCACCAAAGTGACAGTAACTGTTCTTTACCTCACGTCTCCTTCTCCACCTGAGTCACAGTAACTGTTCTTTACCAAACGTCTGCTTCTCCACCTGAGTCACAGTAACTGTTCTTTACCTCACGTCTCCTTCTCCACCTGAGTCACAGTAACTGTTCTTTACCTCACGTCTCCTTCTCCACCCGAGTCACAGTAACTGTTCTTTACCAAACGTCTGCTTCTCCACCTGAGTCACAGTAACTGTTCTTTACCTCACGTCTCCTTCTCCACCTGAGTCACAGTAACTGTTCTTTACCAAACGTCTGCTTCTCCACCTGAGTCACAGTAACTGTTCTTTACCAAACGTCTGCTTCTCCACCTGAGTCACAGTAACTGTTCTTTACCTCACGTCTGCTTCTCCACCTGAGTCACAGTAACTGTTCTTTACCAAACGTCTGCTTCTCCACCTGAGTCACAGTAACTGTTCTTTACCAAACGTCTGCTTCTCCACCTGAGTCACAGTAACTGTTCTTTACCTCACGTCTGCTTCTCCACCTGAGTCACAGTAACTGTTCTTTACCTCACGTCTCCTTCTCCACCTGAGTCACAGTAACTGTTCTTTACCTCAGTGTGAACAGGACATACGTTAGAGGTGAGCTGATGTATCTTAGAGACACTGTTTTGTTATATTTGTTATATATTGGTTCATTCAGCCAGCGTCTTCCACAAGCTGCTATCTGAACAGCTGTGAGTGCTAACAATAGCCACATTCATCGTGATAATTTGGGGGGTGGTTGGGAGACTTTCTTGCTATATTTAGCACAGCTTCTGAAGCTAGTGCTGCTTTCATTGGAAACAAGCTGGTCACACTGGGCTGAGTTTTTAGGTTGGATACCTTTTTAAATTGGTTCCTCTAATGTTTGGTTTCTGACAGTGCGAGAACAGTAGAGTGAGGACGACCTGTAGAGCAGTGGAGCTCCCTCCAAACATGGACTGCACCACGGCGGAGCTCTAATCTCACATTCCTGTCTTTATTATTGTGAGACGGACTGTGACTCGAGGGTTTAATAGTTAACTAGATCCGGCTTGATCTCAGTCGGTGACTAACGGGATCAGAATAACTCATGTAACCAGCTGGGACAAATCCCTCTCAGACCAGAGCACTATTGCGTCTAGTCTAGTACGAGGAACATCACAGAGAAACATTATATATACTGTATATTATATTATATTATATATATATATATATATATATACACAAATACATTTGATTATGATATCAGTATTACAAATACAAGGAGTTCAGAAGTTCATTAAAACTCACAAGAACCACTTCAATGAAGTCACAGTTCATGCTTTTGAAAATCTGTCTCTCTGTCTGTCTGTCTCTGTCTCTCTCTCTTTCTCTCTTTGTCTCTCTCTCTCTGTCTCTCTTTTTGTCTCTCTCTCCGTCTCTCTCTCTCTTTCTCTGTCTGTCTCTCTCCCCCTCTCTCTCTGTCGGTCTCTCTCTTTGTCTCGCTCTCCGTCTCTCTCTCTCTCCCTTTCTCTGTCTGTCTCTCTGTCTCTTTCTTTCTCTGTCTGTCTGTCTCTCTCTCTGTCTCTCTCTCTCTCTCTGTCTCTCTCTCCGTCTCTCTCTCTCTCTCCCCGTCTCTCTCTCTGTCTCTCTCTGTCTCCGTCTCTCTCTCTCTCTCTCCCTCTCTCTCTCCCTCCGTCTCTCTCTCTCTCATAATAACATTGTCTCAAACAGCTCTGACCTCTTTGGCCGTCCTCACCTTAAGTTGCTCATCTTTGGAGTGAAGTGCTGCGTCCTTCTCCCGGATCAACTCCTTCAGCTGAGAGACGAGCAGCTCGGTTTGGGTGAGTCGCTCCGTTACTTCCTCCACGGCGACTTCACCACCACCAAGACCAGCAGCACCGCGGGGGGAGCCTGGAGAGCCTGGACCCTGAGGGGGGGAGAAACGGGGGAGACGGTGAGCTGGTGACCCCAAAACACAAGCACTGTGTTTGGTTGATGCGTTAATGTCTCGTACAACAAGACTCCCAATCAACGTCTTCATCTCCTCATATCGTAAAGTCATCATTCGTCCACACTGAGCATGCTCACAATGTTCTTCTCTGGTATTGGAGGTATCGTTGACGTGGCCTTTATCTACTGGCCCGAGTGTTTGGAGTCATTTAGTAAAACGAAGGTGGTGTGGACAGAAGGTTTATTTTAAAAAGGTAGAGGAAAATATGTGTTATAGAAGTATCTGTGTACGTGTAGACGAGGTATTTAAATGTGTGAGAGATTGAGGAGCACTAGAAGAAATATAAAACTGAGAGGACCTGAAATGGAGGAATAAATAAGCAGCGATCCCATTTTATGGATTTCATTTCACAACACCAGGAAGTTATCCAACACAAGCTATCTCTTTATTCTCTTTCTCAATGTAAAATCTGTATGTGTCACCATGTAAAACGGAGGAAACATGAGGTTGTAAATACACACCAATGATCTACTACAAC